>NW_017306411.1:1140180-1173617 GCF_000935625.1 Nanorana parkeri | reverse complement strand
TGGCCAAAAATGACAAATGGCTATGGCCCATACAAAATCTGTCGCTCTCAAGCATACATATAACATTCAAGGTCCAATAGAGATGCAGAGCCAAGCTCAGCATTTGGAAGCAATGGTTTTTGAAGCTGCTGTTATCTTTTGAAACTACAAATTATTTTCACATGTGGCTCTGACTAATAGCAACTAACTGTATGTATATGTACATGCTCATTTTACATTTTCTCAGTTTGTGACAGGTTTTACTTAAAAAAGCAAAAGGTTTCCCAGCACACTCACCAGCCAGCATGCAAAAAAACTTGTCTCACCGCTAATGTTAAAAACAGAGCTTTAGATACAAGTCTTCTGCAGAAAATGTGAAAGCCGCACTGCCTTGTCAATGCACCTCTATATAGTGCGGTCCTAACTCTAAACTATGAGAGCCCAGTTTTATCACTATGCACCCCATTTGATCTTTTGCTACATGTGCTCCAAGATGGAGACTCTTAGTTTAGAGCTAGGACCGCACTATATAGAGTGGTGCCTTGGCGAGGCGGTGCGGCTTTCCCATTTTTGTTGTTTTACTGTATAAAGCCCTTCCATGTGCACCTTGCTTAGAGCGGGTAACAAATTGATGTGTGTTTGCCTTTTGCTTAGGTTTTATTTAAAGTCACACTTTTGAGCACAAAACCATGAAAGGCATTATTCTTCATTTAGAGAAAATAAAGTAGGAGCATCACATATTTGTTTACCAATAAGCCCCACAATTTTTTCTGAGATCTCTTGGCACAGTCTTTCAGAAAACACTAAGAGGCACTATAACTGCTGAGCTGATTCTACCTGATTGTAAGAGGAGAGCTGGTGTCAGAGGCAAGGATTATAAACACCATATGCTCATATTTTTCAATCTCTAAATGCTCCCTGAAATATGATACTCATGTCAAATCCTCTCTACGTTGTCGCCTCCTGTCACTCCTTGGCAAGTTTCCAAAAGGTAATTTGGTGTCCTAGCTGAATGCATATTTTCACTGTAGCATCCAAATTGGAATACACACACACTTTTTATTATTTGTTACATTTTATAATTCACATTGCATAACTTTAAACCAAAATTGAATAACTGCTGCCTCCAAAATCCTCCCTAGCTTCCCTCTTATGTAATGTTAATGAGGAACTTTACTCATATCTTTAAATTGACAACAAAGAAACCTTTGTCCTTACTAGACATTTCTAATCTACAGATACCTAGGGTATGCAAAGAATAAAAAGCCTGTAATTATCTCTATTTTTCTTTTCCTCCCATTCTTCTCACGGTGGCCCATTTTTACGAAGGGCAGATTAAAATATGTCCCTTTACTTCCTGGAACTCTGGCACATGTGACTAGGACAGGTGATCATGCACATCATCTCAGGGGAGGAAAATCCCTTTCCCTGAGATCTCACAAGAATTTGCAGCTTACCGATGAGATTTCCCAGCAATACTCTGCTGATGTAACTTTCCCAGGATGCATCTTTTAGGCACAGGCTACATCACTTATGCTCAAGAGGACCAGGAAGTGGATGTAAGTAAAAGAAAAATATGTTTATTTAACTAATGAATGTAAGATAATTTCATATCAGCATGCAGAGCTGAATGCTGATGTGATTTTTAGAGAAAGGGGGTAAAGGTCCACTTTTAGGAGGGGGGGCTGTGGAAAGTTATGTTTATTCTTATTAACCCTGTCTGTACTGAATTGGCAGATCTCATTATCAGTTTTAAGCTAGATTTGAACACTGTCTATCCAAATAAAGCGTTAAAGAAGTCTAGGCATTGTTTGTTAATAAGAGGAAGCTCAGTCTGTCCCTCTAATTTCACATTTAAACTGCTCAAAGTAGCCCGCAATCTGCAAAAAGGTCTTCACTAAAGAAATTAAAAAGGTAAGAAGTATTTTTTATTATTTTAGGTATGCTGTGTGAATAGGAACACAGAACATATAGTGGAGTTTTCTCAAATTTAACTGCAAAAGTGGAATTACCAAAAACTACACATACCACATGTACACTTCATGCAAAGTAAATCTAAACATTACCATTTCGGTTGACAGTAATATAAGTTTGGACACTTGGCATTTTTCTTGCAGCTGTAAAACGTTATTCATGTTGCTTTCCTGATAACTAGACTGATTTTTTCCTAAAATGGTGTTGAAATTGATAATGTATAACAGCAAAACATGCTACACTAAATGCAAACACTGTAGTTCAGTTGGGCAAACACAGCAAAAAAGTTAAAGTGTTAAGCTGACCATACACTGGTAGATGTTCGTATGATTGAATTTCATTCAAGAAAACATTTTCATCCTGTTCCTTTGGTTTTTTTTTTATTTTGTCAGTCGAAAACGATCATTAATCTGACCCCATTACCCATTAGAAAATCAAAGGAACTTTCAGAAAAAAAAAATAGGATTTTGGTACTCACCGTAAAATCCTTCCTCACAGGGCACTGCAGTCAGCTTGTCCCCACAATCCATGTACCCGGCAAATATAAATGCCAAACCAGAGCCCCAGCACATGAAAGAGACCCCAGCAGGCACCGCCCCCGTCCCTAGGCCTGTTGTCGCAGTTGCCCCTAGCAACCAACCCGCAGGCAGACGACCCTCCTACAGTACCCGAACTCCCGGTGTCCCAGTGCGTCCTCACCCGACCGCGTCCCGGCGTGAAAGACCGATCCGGCCGGGTGACGCGCAAGTAAAGGGACCCGGAAGCGGCGCACCGGAAGTGACGTCAGGCCGAGGGCGCACGCGCCCATACCAAAGATGGCGGCCGCGGCCTCCGAGAAGGCCGCAAACGAAGCCGGGGGCTCGATTAGCGGCCCCCGCGAACGGAACCGAGCGGCCAGCAGCGCCAGAGGCCCCAAGCCTCCGCCAGCACCAGGACCGCAGCCCGACCCCAAAACACCCCCGGAACACCCGCAGGCCGCCCCCTGACGCCGAGGATCCAGGCAAGGACCCCCAGGGCCACACACCCCGACAGACAGGCGACGGAGGACGGAGGAGGAGGGGGGGAGCATGTGGAGCCAAAGCATCCAGGCCCATCTCATACATACCCAGGAGGATGCGGACCAGGCACCCCCCTCCAGACCGACAGCAGCGCAGGGGACATCAGGAAAAAACGCCACAGGTGCTGTGCGGAGAACTGGCGCCCCCGACCGCAGTCGCGGCGCCAGCAGCCTGAGGGAAGTGCTGTGACTGGACGGCCGAGACCCCCAGTCATATGCACCCCCCTGGGACGAACCCACAGGCCACCCCGCCGGAGCGGGGCCGTCGTAGCCGACCCACCGTAGCGGGTCTGCATACGCTCGCTGGTTATCCAGGGGAGACTCCAAGGATCCAAGACATCCAGCCTGTCGCCCGGACAACACTTGCAAGAAGAATCCTCGAAAAAAAATCAGGAAGAAGCAGGTAAGAATACCGAGGAAAATTCTTAGCTCCTTACTCCTGACGCTAGGCAAAAAACTGGAGACCTCTCAGTAGGTGGGGGGTTTGGCCACCGGCAGGGGCCGCCGCTAGGCTGTAATTGGTCTTTAGTTTTTTTTGTGCCTAGCGTCCTTCTCCTGCAGGTGGCGATATTACCCTACAGTACATGATCTCCGATCTGTTCCCTGTGTCCTTCAATGAACGGGAGAGAATTTTTTTTTTACACCACTAGTGTATGGCCCAGCTTTAGTTCATTTTAATGGCCTACTGTACCGAATCATGACACACTCACTCAAAATGTTTCTACCGCTTGTGAAAGTGCATCTCTAGGGGCGAGGGAAAGGCTTGAACCTCCCAATTGTTTTTTATTGCTACAAAACATAGGACTTCCTGCAATATATCATCCAGGAGAAATTCTCAGACCACACTACCAACTTCCTTTGCAGTCCTATATATAAACAATGTTAAATCTGGTGCAGCGTTTGCAAAAGGGAAGGAACAAATAAAAGGAAGATGCACCTTGTTCAGTCACAGGAGGAAACATTTTTTTTTCATTCCAGTATTTGCTCAGTGCACAGCAGACCTAGCATCGCACTAGGAGGAGAACAATCCACCATATGGCAGAGCAAAGCCACTGTCACCTGTGAGATGGCCTCTGTTTTAATCCCACACCACAAAGCGCTCTAGGAGACAGACTGCATTGCTGCTGCACAACATGGCTACAGAATACACCGCTATCCCAGGTGTGAGCAGATTACTGCAACAATTGACCTACTGACTACATCGTCACTGTGCGTTAGATTATGGCAGCCTGGCTGAGGTCATGCTGGGATAGAAAGAAACAGACGCACAACAGAGCTACAGTTAACTTAATTCCTTGCTAAAACGAGCCAGACAAAAATTATTTGCTGCCTCACTGTGGGAGTTGGCAGGCTTCAGCCAAATACAGTTAATCATTTTATTGCCTTGCAAAATACATGCTGCAACACTCTGCAACCTCAGCTATCCTATACTACGAAGAACATTGACATGCGTTGGCAACAAAATGCCATTTATACACTGATAACACTGCCGGCCATCCAAAGCAACAACATTACAATTTACCGGCAGAAAACGAGGGGCCAACACGTGCCATAAACTATCCTATGATACTACGAAGAACACTGGCATGCTTCATCAACAAATGCCATTTATACACTGATAACACTGCCAGCCATCCAAAGCAACATTACAATTTACCGGCAGAAAACGAGGGGCCAACACGTGCCATAAACTATCCTATGATACTACGAAGAACACTGGCATTTATACACTGATAACACTACCGGCCATCCAAAGCTACAACATTGCAATTTACCGGCAGAAAACAAGGGGCCATAGAACATTAGGTGCCAAGTAAAAAAAAATTGAAAGTTCTCACACTCAAGGTCTTCCTATATTGAATTGTATCCTAACTGTACTCTGTTTACCGTTATGCTGTAAAGCAGTGCAGAAACTGTTGCCGCTATATACCGTAAATCCTACATAAATAAGAAGAAAACAATAAGCAAAACAAAAAAAGCTGGTTTGCAGTACTAATGTCACTTCATGGAATTGCAAATTAGAGATGATTACACTATCCTCAAATCTTAGCAGTGCAGTCAGGAGCGGAGGAAATGGAAACAAACCGTTCAATTTGAAATTGAAAATCTTTCAGCTCAAAATAAACAAACGTAAACTTGCTCTTTTAGAGGTCTAAAGCTAGCCATGCACTACAATTTTCTTGTTCAAGCCCACAGGCTGAAGGAGAAAAATCACTTTATTCCTCATGCATGATAAACCATGTGGACGGAGGAATCTCCCATGTCAGCTACTGTATTCTGACAGATGGCACCTGCGGTTGTCATATTACACAGTGACAGCAGCTGATTGGCTGCAATCACTGTTCAGCCAACAATTTTACACCCAACTGAAAAATCATCAGGACAGACAGACAGACATATCTAGAGGTCCATCCATCTAGAGGTCTATCTAGATATCTATATCTATATCTCACCCAAAACAAATAGCCCAGTTAATGTTTACTGTAGCCAGATTAGCAAGATAAATTCTGATTGGCTACTCTGTTCTCAGAATTGTTTTATGTGCTCCTTCTCTAAGTAACGTGTAGGATTAGCCAGCAAAAGCGCACTTTTTTTATGCATGAAATAAAATAAACAAGTACATTATAAAAAATGTAGGGAGATTTTAACCATTTGCCTCTTTTCTGGGTATGTGAATATCTATGCAGTGGTGATCAACATAGTGAACCCCCACCCCTATTTTTCATATTGGAAGCACATAATGCATACATATTCATCCAAACTTTGGGACTGCATAAATGTTTCCTAAGATCTTCAAACAACCAACAGGAAGCATTGAAAAGGCTTAGAATTTAAAATGAACTTGTGTTCAGAGCCTGCACACTAAAGTATTTGCAAAAACACTTTAACACCTCTGTATTGAAGATAAATGTATTTTAAGCTCACAACAGAGGCACTGAAATCTTAGCTGTTTTCTATGAGAGCAGATCTTGGCAGACTGGAAGCCCTCTAATGTAAACAAACTGTAGATATTTTCTAAGCTGTTAGAAACCCGACTTAGACTGTTACATCTGTTGAAAATAAAATTACAGTAAACTCCCCATTATCAAGCAACCGGCACAAAAAACAAAAATCAAGGATAACTGTCGATTTTTATTTTTTTGGCTGTTGGCTTGATGTACACTAAACAATGGCCGGTTGCTTGGTGCACAGTAAACATTTTGCTAGCAACTAGATTTATTTAGTTGCTAATGAAATTCCTTGTTTACATATACTGCCGGCCAGTGGCTACGGGGAGCATTAGCCAGCCTGCTATTGGCTATCTTAAATTGCAAAAGCCAATAGCAGGCTGGCTATTGCACCCGCCCACTGAGCAGAGAAGCGGACATTGGGGGGGAGAGGGGGCTGTAGAGGTGGTTGCTTAAGAGTTACTAGTAACTCTCAAGAAACCAGAAAATACAGTTATCTGACACCTACCGATCCCCGTGGGTGACAGATAACTCGGACAGATAACTGCACACTGCCCGTTCGGCATTGCGGTCATCGGAAGCCCGCCCCTCTGTATGTATAATGCACTATTGTTGAGATTTGTTGTATCCCTCTATAGCTGGTGGTATTCTGCATGGCGCTGTATAGAGGACTACAAATCCCAGCAATAATGCATTATACAGCGCAAAGCAGAATACCACCAGCTATAGAGGACTACAAAACCCAGCAATAGTACATTATACAGCGCAATGCAGAATACAGCCAGCTATAATGTATTGCTGGCATTTGTTGTATTCCTATATAGCTGGTGGTATTCTGTATTGTGCTGTATAATGTACTATTGCTGGGATTTGTAGTCCTCTATAGCCGGTGCCATTCTGCATTCATTGCTATATAGTTTTACACTTTTCATTTCACTATATTGCACACCACACTTTTTTTTTCTTATTTACTATCACCGCTCCAAGCTTGCTCCTGTGAGGGACTACACTCAATACAAACTAGTAGCTCATCACTGGATCCATTTTTTAAAATGCATTCTATTTTTTATCCGATTAATCGAACTCAATAATCGGCTAACTAATCGATTTTGAAAATAATCGTTAGCTGCAGCTCTAATGAAAACAGTACCCAAGTTGGCAACAAATCCGGTGCACTAAAACTGCAATTCAACAAGCCTGAGAAGCATTCTGAGAAATCTCATCAGAAAGTGCCTTGATTGCCCGTAGGAGTATTAGGGGCTCAGTTTAAGAGCAGTCCTTCTTTTGGACTGTGAGGTCAGGTCTTATTTTAGGACTTGGCTTGCAGCCAACGATGATGCATACATGGTGTATCCTGAGAATTCTACCGCAGAGAGCAGTATAGACTTCATCCTTCACACAGAAAATCACTGCACATCGACTTTTTCTGGATTCAGCGGCATGACATCCTTCCAGGATTTATTTCAGTAGAAGTCTATTTCTAGCCGGGATATGGAAGCAAGAACAGCACAAGGGACAGGCTCACAAATAGTCTGCCTGGCAACTTTAAAATCAAGATGGGTATCCAGAGATTGATTTGGCAGCTATATTAAGCAACATGCCAAATCATTTTATTACACAGAATCCCACGCTCTTTACCCCTCCCAGCAGTCTTCTAGCACACTTTCCGAGAAAGAGTTCACCAATCAGTATTCCAGATCCAAAGCTGGCCATACACTGGTAGAATTTCATTTCCAGGTTCATACAAAACAATCAGGTCAGAAAGTTAATTTGATTTTAACATTTGTTTTTGGAATGAATGGAGTTTACTGAACAGAAAGCTCATTTCACTGTTGGTTTATCTCAATCTTGTTCGAGACATTTTCTTGCTCCTTCGATTCTGTCAGTCACCCTGGTCAAAAATGATCCTCAATCTGACCCAATTAACAATTTGGTAATCAAATTCTGCTGACAGCGTTCTTTCTTACTTCACACAGCAGACACCTAGAGCAGATGGCAAAAGTGCTTGCTTTGAGCATATGGATGCTGCCACTACTCAATACAGCTATAAGGTTGCCTAAGGACCCAATGCTGGTTCCACTAATCCGGATACTGACACAAGATGAGTACATTAGCTACTAATTAAAGGAAAATTGTACTGAAAGAAATTAAAAAAGGGGAGGGAGCCACTGCTGGACTATTTTCTCTATTAGAAAATATGACTTCCCTGGCTGTCTGACCTGCATCCTTTCAGTTGCTACCCTTAAAAAAAAAAAAAGCAGCTAAAAAGATAAAAGCCAAAACAAGCCAAGAACAAATTTTCTTTCAGGTAAAGGGGATTTTATTAACGTAGATCTAAAACCAAAACCAATGTTTTTTTTCATTTTGAAAAGAGTAGGGAATGATTAAATCTGTTTTAGTTTTTTAGCCCAAATTTGTCACAAGGAGAT
This sequence comes from Nanorana parkeri, assembly GCF_000935625.1. Taxonomy (NCBI): domain Eukaryota; kingdom Metazoa; phylum Chordata; class Amphibia; order Anura; family Dicroglossidae; genus Nanorana; species Nanorana parkeri. Next base: position 1,165,230 of record NW_017306411.1, on the reverse strand, counting down.
TCCCCTTTATGTCCTGTCATTTAGAAACAACAGAAATAGGGCTATCAATTCAAAATTAGAGCAATCCCTTCTCAGACAGTTGTCACTGAAAAGTATTAGAAGATTTCTCTATTGATTTCTGTCCAAGTGACAATGGTCACCAAGACAAATCCCGAGAGTGAATCTCCCCAGCGAAGACAAAGACAGCAATAAAAACATCTCAGGAGGTTTTAACACTTTCCTACTCCATCCAAAACTTAAATTTTTCGATAAAAATACACTTTAGGTAAAGTATAATTTAAGTTAAAATTGCAGGTATTTCTGTACTTGGTCAGTAACAAAAAGTTTAGGTAGGTGGTAAGGGTCAAAGTAACATCCACACGAAGGGCAGGACCCAAGGTTTCCCAGCGAGACAATGCCCAAAGCATCACACTGCCTCAGTCGGCTTGCCTTCTTCCCATAGTACATCCTGGTGCCATCTCTTCCCCAGGTAAGCGACACACACCCAGCTATCCACATGTTGTAAAAGAAAACGCGATTCATCAAACCAGGCCACCTTCCATTGCTCCGTAGTCCAGTTCTGATGCTCACATGCCCATTGTAGGCACTTTTGGTGGTGGACGAGGGTCAGCATGGGAACCCTGACCAGTCTGCGGCTACACATCCCCATATGCAACAAATTGCGATAGAAAGGTGTCTGAACACAGTTCATCGGAACCAGTGTAAACTTTTTCAGCAATTTGAGCTACAGTAGCTCTTCTATTGGATCGGACTGCACGGACCAGCCTCAACTCCTCACATAGATCACTATGCTTTGGCTGCCCATGACCCTGTCGCCAGTTCACCGTTTTTTCTTCCTTGGACCACTTTTGGAAGTTCCTGACCACTGCAGACTGGGAACATCCCACAAGAGCTGCAGTTTTAGAGTTGCTTTGATCCAGTCGTCCAGCCATCACAATTTGTCCCTTATCAAAGTCATTCAAATCCTTAGCGTTCCCATTTTTTCTGCTTCCAACACTTCAACTTCAGGGACAAACTGTTCACTTGCCAGCCAATATATCCCACCTACTTCCAGGTGCCATTGTCATCAGATAATCAATGTTATTCACTTCAACTCTCGTGAGGTCATAACTAGGGATGCCGTAACATCTCAGCCGAAAATGGCACTTTTGGCAAATTGCTAAAGTGCTATCTTTCGGACGAAATTGTGGTGCATGCCTGGTTTCACTCCTCCCCGCTGTACACTGCTCTGTGTCAGCTCTGACACACAGCAGCGTCCAGCGCGGAGGAGAGAAACTGTCCGAGGAGGCCGAGTGGTGCGGTTGGGGGTGGGGCTTCGGTGGGATGGGGCAGAGCTTCGGCAGCATGGGGAGGCAGATCTTCCGTGGACTGGGGTGGGTAGTGCTGGGGGTAGGGCTAGGGAATGCCTCACCCAGCACAGAAGGCACTGCATGTCACTGATGGAGATAAGGTACAAACGGTCAGCAATTAGTGATCGCTGAATGTTTGAAAATAACTTGATATAGTATGAGTTACTATGTACCAGTTATGAATGAATAGGAAGTGCTCTACATCACTATTCATTCATGATTGTGTATATAGGAGCTCATACTATATCCACAATGTATGAATAGACAGGAACACTCAGTATAGAGGATTTCTGTTCATTTCTAAAAGGGGCTGCAGAAAAAAAAAAAAAAGAAGAAGAAAAGGTCTCTGTGTCCTCAATCTCTTAAAAGGGAAATATCAGGGGTCTAAACAGAAGCCCCTAAAAGTAAAGATCAAAAAAAATATTTAAAAAATAAAATACAATTTAAAAAAATAAATGTAAAAATGTTAATTGTTTTTTTTTTTTTTTTTTTTAAAGGTTGGAGGGGAAAAAGTATTTTCGGTTTAAAATTTTAATTTTGGTGCACCTCTAGTCATAACGTTATGGTTGATTGGTGCACGGGTGTGTGTGGGTGTGTGTAAACATTCCTTTTGCAATACCCAATTATATGCAAGGAAAATAAAACAGTATTTTTGCTTGCACATGACTGGAGGATTGTAGTTAGCAGGGCTTCACCTCATTCACTAAGCTAGGTGAACAATTCCTTTCAAAGTTTACACATTATGCTTCTTTAGTAAATCAACCCGATTGTGTATTAAACATTTTAATAATATTATTAACAATAATACACACAAACGCCATTCTTTATAGGTTTAAGTTTCTATAGCAAAGAAAAATCACCAGGAAGGCTGCCCTGGCATGGCTCTATCACTAACAAATATGTGCTTGCTATCCATGCTCAAGCAGGTTATGGATATAGAAAGAATCCACATGCAGATAGTGTTAAAATGTCAGATATGCAGCCTTAGGACTTGTCAAAGCTGGATGCTACTCTGGAATGCAACACGAGAAAACTGGCAGGAAAAAAAAAATGTTGCTTTGCAGATATCCTATCCAAATGGACAGCAGCAAGATACACAGCAAACAGAGTAGATGAACAACAAAATGTTTTCTATGTGGAAGACCTTGATGGCCTTTCCTAAGCAGTCATGTCATCCATAGCTTTTCACCCTTTACCATGTTACCCAAATTAATAGATTGTGAATTAAGCAGAGCTGGTCACTCTACTCGTCTACTTTTGTGGCCAAACTAGGTCTACGCCTAGGTAGAAATAATCAGTTTTAGATGTTCTTACACTTCATCAATGATCCATTTTGAACAATCAGACTACTGTGGAGTGCCTAGCTTTAGTTCTCCCCTCATAACTGAAGTGTTACCAGTGCTAAAACAGGTTATAGTTTGCTGGAAAAATAACAAACATGCACAAGCTGCTAATTAAATCTTATTATTTCACACATCCAGAGGAAGAACTGCACAAATTCCATGACACCTTGAGAAGCAAAGCTTTTGCATCCTTGTTCATTCCTAACCAATCACTTATTTGAGGAAGATGATGTCATGCAAGGATCTTCGGTGTTTGGCCGATAGGAGCATGTTGTTAAGCAGAAAATCGTTCAGAGGCCATGTGACTTCATCGTGGCTTTGTTCATTAATCTTGTAGTAGAAGTCTACATATGCTTTCAACTGCTCAATTCCCATGTGCCACCCTGCTTACTTATTACACAGAAAAGTTCCAGAAAGGAAAAAAATATCTTTCATACATCCAGCACAGAGGTCTGCTAAAGGCCAAACAGGACACCAAGTTTTCAACAATGCCAAACCTCTGAGTAAAAGAACACTAGAAAAAGTGATGTGAACAATGCAGATCTTGTTCAGAGAGGTGATTTAAGGGCATAAAAGGATGAGTTGTGCTTTTGGTATTTGTCTGACTAGATGATTAAAAAGCTCAGTTTAGGCTAAGGATAAGATAAGGATGTTAAAAGGGGACAACGCTTTCTTCAGCATCACATGCAAATCATATACTACAGCAATTTACTTAGTGTCTGAAACACAATGCTTTATTCAATAAGATGAGTATACAATAGTAAAGTGTATGATTCGGCACAATAAAAATTAGGGATGCACCGATACACGTTCCCCCGGCTTCCTGATTGGCCAGGAAGCCGGCTCCATGCTCCCTCGTTACCAGGGAGCATGGAGCTGGCTTCCCGGGTAATCAGGAAGCCGGGCAGCGTGTAATGAATCGCCGCCCCAGCTTCCTGATTGGTCAGGAAGCTGACCAATTAGGAAGCCAGGCAGCGCATCATTACCCTCCCATGGCTTCCTGGCTAAATTAGAAAATTAGTCATTACATGCAGCCCAGCTAATCAGGAAGCCGGGCGGCGAGTCATTATACGATATTATACGGGATTTCCGGTATCGGTATGTACCGAAAAAAATAAAATATCGGTACTCGTACTCGATACCAAAAATCCGGTATCGGTGCTAATAAAAATGTTTGAAACAAAAACCCTACACAGATTTTGTACAGCTCTCCCAATACTTGCACATTTATCCATGTTTTTATCTTTTTAAAAAGTATAGTGTGCTCCTACCTTCCATCTTGACATGACAATACAGCTTTGTAATCCATCAGAAATGAATGCTGGGCTGACATCACATGTTTAGGACTTTAAAGAACCCTCCCCATCTCTCCTGCACTTCATCATTATAAGACACTTATCTTGTGCACAGGAAGTTATCAGCCCACAGGATTTCTGGCAAAATTAATGGGTAGTTTTAGCACTTATCTAACCGATATAACAAAACACACTCAATGGTATACTTAGGAGACCAGAAGAGAGCAAATAAGAGAAGTTCATTGTTAGGGTTTACATAGACTTTTTAAAGGTACTCATGAAACGGCCTATTTTTTGGAAAGATATTAGTTGACATTGTTTTGTCAACGGGCATCTTAGAATAGACACCCTGGACCAAATTTACCGCTCACCTCCTGCCCCTGCACAGGCATAGAGGACACCCAAGAATAATAGGTCAATTGATAGTTTATGTTGGAGCCCACAACTGTTTACCCGCTTTGCAAACTGCGTCTGGAGGGTTTTATTTTAGCAGCGACAAAGCCAAGTGTGCACGTTTATAACCCACCAGTCAAAAGACAGCCTGGAAGGTGGTCAGATAACGCCGGCAGATCTTGAAATCCCTCCAATGTCCAAGGCTGGCCTTATTGTACATCATGGCTCCCTGCATTGTTCAGTAGAAACCAAAGCCTCACATTACAGAAATTCTAGAAATGTGGTTATCAGCAATAAGCTTGGAATGCACATGGAATGCACAGTGCTATTCAAATGGATTCTAACCACAGACAATAGACATTATGGAGATAAAAAAAAAAAAAAAAAATATGTAAAGATACAGCTGTGAAAACAACCAGGCCGATCAAGTGATTTTGTCCAACTGGGGCTTTCTTTAGCACCTAATATCAATGCATGTGGAATTTTAGTAACTAAAAAAGCCAAAGACTGAATGGTGGGCAGACAGAAAAACAGTTTTCACCAGCAGTGTGGCCTAAGTATATAGTGGCCTGACTTTTCTTTTTTTACTCCTATCCAAAAACAAAGAGATGAAACCAGACACAAATTTGTTTTTAAAAGCGATTGCTCCTCTTGTAAAGTGTTCGCTTTTCACCCACTGACGGTTTGTAGCCTTATTTTAATGTTTGTATTAATGTGCAATAAAATACCCCTTATGCAAAAACAAAAAGTCAGACAAAGCTTGAAACAGAAACAAAAGACTCAGATCAACAGATGATGACATCTTACAGGAAACAGGAACCCTGAACTGAGACTTTTCTACATGTGTAAACACCTGGCAACACAGGACAATCTACCTCATTTCCTGAGTGCAGCTCTCAGGAAAACTATGTCAAGGAACTCTAAACTGCTCGAAATAAAACTATACCAAAGTCTCTAATGGAAGAGGCATTTAAATATTTAAATGTATCCCATCAACCATTTAGTCGCAATCTACCTATAGACATAAAATGAGAGGATTTTTGCTTGAACTGGCCAGTGATTGCTAGATTGGCCAACAATCTCTCATATATACGAGTCCTTCCAGATGTTGTAAAACTAAAAATCAGGCAATTTAGAAAACGTATTCAAACTCCCTTTCCCCCCCAAACTAAGCAATGCTAACAACATCTACTGTCACCAATCATCTTCTCCAACCTATATTCAATAAAGCTGCAGAGAAACAAGTTCATAAAGTACTCTGTTGCCCTCAGAACAAAAGACATGTGGGGGTTGCAGTTTCACACCGCCATGTTAATGTCTATGAGCAAATTTGGAAGATAAGAGAGCTGCTGCTTCTTTTCAGACCTCTGGAGGAGGAATGGTCATACACAAAAGGTAGTAAACATTTGAATGTTTCCAAATGTGTGTCTGTTAGAGCCATGGGTTACCGTTTTACACTAAAACTTTAATGGGGTTATGTTGTGTGGTCAATTTAGTTGCAAATATTCCTTCACAGCATTATTATTAAAAGCCCATCTCTGGGCAAATGAAAGATAAAGAAAAGGAAGAAGGTAAAAAGTAGCATTTACTGCAGAAGAGACATAGCATGTCTCTTCTGTAATAAAAAATAAAAAAAGCTGCAATTTGTTTTAAGGCCACAGATTTGACTTAAGGCCTTGTTCACACCAACCACGGAGCAGATCCAGAGCAGAGCAGGTGCAGACCGGATCAAAAAACTGCGTCCAATGTATTCCTATGGTATTTTGAGCTCCAGTTCAAATCGCAGCGTGCAGATCCAGAGCAGGTGAAAAAACTGCGGCAAGCCCTATTTTACCTGCTCTGGAACGCATCAAAACCACATGCAAGTGTCTGAAAGCCCATGTTAAACTTTAAAAAAAAAAAATGGCCCGGAACGCATCAATAGCGTGGCAAAAACGCATCAAAAACGTGGCACAACCCACTGCACGTGCAGAAACCTGACTGGATCTGCTCTGCATTTGGTATGAACAAGGCCTTAAGGTTTCCACAAAACTGCTTGAAGCTAGTTGTACACACTGCTCTTATACGAGCTGAAGCCCATGTGAGTAAGGCCTAAAAAATAATTGGGGGTGGCAGCTTACTGATGGAGAAGGACTGAATGTGTCTGACTGCCTTGCAATGCCCAACACAGACTCGCACTTGTCTTTTTTCTTCGGTATTCTACCCAGCCCTACTGAAATTCTACGTAGCACTGGACAATCTATGCCAGGGGAAGCCAAACTCCGGCCCTCCAGCTGTAGGGAAACTACAAATCCCATGATGCATCTCTCTATGGGGGTCATGTCTGTCGCTCATGGGATTTGCAGGAGGGCCGGAGTTCGGCTACCCCTGATCTAAGCATTGGAAAATGGTTGCATTGATTTACCCATGGTTTTTGATGCACTGATGCACAATTTATTCCTCTTACATAAGATTTTATGTAAAACTACAGGAATCCTTTAAAAACAGACCTACCAGAAAAAGCTAGCAAACCAAGAAGGCTGTCCTTTACCTGCCATTCATATGCCTTTTCATATCAAAGCAGAGTGGACATGTATTCCGATGTGGAATAGGGCTTTATACATACATGCTGCCTATTCTAATCAACACACTGCAGTTTGACAGTGAAGAGCATATGGAAATGCAAACATGTTTCCCTACACCTTTGCTTAGAGGAGACACACGTGACTGTGAACTTTGACATAAGGCATTTGTGGAAATTGCCAAAGTAAGCAACATGCTCACAACTAAAACCAAACACAAAAAGGGGTCTATTTATAAACAATTACTTATAAAATAAATACTTATATCCTGTGCTCCTCAGCTCTGTCTAGTGGCCATAATGCACTATTACAAGATGACCTTTGAAAATGAATTAGAAAATACATTGACAATATATAAGAACATTTGTTTTGTGCAACCATTTGCACAGAACAAACATTTACAGAGATTCGCAGGGCAGACAGATCTGCAAATTGTTTATAAATAGACCACAAACCTTTTAAACAGAGATGCGGGTGTGACCACTAGAGGAAGTAGTGGACCCTACTTGTGAGGTCATGGACCAATCACAACTGCATCCTTTACAGGTTTCTTTAGAACCTGTAACTAGTAAGGCCTGGTTCACACTAAGCATATTGTCACAGCTGATTCAGTGTGACAAAAAGTCTCCCCGCAAAAAAAATCAGATTAATTCTTATGGCCCCTATTCACACCTGAGCATTTTGTCGCAAAAAGCAAAAACGCCCATCACTGGAAGAAGTACACAAGCTTCTTTTCGGCAGATTACAGCTTGATTTGTCCTGATAGAGCCAATAGGAAAACACATGTTGCAATTGGTTTTGCAAATTTTTTACGTTTTTGCCATTGACTTTAATGTGTCACAATCTGCTCATAAAAATGCACACAACATTACACACATAGGTGTTAGCCCTCGTTCACACCTGAACGTTTTGTAGCACGTTCTACGCTCGACGAACGCTCTACAAAACGCTCAAAAATATAAATCCCATTGTATTCAATGGTCTCGTTCCCACCTTGGCGTATTTCCGCCCGTCCCTAACGCGCTACAAAATGGCCCACGCCTGAAAAGGTACATGTACTACTTTGGGCCATTTTGTTGCGCGTTTCCATTGGGATATAGCCAAGTAGCCTTCGGAAACGCGCGACGGTCGCGCGGCTTTTTACCGTGAATCGCGGTAAAAAACCGCGCGACAGACGCACATATGCAATACGCCTAGGTGTGAACGAGACCTTAAGGTGTGTGCAAGTCTGGTATGAACACAGCCTTGAAGTACCACTAGTAAATGTACACATGCGAAAACTAGATCTAATTGAACACTGCTCTTCTGAAGAACACTATGGGGGAATATATCAAAACAGAATATGGAGCAGTTGTCCAAGGTAACCACATATCTCTTCAGTTTGTTCAGTTAAGGGGCAGGTCCACGAAGACCTGTGCACAGAAAAAGTGGGGTAAATGATGCTGGCCTTTAGACCGAGGTCATCTATGGCAGGAAAAAAAAAAAGTACTGCAGAGAAAATCTCCGTCGCGGAGGCAATATTTTTTTTTAGCGAGCTATTCATTCTTATCTTGATGTTTTTGGTTGGAGTTCTTCAACACCGTGTTATATAACAAATATTGTAACAAGGGAGAAATCAAATATTGCTGATGTCCTGCAGAGACAGAAGGGCACAGGCCACAAGGAGACCCTGTCTGTCCTCCCATCTAACATCTCCATAATAATCCACAAAGTGATTATTGAACAAGCGTCGGAAAAAAAAAAACACAGCCACACATCTGGCTACCGTATAAGTTTTATGTCCAGCTACATTTTAAGACAAGGCATTCTCTCAAAGAGCACCACACTCTTAACCATGTGAACAAACCTTTTTTTCAAAAGCAAACAAAGTGTAGTTTAGTGTTCCCCTGCTGACAGTTATACAAATGTTATTGTTGATCTTTTTGGCCACTTATAAACACTGAGGAACTTTCAAGATGTCTAAAACCGTACAAATACAACTGCTGAGAGTCTCTTAAGGTTGAATTGTGAGCAAATCAGTTTAGGAGGTGTTATATAGCACATGTAGAGTCCTACCTCAAATCACATCTGCTGTTTTCCTCCATAGCAGCAGTGTTCAGTAATCCTATTAGAAAGGTGTCAATTTCAGTGCTTTTGTCATTTATATTCCAGTGAACATGACCGGTAGGGACTGCACTATGTGTGGTGAGAGAGGTCTCTCCTGCAGTCCTGCAAAGGCATACCTGGTGTGATTACACCAGCATTGCCTGGAGGGGAGGACCGAGTCACTATCTCCCCAGTCTTTTCTTCATCAAGACACATCCCCTTAGTTTGATGTGTCCCCTTAGGACATGGTAATTAAATGGGAGTTTGAGATGGTCAGTGCCCCTCACAGCCTCTGAGAGGTAAACGGACAGACACAGGCAAAAGAAGGTTGTGATGATAATGCAACCAAACTGCATGCCTTCAAGGGGAAGGGTGGGAAAAAAATGTAAAGACCTATTGATACGATCCCAAAATTGGGAGGGTAATAGAAACGGACCAAGATAGTATAACATTGCAGGAGGACCTGGATAAAATAGGGGAGTGGGCAACTATATGGCAGGTGAGGTTTAATGTCAATAAATGCAAAGTTATGCACTTTGGGATTAAAAATAAGCAAAATGGGTTATACCATAATGGTATGCCGCTAGGGAAGTTGGAAATGGAGAAAGATTTGGGGGTCATTGTAGACCATAAACTGAATAATAGATTACAGTGCCAGGTTGCTGTAAGCAAAGCTAGTAAAATCCTGTCCTTGATGGACTTAGGTCTTTATTCAACCTCAAATACTATGTAACTAGGGATATCCCAATACTGATAGTAGTATTGGTATCAGGGCCGATACATGGCATTTTCACGAGTACTAAAAAAGGCAGATACTGGCCCTTTAGTTTTAAACAAGAGTAGCGGTCTGAGGTCCTGCGCTTGCTGGGGACCTTGCGGCAATGGTCTTTGACAGCGCCGGTCCTATCCCACATATCTTTCTGCTCCTTTTTGGCACCCGCCGAGAACAGCACAGCACTGGACAGCCCCACACCCGCCATACAGCTCTGGAGCCCAGCACAAACTGTCACCCACCCGTATAGCCCTGCAGAGCCCAACATCCACCTGGAGAGCCCTGGTGAGACCCTGCACGCAGCCCTGGTGAGATCAGCACGCAGCCCTGTATAATCATGAATTGATGTGATCTGTAGCCCTCTTTTGCTGGATGCAATTCTCCATTGCTAGATAATCATGGATTGCTGAGATTTGTAGTCCTCTATAGCCAGTTGCCATTCTCCATTGCTGTATAATCAATGATTATACAGCAATAAAGAATGCCAACTAGCTATAGAGAACTACAAATCTCAGCAATCCATGATTGAGGGTTGCCATTCTCCATTACTGAATAATCATGTATTGCTGAGATTTGTAGTCCTCTGTAGCTGGTTGCCATTCCCCATTGCTGTATAATCATGGATTTAGTTACAGTTCTTCAGAATTATAAAGAAACTTCTAATAATAATTAAAAAAAAATTTTAAAGTCCCCCGCGACACCCTAAATGCCCCTCTGATTTCATAGGCTAGCTAGACAGGGCCATGCATTACAAATGGCATCTGCCAACCTGCTGCAAATGCTTCTGGTAAAGCTGGATGTTGGAAGTTAAGTAAAATCTCCTCATGCAAAGCAAAAGCACGCAGAGATTCTAGGCATATATTCAATGTCATTGTTCAAGACTGTAATCTGACTACGGAAAGTAATTTTTCTGGACAAAAAGACAATTTGCGTAAAGCAGGCAAATTCGAAGGAAACCACTCAAACTCCGATGAGCACTAAAGATGCGGGAAGTCTATGGATGCTTCAGCCTACAAGAGGGTGGATCCCCTCAATGGGGAGTCAGACAGGAAAAAAAAGAAAAACAACTTGACAGGAGGGTCTAACACTTGCCTACACTCTGAAAAAAAGGTTTTCCCTAGAGATATACATTTAAAAGTAATTTGCCTGGCAGTATGAACAATATCTTTAAGAATTATACATTGAAAAACTTAAAATCCACTTAAATAAACATGCCATGTTGGAAACCTTAATTTGTTTTTAAGAACCCCAAAAAGGGGCAGAACATGGAATGCACATAAGAGCAAAGAAGGCATCACCTACCTCTGTAACGTCCATGACTTTGATAGCTGCAAGTTGGCCTGTTTTGACATGTCGACCCTAAAAATTACAGGAAAAAAAAAAAAAAAGAGAAAAGATTAATGTTGTATTCTTTGATAGCGTACGTATTTCTTCGATTTATTAAACACTGGAGCAACACTAAACATTTGAATTGTACATTTTCTCACAAGTGCACTTGTACATGTTTAGGAAGAAAGCTACCTGTTCATCTTTGATACACTTCCATACATGGCTGCAGATCATCACTACCACACTATAAGCAGTAATCACAGTGAAAGATTGCCCTGTTCACTGCCTGGGATATCAACACACCTAAAGCACTAAAATCACACCACTTGTCTATAAAAAGTACATAGATTTAGACTTTGTTTACAGAAAATTACAAGGTATGATTTGCCTGTTGCAAATCTCAATTACAGTGTTCATAAAACCCCTAACACCACGCAACATGGGAGTGAAGACAAAAGGTTATAAAGAAGTACCTGAAGCCAACAAGAACACATCCAATCCAGGAAAAGAAATGCTCGGTCTAGATACAAGCGCTTTCGGGGTCTCAGCAGTACCCCTTCATCAGGCTCAGAATCATTCTGAGCCTGATGAAGAAGGGGTACTGCTGAGACCCCGAAAGCGCTTGTATTGGATGGCGATTTGTCAATAAAGGACTTTATGCTTCAAAACTTTTGGTGTGCTGGTGACAATACTTTCTAGATCTGCATTGTTCACGGGGCCGTCCGTGGTCACTACAAGCACCCACCTGCTTGGCAGGTTTACCACTATTCCGGTAAGGAGTGCATCTGGTTCTTGACTAAATGTAGTTATAAACCTGTCATTTTGTACCTGTGTCAGGTTATTATAGGTAAACATATTACAATCAATCCAGAATACAATTAGTGGCTGCTTTTAGGTAATAATAATAAAATGATGAGTGGAAAATTGTGAATGGAACCTCTCTTAACTACATTATTTACAGAGGTAAAAAATATAAAACAATTTTAAAGATCATGGTAACCTATGTGCCAACCAATACAATATATATAATTTATATTCTAGGACAGCAGCGGCCTTAGATGTGCAGAAGGAGGGAGATGCCTGATCATAATCAAGTCATCAAATTCAAAAGACCCACTTTGTTAGTCGGCACAAACACATTATTTTCATGTGTGAAGAGTAAAAGAAAAAAAATCAGCTCTGTCTGCAGGACATTTTCCGACTTTTACTATCCCTGTAATATTCTGCCTAGAATTTACTTTTCAGCTAAAATGCTTCATAAAAAAAAGTCTTCTACATGATCATCTGAAAAAAAAAGTTTCCAAGGGCTATTTCACACAAACCTCAAAAGGGTGTGCTTGGCATAGGTTTTAAACAACAACCAAATAAAAAAAATACACAGAGCCAAAACGGTCAATACACACATGCAATGTTTAAGTCAGTGTGGTGTGATTATTGTCAGGCCATCCTTTCTCAGTACCCCCTCCTGTCCGAAGAGCATCGAGCAGGACACAGCTTGCACAACATGGAGCACTGCATGCCGCCTGAGGGCCAATTCATATCACAACAGGCCTGGTAATAGCTGCTGTGCTAATATTCACTGCCATGAGCCTTTAAATACTTTTTGTTCTGGGGTCTGAAGGCTCCACCATTAACAAAACTTTAATGGGACAGAATAGGGCAATGCATACCAAAGTAGGCCTTTTCCTAACATGCTGCAGCACCGTAGTATCAACAATTCCTTTAGAAAATAGCTACATTTTGGTTTGTGCAATCTGCCTACAGTGTTACATGCAGGAACAAAGAGAAATGTAATTAGAAGATGTTGTAGGAAGTGTCCTCGCATAGGAAAAGCATAGGTTCACTTTAGAGAACTGCACCCATCAGAGGGGCTGTGAAAGCCCCATAGGGGGTCAGTAATTACCTGATTATACTGCTGGATGCTCAAAATCAGGAGTATTGCTTGCTATTGTTAAGGTGCCCACACACCTTACAATTAGCTGCAGATTTTCTGTGGTCAGATGGAAAAAGTGCAACAGATTTAGCCCAGGTGGAGATTACTCCTTCCACACAGTTAAGTGTAGATGGAGGAATCTGTTGCACTTTTTCCATCTGACCACAGAAAATCTGCAGATAATTGTAAGGTGTATGGCCAGCTTTAGGCTATTAAGGGGAACCCGGACATTAGGATCTTTTGTACTGATGTCAAAGAAAGCATACTTAATTGTCTGGTTCTTGAATTCCACATTAATTCACACAAACTAAGTAAATGTTATCCACCATATATTCTATGTAGCACAGATAAAACAAAAACTGGGAAAATTATAGCCAAGTACTGCAAAATGTAGATTGAGGTCAGCATGGGGTTGCACTGTAGCTTCAGTTGCTCTCTGCAATTAAAATATAGATTGGCAGTGCCTCAAGACAACATTTGTAATGAATGTCTATAAACAGGCAGAATTACGTTCAATTCTAGCTAATGTTGCATTCACACCTAACAGAGTGTATGCCTAGCAATCTGGAAGATTTATTTGCAGGTTTTTACACATGTAAACGTACATTTCTTTTTTTTTTTTTTTAAGTGGTTTGAAAGCTTTATACAAGTGTTTTTGCATGTGTATCAAGCTTTGAGTATTTTTTTGTTTTGGCCAATGAAAAGCTGCTATAGAGGAGAGCAGTTCTGCAGACAAATAAACACTTGTATCGCATGTTTACAGGGGTCTCCATACATGTCTATGGGGCCAAAAATGCACAACATTGCTCCAGAAAAAAGCTCATGTACATGTTCGGCTTCAAGCAACTGAGTGTAGACATATGAACAGCCATAATAGAAAAGAATGGAATTCTGATGTTGAGCACTGTCACGCTTTGGGAAATGCACAAAAACGCAAAACCTGCATGGCAAAACACTTAGGTGTGAATGGGTCTAAAAGTAAATTACGGAGCACACTCTTGTGATTCACACACCCCTGGTCATCTCAATGTTTCATGTATTAGGTAAACCGGACCTATACAAAAACTATCCTGACCACCCTGTCCTTTGAACTTTCTTGGAGGTGGCCTTTTAACTTCTGATTTGGTGACGTGTTTCCTGTCTGAGGGGAGGAACCTCCATCTCTCACATGCTGTTCTGCAAGATGACTGAGGTTTAGAGGAGGCTACGTCACCATGGCAGTTGCATGGGATGGGGAGTGTCTGTGGCACTGTGCGTAATAATTTCAAATACCTTCTTAGCCATTACCTAGCTGTAGTGCAGGAAGAAAAGGCCCCTTTAAACCTGATCAGGCTTCTTAACACACCTCTTTAGTGGTGGTTTGTGCCATGGGCATCCTGGGGGTCTTCAGCTCCTCTCCAGTCCTGAGGTCAGCTGTTGGGGGGCTGCAGCCTGACAACATTTACCAGACAAAGTAAGGAGAGCTCTTGAACAGTAATAAACCATTTACATTGCACTAATGCATGGTATCCATGCATTTAGTGCATGCCATCACACAGACAGCCATACATCACGCTTGAAAAAAGTAGTGCACTGAAAAATACTAGAAGGTGGTCCAAGGTTTACGAACTTTCTATGGACCACTAAGGCCTAAACGTCATCTGTTTGCATATAATGTAAAGGTTAACACAAGCATTACAAGAGTGTAGTTTGGCATCTTGCATACAAGCTCCATAGGTGTGTACCGATACTTCCAATGCCAGGAGCTGAATCATTATTTGTGGTCAACTGTCTTATGATCATCACAGCAACAAGAGGCACCACACCAAGCCAACCAAAGAAAAGTACTTTACTGTGTGGAATAATAGGCATGCACAGCAGAATCACTAAACAAGCAGACTGTAACACTCTTTATTTCTACAGATCTGCAAGCTTTTCTTAAAGTGACACTAAACTCAGGAGTTGGATCTTAAGTGGACCTTTAACCCCTTCCACTAAAAGTTACATCAGCATGCAGCTCTGCAAGCCGATTTAAAGTCCTATTACATTCATTAGTTAAACAAACATGTTTTTCCTTTACTTACACATAGAGTTAATCTACTTCCTGGTCCATTTTGGCACAAATGATGTAATTGTGCCCAAGCGTTCCATCCTGGGAAGGTTACATCACCAGAGCATTGCTGGGAAATCTCATCTGTAATCTCATGAGATCTCAGCGAAAGGCATTTTCCACCCCTGAGATGATGTGCATGGTCACATGTCCTATTCACATATACCAGCGGTCCAGAAGGGAGATATATTAACCCAACCTCAGTTAAAAAGCCCAATGTGATTAGACTGGGGGGGAAGAGAGAAATAAGGTATGTAAAAAATAAAAAGGCTGCAATTATCTATAAATCTGCGTTTGTAGATTGCCATTACTAAACATTTCTAAAAGGTGCCTTTGTTGTTATTTTGAACATATGTGTAACCCCCGTCACCTTTTGTGAGGTGGCTACTAGCAATTTGGTGATTGCCAGGACTGTAGCCAGTCTGGCTGGATAATAGTTGGCATTTGCTTGGTTAATTCCAGGTGTCTGGCATTGACGGAACCCACCTGGGTGGAGTGTGACTCTACAGTATTGTGGGACACCTAATGAGAGGCAGTGTGAGTGTATGTACAGTACAGCAGCCAATCAGTGGGTTTCTTTCAACCGGTGGTGCATGCTGGGATAGGGTACTTTTACTGGAGGGAATCGCCATGTGCTCAGGCTACTCAGGACCAGCCATGGATTAGCACTGGACTGGGTGCTGTCCAGCCACCCCCCAGGCTAGAACTGAGGGTGGGCAGAGGTTTGCAGTGTGGAAAGTGTTTCCCTGGGCCTCAATTATGGAGGAGGCCTGTGCTGTTGCCAGAGAAAGAGAACCAGGAAAGTGGATGGCTACTGAAGGTACTCAGAATCCAGATGACCACCTAAGCATGGTTGGCGTCTCTCCTGCTGGGGATTTATGCTCATCCCTGCTCATTTGTTACTTCAATCACTATTTGCCGTACCATAAATGGATCTACACTGAGATGCTAACAAAAGGTAAGGCAAGTCTGGAGTCTATGTCTGGGATCCCTATACACTCTCTTCCCAGTATGTAGATGTTAATAAAAGTTATTCAGCATTGCATTACTGGAGTGGATATCACCTTTGTGGGCACTGGAAGAGGGCAGTTAAACGCCAATGGGGCAGCTGAAGACTAAATCCCCTAGACAACTAGTGATGACCCGGGTTATTCTGGCGGCTCCTTGGGGGGCGACGCTACAGATGGATAAAGTCCCGCTTTAGAAATGCATTCAAGTACCTTCACAATTAACAAAAATGTATCTTATTTGTGTATCACTCAGCTGTAGATCCTCAAATCATCTCTGAATTCATGCTGACACTGTCCTTCCTTCTGGAGGGTGACTACTTTTGTTCCCAGTGGTCCACTCCATGCTCTCTCCTGTGATGGACTACAATCTCAATACAAATTAACAAGTAAACTTGAGATTGTAGTCCATCACAGGACCTCCCGTTACCCTATGCTCAGTATACCGCGGTATACTGAGACGCCGCAGCCGGAGCGGATCCCGACATCGATGTCGAGATCCGCCCAGCTGTGTGAGCGACAGCTGGCTCTGCCTATCTAGAGGCAGAGACAGCTGTACCCGCCCCCTCCCCCGTCCATTCCGCCAGTCAGCGCTGGCGGATCGGGGAGGGGGGAATCCAGCCCCTCCCATCACAGCAGAGAGCCGTGACAGGATCGAGAGGTGAGCAAACGCCGGTATCTGTTCCCTCACCTCCCGATCTACTGAGCCGACCTGTGACAGTCTCATTGTCACAGGTCGGCTAGAACTATGAGGTGAGTGGAAATCACTCATCTCATAGTTCTCCTTTAATACAAGCATTACAAAAGTGTGGTTTGGCATCCTACACACAAGCTCCATAGGTGTGTACCGATACTTACAATGCCAGAAGCTGAATCACTATTTGTGGCCAACTGTCTTATGATCATCACAGCAACAAGAGGCACCACACCAAGCCAACCAAAGAAAAGTACTTTACTGTGTGGAATAATAGGCATGCACTGCAGAATTACCAAACAAGCAGACTGTACCACTCTTTATTTCTACAGATCTGCAAGCTATCTGTATATATACACAAAATCCACAGAGGCTGAATGACTTCATCAAACCAAGGTAAAAAAAAAGTGATGAAAACAAACAGACTCCTTCGGTGTCAGCATAAAACAATGGGAACCGAACAAATCAGGGATAGCAATATTTGCAATTCATATTGCTAGCTTTTATGCTTTCCTTTACATATATAAAAAGACAATCGGATGCTCTGTGTCCACTGCTCTAAATAAATGTTTTCCCAAAGGAAAAGTGATTTGGGTTTTTAAAGCAGCCATGTGTGTTCTCCAGAGTTGAGGGCTGTGCCACTCAGGAGACTTCCCTCTCCTCGGCACAGAACAAGCCAAGTGCAATCCAGTGGGGACACTAGGTTTCTAGGTGAGGGAAGAGCAGGGGGGGACCGCAGCTGTGCTATGCTCCGTACACATGCTCACTACAGCCGGATGATCTCATCTACACATCTCCACCATCGTCAGTCCACAAACAAAGCACAGATATGCAGCAAAATCAAGCACACGTCACCCAACAACTCCTTCAATGGTCTATACAATATGTCCGGAGAACACCTTTAACCCATTCATATACTACCAAATACAACTGATCTCTGGGCAAAGGGCTAAATGCACAGAAACTGGTGGCACTATATAAATCCTGTAGAATAATAATCAAAATAATAATGAAATACATATGATATGTTTTACCTGCCAAAGAATTTAAAGGTTAAGTTACCTTTCTCACAAATTGTGCAATGATGAACTTACCCACAGCACTCAAACCCTCACTGCTCTTAAGTCTTAAGTCCTCCCCACCGGTGTGGTGGTCCATTCACCATAAACCAAACTTCCCAGACCCGTAGTGTGAAATGCTCATAATGCTCGTAAATGGTGGGTGCTCATTGGTCAGCACAGCCACATGACCACGCAGATCAATTAGAAGCACTTCTGGGCCAGGGACCCGGTGCTGGAAGAAAAAAAGCACTTCACTGGTCAGCATGGTCATGTAATCATGCTGACCAATGAGCACTCACCATGTGTAAGCATTATGAGCATTCCACACTGCAGGACTGGAAAGTCCAATTTATAGACCACTATACTCGCTGGCGGGGACTTCAGACATGTAAGTGCAGCAGGAGCCTATGGTTAAGTTATTTATTTATTTTATTTGTGACAAAGTGAGCCTACCTTTTAAGTTTGTCCACTCAGTCCTGAGATTTTCACAGTCCTGCCACACAGCACAGCCCTGTCTAACAGGGGAGGGTACCTGACCTCTCTCTCTGCTCCTTCCTGCCCCATCCTGTGACTGGACAGTGAAAGGAAAAGTAGCACATTGATTACCCCATCTGCTCTCTCCTTGTATCAGTTTTTCCAAACATAAAACAGAACTGTCCAGCCTGCTTGAGTAAGTAAGACTTGCTGTATATTGTTATGCTGAGTAAAGCTACTTTCCAGGCATATAGAAATTACACAGAGGAAATACATACATGGAAGTTATTTTACTTGCCAAAGGATTTACACAACTGCCACAAAGCACAGCCTTGTCTGGTAGGACAGGAGACCTTATTTTTCTCTGGAGCAGTTAAGTAACATGTACAGGTCTTGTTCCTCCCTCAGTCTGTGACTGGACAGTTATAAAAGGAGAAGCAGCAGGCTGATGAGCCCATCACTCTGCTCTCTCTTACCATCAGCATGCTCAATAGTTGTGCTGCAATGCTCATGTGCTACTGAATGGAACCTTGTGCAGCTTCTCCTCTTCCTGCTCCAAGCCTGCTGCTTAAGGAATTGCAAGAAGTGGATACCAAATCAAACTTGGGTACTTACACTCCTTGCATTGAAAAATACATTTAATGATTCATCAATGAGGAGACCTGCATTCAATTGTGTCTTCTGAATATAGTTCCGCTTTAAAGGGCAGGTTCACACCATTTTCCGGACCAGATTTGGAACGCAGTGCATTGTGTTTTTGCAATCTTGCCACGTTCGGAAATTAGTTTTGTTTTGCTTTTTTGCTTAAAATGGTCTTTCAGGTGCGTTCCAGTGCGTTAGTATGCGTTCCAGTGCATTCCAGACCAGAAAAAAATATGACAAGCAGTATTTTTCTGGCCTGGTCAGGAGCGGACTGCGCTGGTGTGAACAGAGGCCAGAAATAGCATAGGGAAACATTAGGATGCATTTTGGGTCCGGAAACAATCTGGTCTGGTGATGATCTGGACATGGTGTGAATGGGCCCTAAATGTTCTTCTGACAAACTCAGGTCTCCCCAATACCAGCCAGTAAAAACACTTTGAACACCTGTGTCAGATGGATGAATGCCACAGAAGTATTGAATGAAAAATGTCCAGCCCAGTTGACATCTCTGCTGCAATAGCTGATGCCCCAAAGCCAGACCAAATTTAATCAGATTGCAATAAAATCTGAATACTATGTCATACAAAAGGAAATGTTAGCATAGATGCTCAAATACTGTAAGAAAAGCAGGGGCTAGCTTACTGACCAGGACATTTCTATACCAATAACACCAAATTAGTTGAAGCTCACCTCCAAACATATAATGCAGCTAAATCTCCAATGTTAATTGTTGCACACAGGTCCCTCCTAGTCGGAATAAACCATAACACTCATCACAAAACCAATCAGAACTATAAATGGCTTTTATTTACATCCTCTAACTTTTAATATTGTTTGGCAACTCCTGTGGTCTCACATAGGAGTACACCTATTTGGAGAGGACATCTATTTTTAAAGTCAATATGTCACGCGCCCATCTGAGATGCCTAATAGAAGCCCCCGTTTTCAGTCTCTAAAACTGCATACCAGTTGGGGGGTATCGCTCTTGATGAAGCTGAATGGCCCCAGAACTTGTACATGGCTGATGAGCTAAATAATAACAGCTTCCCTCCGAGGTATTACTCTGCTCTTGTGCTTCTTGACAGATCCCCTATTCCATGATCTCACTATAGAGTGATGAGGAACCCCTTCACCTCATATTATTTAAGTGGTACGGTTTGACTTGTTTAGATTCTATAAAGGGGTTACAGCCGCCCAAAGCTCAATGTTTTAATGACATCATTGGAATTCCTGGGCAGAGTTTAATGCACAGGAGCCCTGCATTTCAAGAACCAGCGCCATAAAAGGCTAGCAGAGAAATTGGTGAGAAGTTACTGCTGGCACCATATGGAAAAACAAAATGAGAAACAGTTCCCTCCTTCTACCCTACTCTAAAGTGGTCAAATCAGAGACAATCCAGAGAACAGGGCTATTGTGGAACGCTGCTAATCTTCAGGAGCTTTACAGTGCAAGCCAAGCTGAACCAGCCAGAGTGAAGTCTTCCTCCACACAACTGAAATGGTTAACCAAAGATCTGTTAAAGCAAAGCCTCTCTCACAGAGCTGTTCTGAGGAGGGTTACATACTCCTGGGAAACATCTGTGCCAAATTTTCAAGGCAAAAGAGAACCAGATCTTTTTTAAACAGCTTATCAAGTCATAGGAATTTCTGAATCATACAGCGTGAACTGCATCATGGAACAATAGATGCAATTTCTCTTTTGAGAACAAAAAAAATCACCCAAACCTCTGTTGTGTGGCAAATATACTGCATCTTGTAATAAGAAGCCCTTTTCTTCCTTATATCAAACATACATTTTTAGATTGTAAGCCCTCTCGGGCAGGGCCCTTCTTACCATCTTGTCTTGAATTGTAATTGTGATTGTAATGTCTTCCTTATATTGTAAAGCGCTGCGCAAACTGTTGGCGCTATATAAATCCTGCATAATAATAATAATAAATAGGCTCTGCTTCCTGCTTTGTATTGCTGCAGAATGGCTCTACTTTACTGCTCCGTCTTACAAGCCTATGGCTTACAATACATGTTACACAATCTATGTACATTCAACTTTAGATATACCAAAACTATGCAATATGAGGACCTATCTAATCTATCCAATCAATCTGTATCTGAACAGGCAGGCCCTTGGTCTACATACTTGTTGGCAGATCTAAGGAGGTTGTACAATCAAACTTTAATGTCTGATCCTCCAGCGCTGACTGGCAGAATGGACGGGGGAGGGGCGGGCACAGCTGGCTCTGCCTCTGGATAGGCAGGGCCAGCTGTCAATCCCGCAGCTGGGTGGATCGCGACAGCAATGTCGGGATCCATCCCGGCTGCGGTGTCCCAGTATACCGTGAGCTGTAGCTCGCGGTATACTGAGGTTTAGGTCACGGGAGAACGCTAGTTTATGTTCTCCCGTGACCCATAGGAGAACTATGGGGAAAAGCCCTGGCCCCATAGTTCTCCTTTAAGCACAGGCAGTATGTCATCATGCAGTCCTGGGCTATTAGGGGCATTACTACAAGTGGTGATAAGCAGATATTCGTTCAGTAATGTCAACATTCAACTGTTCAACTGCCCTCAGAAACAGAGGCACCCCTAGGACACTCCACTTGTCCTGATCACTGCTGTCACTGGGAATGAATGTGAGGGTAAATCCAAAATTGTGTGAATGGAAAGAGAGGGGAAATCTTCCAATGGGGACACTAAATCCTGTGACAACTGTCTAGGAGAGGATTTCCCTCCCACTGAAAAAATATCCTCTCACTTCTTGTTTAACCTACAGGACAGGAATTGTAGAGAAATCTTACTAATGAGACATATGGCAAAAAAACGCAACCCTTTTTCTGTGTTTTGACAAAAACCTGTCTGCAACAGAAATTAATACAAATGTGTGTAAAATATTTACTCTCCTCTTTGGAAAATGATAAAATGTTTATGTAATTCATAAAAATTCAACCTCAAATTGTGTTAGAAATTCACATCACTGCTACAACACACAAATGTTCCTGCACAATGCACGTACTAAAGATGTGATGGCAGAAAGCAGGCTGTATGCTCCTGTAGCTTTTTATACACCAACATAATCAGTGTTGCTTGTGCGGATAGCACAGGCCAGAAATCAATACAGATTTCCTAATATAAAAGGTCTTATGAGCACTAGCCCTTAGGGATATCTTCCTAGCTGATGTAAAATCTGGTGGAAGGACTTCAATACCTGAACCCTTGCCTCTGTAACTACCCTGTAAAATAGGTTTTCAACGTACAACAGACAGGAGACAGTGCAACACGTCTCACGTTATAAAAAGGCACTAACAGTACCTATAATAATGCTGAACTCCAGGCAGATATAAAAAGAACCAAAATAATCCAGCTCTATATTAAATCATCACATAGGGCCAGTTCACACTGAACACCAGTCATCACTAGGATACATAGAAGTCAACTGTTTTCTATGTACCCCATTC
This sequence comes from Nanorana parkeri, assembly GCF_000935625.1. Taxonomy (NCBI): domain Eukaryota; kingdom Metazoa; phylum Chordata; class Amphibia; order Anura; family Dicroglossidae; genus Nanorana; species Nanorana parkeri. The sequence goes on along the minus strand of NW_017306411.1, from coordinate 1,142,755 downwards.
GAACCACAACACAGGTGCGATCTGAGGTGCAATGTATTTTTTTCGCAGCACACTGGACTTGCCTTGCAGTACACCACACTGCTGTGTGCTACCTGAATGGAGTGTACTGTTTCTATACTTCAAATAAAAACAGGTTTTATAAAAAAGTAAAGTGTGATGCACATCCCACCCGCACACAACGGAGCTGTCAAACACACTGGCCTGTCCACTAAAACAGAGACTTGTAGCTGACTAGCTAGTGTGAATGAGCCCTGAGTGGCTGTTTTTTTGCTTTTTAGTTTAATGCAACCACCTGAATTTGACTTGGTACCGGCAATGCTAGATACAGTAGCCCTGTCCCTCTCCCTCGCAGTCTATCGAGTGTTTTGCATGCATATGTGCCGAGAAGAAACATGCCAATAGGAAGAGAGAACAGAGCAAGTAGAGTGATGACCCTATTGGTTTGCTGCTGGTCTTTCTCTGTCCAGTCAGCAGGTTGAAGGTGGAGAGAGGACATTCCTTAAACGGTATGTATAGGCAAACTATACTTCCTATTTTGGAGATGAAACCACAAATGAGAGGGGATCTCCCCAAATTGAGTGAAATTCTCATCTTGGACAGTAGTCCCCAGAACATTTGTCTCCACTGGAAGATTCCCCCTAACTTTTTGCTCTCATGACAACTCCAAAATTTAGGATTTCCAGTTACTTTCTGTCCAGCAGACATTGGTCACTATGATCACAATGATGCCAGTACACATGAACATAAAAAAACTCTGCATTAAAAAAAGCCAAACTCCGGGGAAATCATGATAATTTACACAGTGCACTGGGGGTGTAAATGTATGTTATGTATCTAAAGTCTTAACTTGCAGCATGGCAGACCTGGGGGCCCTGCAGGAAATCAGGGATGCATCTCGAGCAGTCAAGTGTTAGTCGCATCCCCACACCTCCTTGCTACTGGCCCATTCACAAAATTCCTTCTTTTTCTCTGCTCCAATCACAAAATGCATTCTTGTATTGAGAAAAATACAAGGCATTTGAGAACAGGCAAGTAGTGAGGAAGGGCAGGCATGCATCTGGAGCACTTCACAGCTCTAGTCACAACCCTCCTTCCGCGTAGCGCCCAGAAAACTAGTGTTATGTGTAGGAGGCGACATGCTGCAAGGTAAGTTTTTTTTTTTATATACTTTGCAGTGGCCCTATGTTCAAGTGGAGGTGTGTAAATTATATTTTGTCCCCCAATTTACTAAAGTTAAAAAAAAAAAAAAAAAAAATTTAAAAATGTAAAAAAAAAGGAAAATAAAATGTTGAGAAACCATTCTGGAAGAGCTTTTGTTATTTTGACCTTGTGTCTGCATTACCTTATCTCACCATGAAACAAATTTCCACGGATCAAAATAGCACTTCTGTTCGTTTATAGGAATACATTTTAAAAAAGAAATGTAGGACAACCCTCTTGCCTCACACATTCTTCTTCTCAGATGATGTCTAGACTAGTTCCCTATTGCAAAAAACAAATTAAGACTTCATAGCAGATAATTCTGCTACAACATCTTTGACTTGTCCTTCAGTGGCCTGCTCTCAATGGGCTCACAAAAATGAAAGAAATAGGTATTATTAACTAGCAGCATTATATAGACACATACTGGTCTAAAGGTGCAGGATAATGATGCTGTTCCGGCAAGTCTTGGTGCCAATGACACCAGAGGAATAAGCAGGATTCTGAAAGCCATGCACCTCTTGAAGACTTATTTACCCCCACCACCACTCAGATGGAAATGTGTGCAATGCAGTTATGAATACAGGTAATGGTGCAACACAGAAGAGTCCTCTCAATAAACTAGCTCCCAATAAATGATCTCCAAAGTCCAGGGCAGGTCACTCCTATTAATAGACGGTATCATGAGATGCACTACACTTACCTCACATGTACGTCATGGTGGAGTAAACCATGTGGTCACAAGAATGGTTACTTTCACATATACGTCTTTGTATTTAAAAAAAAATATTAGAGGTTAGCCTTTTTTAATTTTTATTAGAAGTGGTCTTGTACCTGGTCACAAAACAATACCACAAAATGTATTTTATTGGTGCTAAGCTGGCAGTAAGCAATGGCAGCCCTGGAAAGGCTTTCTTGAATACTCAGTGAGGGGTATGAGCAGCTGGTCAGGTGGTAAATTTTGCTTGCTTGCTTGCTTGCTTGCATGTCCTCAATGATGCAAATAATTTTTTTTCGGTGGATGAGCCTTTACATTGTAAAAGTATCTACTACTTTAAATTATCCCCCCTACTTCCCTGCCCACACTCCTGACATATCCATGTTGTGTGGCTTAAGCTGGCCATACACCTTACAATTATCTGCAGATTTTCTGTGGTCAGATGGAAAAGGTGCAACAGACTCCTCCATCTAAACTTAACTGTGTGGATGAAGTAATCTCCACCTGGGCCAATCTGTTGCACTTTTTCCATCTGACCACAGAAAATCTGCAGATAATTGTAAATCACATTCATTGCATGTCTATAATGCTTCCCAACAATAGATGGATACCTATAAAAGAGGATGGTTAGCTTTTAAGTGAGCTTACAAGAAAAAA
>NW_017306411.1:1136583-1140170 GCF_000935625.1 Nanorana parkeri | reverse complement strand
AGGAGCTGCACATAAAACCATGGCAATACTACCATCTCAAAAGAATATGCATACAGAAAACCAGTCTACCACAAAAAGCCACACAAACTTGAAACTGCACATTAAAAACACGTTTATAAGCCTAAATAGGTGAATGTGGCCTTAGAATAGTAGTTCAATTAAAATATGTGCAACAGTGTTCCAACTAGTCCTATGTCACATCCACAAGATATAAGATTCTACTTGACTGACCTTATTATGTTTAAATCACTAATAGATGGTTGTGTCCTCCTCCAATTCTAGCATCAATTCTTTAACAATTGAAGTAAGAAACAAAAGGCAACCATATGTAGCTTTCAACATGCATCTAAATTGGTGGTGTGCTCTTTCTGATGTATTTTTGCACACATCTTTGCATGTGATGAGAAAAACACCAGTTTGCCATCTGACTCAGTCTTATGCTACGATTTTCTTTTTCCCCTTAGGGCAAGGAGAACAGAAATAACCCATATCCCGCAGTACTGCTTTGTGAGTAAGCCACTCAGTGTCAAATTAAAGAATGCTTAACTCTGGTGGTTTACGAGTACTAGCTAAAAAGGTGTCGCCATAAAGTATGTTGCTGTAGGTTGACCCTGAGGTTCTGATGAGTCAACTTCAAAGAGGCATTTTATCCAACTATAAAACAATAGGACAACAGCAAGAATGAGAGAAGCCTTTGTATTACTCAGATCATCACTGCTGTTCAAGTAGCTAGGCTAAAGAGTTAGAAACATAATACACAGAAATTACTCTTCACAGAAAAAAAACTGCCACAATGTATCTCTTGCTATATAGCAAAACACATCTATATTCTATTAAATCATTTTTCCCTTGGACTATTTTAAACAAAAAAAGTATTCTGATACTACAGAAGGTGTATACATATAATGATAACATTATTCAGTATTTACATAGGGCAAACATTATGCAGATCTTAAGAAAGTAAGTTTATCTCTTCACATCATTGCCTACCCGCCACCCCCAAAAGGTTACTCATACCATGTACACTAAAATACACAATCTTAATTTGTGTTTAGGCTAATTAGGGAGAAAGCCAATCAGCCTTTTTGATCACAATCACACACAAGGCCATCGTGGTCAGAAGTGCAGGCAACCAAGTGTTTTTTGGCTGCAGAAGGAAGGTGGAGCACTCTGTCCATACAAACATGGAAAGAAAACAGCAAATGTCTATAGTATAATTCTTGGGGTATGAAAACAGGATACAGACTTGCAAAGGTTCACTTATCCACCACATATGCCCCCCGCTGCTTAGAACCGGCATGGGACTCTGCAGCTGTCATGCAACAGCTCTATATCATAACCTGAGCAATCCTGTAACCACTGATCACTCAGCTCTTGTTGTCTTCTAACTGTAGAGAGCAATGACTGTCAATCCCCGCTCCCTGCAGGATTCCCCCGTGCCCCTTCTCTGTTCCTCCAGCACTCACTGAAGGGACAGACAAGGGAGATGGCAGGTACAGCTGGTTCTGGCTCTAGAGAGACAGAGCCAGTTGTCAATAAAGCACCTGAGGTGGGTTCCAACAATACTGGTCGGGACCCTTCTCAGCTAAGGCACGGCTGTGCACTGTCAGCAGCCCACTCATCTGTTGACTTTGGGTCACAGGAGTACACTAGTACAAATATTCTTGTGCCATAAAAGAAGCCAAAAAAAGTTTTAATTCTCATTTAAGCAGCTCAAAAAGTAGTGATTATGAGCCAAGTTAAAAACCAGTAGCAACCAATTTGAGGGGATCATGACAACACTAAACTAAATCTTGCCTATCCTACCAACCAGCTGCCACACTCATCTGTGTGAACCTACCACATACCATGGTCAATACTATGTACTGGTTACTAGGAAGCACTATAAAAGTATGCTCTACCCACTCAATATATAATTTTTTTTTCATTTAAACAAAAAATAAATGTGTATGAATCGGTTTACATAAGGTCCAGTTCAGAGCAGATAAAATGCTCAGATGAGCAGAAATCTGAATACACCTTTGATGTGCCCCAATATATCACAGTTTTTCCACAGAATGCAGAACCAAGTAGACTTAAAAATTAGCAACAACTACTAAAGTATAGGAAAAATATGAGGAAGATACAGAAGCTGTGACATCACAATGAAGAAAAGGGGAGATTAAACTAATTAACTAGAAAACAGAAAAGGTCATGGCCCAACAAAAAAAGCCCAACCAATTAATGGCAATATTTCACTGTGGAGGACAAAGAAGGATTAGAAGACACTTTGGACAGAGACTACATTGTATAGATACCCTTTAATCTTTATGATGACTGACTCGGTCATAGTGTAACACTGGTGTGCCAGATGGACTGAAATCTAATGCAAAGGCTAACTTAATCCAGCACCTTTCCGACATATCTACCATCAACTTATACTATACTTTTAAACTAATTAAACAAACATGTACAAAAATGAAACTTGTGTTTGTAATGTAAACTATTAAAAACTATATGGAATAACTTTACTAGTGCTCACCGCTAATCACCACCATTAGTGAAAAGCCACTGTTAGAAAGCAGCAACATAAAAGAGCAGTGTTCGTCCACAAGGGTGGGATTAACTAAGAAAAACTAGAACAAATATAAATCGTAAAAGTAATTTACATGGCTCTTCTAAGGTTCTCAACACCATATTAATGGACCTCTTTGCACATGAATGCCAAATTCTACCGACTAGAGTTTCACAAACTTTATTACGGACACCTTTAAAACATAATACCCTCTAGAGCATTTCATTCTAGATTTATTACCCCCTAAACATCTCTATGCTTATTGCTAGTCCACAGGAATTGCATGTGCTCATCTCTAAAGGATTCGGTTTTAACAAGTTAAATGGACACTAAAAACTTAGGAGTTAAATCTTAACATATTTAAGTACCTTAACTATTAACAAAAATGTATCTTATTTGTAGGAATGCACCAATACTAGTATCGGTGCTGATACCAAGTATTTGGGTGACTACTCGTCCAAAATACTTCCGAGGCCGATTCAGATACCGGAACTTGCGGTATCAGGAAGCTGGGCAGCAAGTCATTACATGCTGCCCTCAGCTTTACTGAAAAAAAGATTTAAAAAACTGTACTCTTACTCGATACCTAAAAACCAGTATTGGTGCATCTCAATTATTTGTGTATCACTCAGCTGTAGATCCTCAAATCATCTCTGAATTGGTGCTGACACTGTCCTTCTTTCCTAAGGTTTGTTACTTTTGTTCTACATGGTCCCTGTGTGTTGTAGAGTGGTGGCTACTTTATAACACACACAAAGACCATGGGGAACAAAAGTAGCAACCCTCCAAAGGGAAGGACAGTGTCACAAGACACATGATTGTCAATAGGCAAGTTACTTCCAATGTATTTTTAAGATTAAAATGTCCCTTTAAAAACATTTACAAACTGTTTTTCATTTATTATTTGCAAAATGTGGCACTGTTCTAATAACAGCTTTGGTAGACATAAATAATCAGACTGTAAGTGATGTATTTTTTTAAGTATATAAGCACCCTTTTGTTTACACAAACAGCAAAGAACACATTACATCAT
>NW_017306411.1:1095661-1136512 GCF_000935625.1 Nanorana parkeri | reverse complement strand
CACATTACTGGCTATCAAGAACTTCCTGTGGTTCTGCCTGCCGGCCACTACATCACTATAGGATACAGTAGTCACATAGCAGCTGGTAAGAGGAAGCACAGCCCGTAGTGGGGGTGCCACATATCCAACATCCTTGGAAGTGTCAGATTCCTGCAGCACACATAGGTTTCTTTAAGAGCAAAGATTTGATTCACCACATGCCAGAATGTTAAGCAATTCTGATTTGCAGCACTGAGCCAGGTCACTATGTGCAAGCAGTTTGTATATTCTCCCTGTGCTCACGTGGGTTTGTCCGATTTCTCTGGTTTCCTCCCACACTCCAAAAGACATGCTCGAAGGTTAATTGGCTCCTGTCTAAATTGGCCCCGTATGTATATGCAATAGGGATCTTAGATTGTAAGCTCTTTGAGGGAAGGGACTAATGTGAATGTTCTGTATGTAAAGCGCTATGTAAATTGTCGCCGCTGTATAAATACCTGTAATCAATAATAAGCAAAAAAGTACATCTTCTAGGAAGCAACAAAAACTCCCCTTGCATTGGTGCTACCTCCGCACTGCAAGGAATCACTGCTTGTTTATGTTGATGGAACCTGTGTAAAGCACGCTTAGCTACCAGATCCCCTCTCCTGCAGCCTCCAGAGGCAATGCCAGCAGCCTCCCCTTTACCATGTAAAACAGCTCCCTTATATGAACTTCATCTGTGCATTTAGTCTGTAGTTCAGCTTTAAACTTGCTATGAAACAGTATCTGCTGATTAGCAGTCCAAAGGACAGAAAGCTAAACCAGGGAATAGGATTGTGTTCTGTGTAGAACTGGATTGGTGTATTGACTAATCACATTTATTTCAATTATGTATTTGTAATTTGTCCAGCTGTACGTTTTTATAGTCCTTCAATATATAACAAAGATGAAATGGCTTTTTTTATACAAAGAGGACATAACAGGTCTACAGAGTAGAAAGATTTGACCATTCCAGCGTAGAATTGTCAGGGTTTGCAATCAAACCCAGATATCAAGAATACTTCAGCCTACCGAGTGGGGAATGATCAGATTTGAGACACATTTTTACTGCTGTTGGAGAGATTTCCCGTCACTTCTGTCCCTGTGACAATGGTTTGAAATGGACAAGAAGCGAGGGGAAGTCTCCAGAGAAGATGCAAACACCAATAAAAAGCTAATAGAGGTTCTAACCTTTTCATGCTCTACTAAAAAAATGAAAGAGAAATTCCGCCCAACGGGGAAAACTATTGCTTGTTTCCTTTATCTGTATCCAGTAAAGAGGACTTAAATTTAAAACGCAAGAACTTGATGACTTGTTCATTAACCTGTGCACTATCTGCTTTAACTGCAACATGTGTTTGGATAACATGAGAAAAAAAAAGCATATAGCTTAACAAAAGCATAGCGAGCTCTTGATCTGTTTTACCTCATAGCCTTTACATACTATGGTGCTTTCACAGTCTAAATATGTTTGGCATGTAGTTCCCCAATTTCAGTGATGGAAACCTACCTATAGTTGAAAATATGAAAAGAAAGAATGCCTGGGGCATGCTGCAACCCAGCTACCACCATTTGTGAAATAATAAAGCGGATTTATATCCAGAATGGGGAGTGCCGACAAAGACGGACATGGTTCTTTACCAAACCTGGTCCAATTACTTGTTAATTTGATAGCTTTCACTTAACCGACAATATAAAACGGTAGATGGTCTGTCAGCAAAAGTCCGAATGCCACCCTCCATATTTCTCTTGGCACAGGATTTTATCTTTATTTTATTTTAACAATACATGGCGCATTAAGGCTATACCACATGATTTACAATGCAGTGGTCACACTATAAACAGCATCCGATTATTTTCTATATTTGCCACATTAATAACTTAAAAATGAATGAGCCAGCACGTGGCTGAACACAACAGCATTTCCCCATTACTTACATTTCACTGACTAAACTGGCCAAAATACTTTTTTCTTTAAACGTTGTACTGTTAGAACTATTTGCTGTCTTCAAAATAATCAAGGGTCATCCATCCATAAAATGGGGTAGAAAAACACAGACTCAGCCTTTCTAAACTCCTAAATAAACACAGCTGCTAGAGATAATGGTCAAAGGTGCAGCTGCTTGAATTATCTCTGTAATAAAATTAGACTGGTGCATTCCCAGTTACCCAGTTCATTAGTGAGGCGTTTCCCAGTATTATTCCTTCCCAAACTGAATAGCCCATGTTTTGGAAAGCCATAAACAGGCCATACATATACAAAAATAGTGAACATTTGTGTTGTGAATGATGCTCCATTCCAGAGGAATGGTCCCCCGAAGTCTGCTGGAAGACCAACATTTCTGGGAGTGAACATCTCTGGGGTGCCACAATTGGTTTCTATCAGCAAGAGGAGGAGGAAAGGGATGGACAGCACAGAAAAACATTTAAAACAGGGGAGGAGCAACCAGTCAATCGCAGCCATCAGAAAGGTAGATCATGATTACGACATGCAGCCAGTTTTTCACCCTGCCCACCAGACTGCACAAGGGTGCCAGCTACAATGGCAGGTCCTCAGTGCCAGACTGGGATCGTCTTATTTCTGCTGCAAACAATGTAGATTGTAGGGGAGACCTTCATTACATACTACTGTCATTCAGATACATCTCCATCTCTCCAAGGTCACAAACCTCTCTGAAAACAAAAGCACAATTGACCATCAAATTACACACACGCAGCTAGACTGTAATGATACTAAAAACACACACACACGACTGAGCCTATGCAGGTGTATGAAAGTTTTGCTGCACATTTCAACTATTCCAGAGTATTCCACATAGGTGAAAATATCCACCTGCTGTCCTCCAGCAGACCTCTAAACCTACAGGTAATACACAGGAGCATCTATCATTTTGACATTCATTTCTCTAAGCTCTGTGACAAGGGCATGGGAGAGCAACCTTAGAAACTGCCAGCAGAGGTGACTTAAGCAGAAACTAATGTCAGAGGGAATAAACAAAAAGTTCAGAGTTCGAGATCTTTGTTTTCACATGGCTTTCTGGTTTCAGGTCTGTCCGTGTAAAGCACCAATGCATACATAACAGCACAAATGTCACTTTACCTTATACTATTTTACCGAGGTCTTCAACAACACAGAGCCCACACAAAACTGATATTTCTCATAAGAGGGGGCAGATAGGACAGGATAGACAACCTTAGCTGTTATGGAACTACAAGTTCCATGAGGCATTTCAAAAATCTGACAAACACAGACATAACCGGATGCATGATGGGATTTGCAGTATCACCACAGCAGGAGTGCTGAGGTTCCCTGTGATAGGATACATTACCCACTGGCATTTTGTGATTTGGGGTCTCCAGCAGCATGACATATTTGTCTGCCCCAGTTCTTCTCCCATCCACAGAGGAGTGAGCCTCCTCCTGTTGCATTATCCACAACATAAGGCCTTATGTAGAAGGGGGTTAACATGCTACAGCAGGTGGGCTTGGAACCAAGGCAAAGGGAAAACTCTGCAGCAACTTGACCCTTCATTTACTAAAAAGGAAAAGATCAGTTTCCAGGGAATAATGCTTAAAGAAGAACTGAAAGGTTTAACTCCTCCTTCTTGCCTAGGGTCAAAAAAAAACAATGTTCTACCCACCCAATCCTTCGAGCTGGCTGGCTCTTAGACCGGTCCCTGGAGCCCATCTCCCCCTCCGCTGCAGCAGTCTATGGGTCATAAACCATGCACTGCACATAATGATGATGTGCCCACTTGTTTCTTGAAGATGTCTCCTCTGCGTGTTAAAATCCCAACCAATCCGAGGCCTATATGCAGCTGCAATCAGGTGCACTGGTATCTAAGCATATGACAATGATACGGTCTTCAATGGCAGAAGAAGAAAGAGGTAATTCATGCATGGTGAGGAATGCTCCTAGCTCCTGAAGTGTAACTAAAATGGCTAGCGATATGGATGTTATCTCAGCGCTGGAAGGGAGGTGAATATTGAAAGGTTTCATTCCACTTTAAGACTAAAAACGTTTGTTTTGGGCCTAATTCACACGACTAACAGCTGGCCCGTACAGATCAGTGCTGCGTGCACGGCCGTATCGGGCCGCTCCTGGGAAGGACAGGTGCTGCGTGTGATTTGTGCGCAGCAGCCTGTTCTTCTCTACTGGAGTAGGCGGCCATACGCTCGCCCGAACGGCATGTCCATGCGGGTGTCCGTACTCGTATGCAGACAGGATGGATCCTGCCTGCGTCCGAGCAAGGACACCTGCATGGACGTGCAGTTTGGGTGAGCATACGGCGGCGTACTCCCATAGAGAAGAACACGCTGCTGCGCACAAATCACACGCAGCACCTGTCCTTCCCAGGAGCGGCCCGATACGGCCGTGCACGCAGCACTGATCTGTACGGGCCAGCTGTTAGTCGTGTGAATTAGGCCTTATGTAGAAGGGGGTTGGTGATCATAAATACTTAAGGATAACATTGTTCTCTAGGGACTACAGAGCCATGCCCCCCTATCTTATGACTACACATCTTAGGACTGAAAGTAGGTTACTGGCTGGACCACAAAAGTGAAAATAAAAGAGAAAAGTCTGAAAACAAATGCAGCCACCACATCTCAGGACTGGTAAGCTGTAATACAGTAAACTCACAGTTATCCGGCACCCAAGGGGATCTGTAGAGGCCGGATATCTGTAGTTTCTGGTTGCTTGAGAGTTAATAGTAACTAAATACATTTAGTTGCTAATAACATTTGTCAGTGTGTACTGTGTGTCTATCAAGCAACAGCAAAAATAAACAAATAAAAAAGGACATACTAGGCCCTCGACTTTTTTGGTTGCTTGAATGCCAAATAATGGAGAGTTTACTATATAAAACATTTTTGGTTTTTGTGTTTAGACGGTACACTTTAGGAAATCAGCACTAAGGAATAGGAACTCCTTATTGCATTTGGGGCACTCATGTGGCCTTCAAAGCATTTGTTTCTAGAATTCTGTACTGTCCAAATCCATGTTCTATAAATAAAGCTGCACAATAGCTAGCGCTCCTACTCATCAATGAAACAGAACACCGCTTTTCCTGACAGCTGGGTCACAAGGTATAAAAAAGAGGACTGAACAAATCCAGGGCATTGGATGCCTAACAGTTAAAGTTGTTACTGTTATATAGTACCAACAGACTGTAACACCTTACAAAATAAAAATGACAATAAATGCAGGAGTTACATCTTAAAAATGCATTTAAGTACCTTTGTAATTAACAATACTGTAGATTATTTGTGCATCACTTGGCTATTGATCTTCAAATCATCTCTGAATTGGTGCCGACACCGTCCTTCCATCTGGAGGGTGGCTACTTTTGTTCCCCATGGTCCCTGTGTGCGTTATAAAGTAGCCACCGCTCCAAGTTCACTCCTATGATAAGACTATAACTTCAATACATGTTAGGTGCCTATCTAGAGGCAGAGCCAGCTGTGCCAGCCCCCTCCCCCGTCTGTTCCGCTAGTCAGCGACGGAGGGGCGGGGACTCTCTGCAGGGAGCCGCGAGTGACAGTCTCTCTGCAGGGATAGACCGAGAAGTGAGCGAGCGACGCTATGTGTTCGCTCACTTCCCAATCTATAGAGCCGACGTGTGACAGTTTCATTGCCACAGGTCAGCTAGAACTACGAGGTGAGTGATTTTCACTCGCCTCATAGTTCTCCGTTAACGCCTGAGTTTAGTGTCACTTTAAGATAGTACCCAACCTTTCCTTTAACCCTTTCAGGAGTCCATGAATGCAAATACTCTCTGGCTTCTGAAAAACAGACCATCTGCCTCCAGACTGCACTGAGATGGAAAGCTTTCTTTTTTACAGTATATTTCTTATTTACTTATCAGATTAAAGCAAGTTATTTCACTCTTTGTTTGCAATACACAGAAGGAAACTGATGAAAGCATTATAAAAGACACATCTACACCATTCTTTCTACATTCCCAGCAGTTTTATCAATGGATTTTTTTTACACAGTACTTAAGTGCCTTAACTGAACAGTAACGGGTTGTGCATCTTAACTAGTTTGCTGCAGCAAGTGAGATTCCCCGTCATTGATGTGGTCTCGCCAACACACCCTAATGAAGAGACACAGAGCAGCTCTTTAATAGAGATCACATGTTTCCCTCTGGATGCTAGAATGAAATGACATCATTCAGCCTCTGTAAGTTTTGATCGATTTGAATCAGTTGCAGCCGTTATCTCACATAAGCTGCGGCATCTCAGACACTTGGAGAGATGTTGGCATTTTTTTTTCCAGATCCTCCTACTGGGTTGCATCATAACAGTTCCCAACGGCTGGACAAGTCATAAAATGCAGCAAGACTACATCCTAGTATTCCAGGGTTTCCTCAGTTATCATTTCAAGTGCCTTAAACACAATCTAGCCAAATGGATCTGCGTCTGTCCAATCACATAGGTGGGGTGGTAAAGGCATGGAAGAGATACAGTGAGTGACATGACTTGCACAGGAACCAACTGCTCGCTTCCATGAACATAGCAGATACATGATTTCCATGCATGTCCTTCTGTGTCTCAATGTTCTTTTCTCACATTTCAATGTACCTCTCACGGACGACAATTACAGATGTGAATATCTGTGTGTACTATTACAGTTCGTGTGTACTACTTTTGTTCCCTATGGTCCCTGTGTGTGTTGTAAAGTAGTCACAGCTCCAAGCTCACTGCCATGATAGACTACAATCTCAATACAAATATTCCACCACAGGAGTGGGCTTGGAGTGGTGGCTACTTTACAACACACAAACTGGTTGTTGTGTTCCTCAAAGCATTCTTGAAGCATTTTTGCATTGTGGCAGAGTGCATGATCCTGCTGAAAGAGGCCACTGCCATCAGGGAATACCATTTCCATGATGGGGTGTACTGGGTCAGCAGCAATGTTTAGGTAGATGGTAAAATGTCAAAAGTAGCATCCACATGAATGGCAGGACCCAAGGTCTCCCAGCAGAACATTGCCCAAAAAATATATACACAACAATATGCATCTTTGTGGCCCTTCTGCCTGACATCTAATTTTCATCGACGAATAGACTTTTATAGTCACTTCCATGAATCCCATTGGCAAAGCTGCAATCTTTTCACTTACAGCTAGTAGAGCAGTGAAAGAATGAATAGATTCTTTTATATGGTGGGCGGTATTTCGATGATCCAGCTACAAATCAGTGCAAATGCTTCACAAAATACATTTAATGACAATTTGATAGGAAATAATTGAATAGTAAAAGACTTTGTGAAGAGACAGAGAGTCCACTTAGTTGGAAAGAAATGAAGGCGTTCTAAAACAAAGTGGTTAAACAGTGCCATGAGTCTGAGCTAAAGTTTATCTTCTTCCAGGAGGAGGGGGAGAGTGCCCTTGCTTAAAGCAAACAGAGATTTTCTCCTCTGCTGATGCTGCAAAAGCAGAAACTTTTCTTCTCCTATCTGTGTTCATAGTATGAATATAAACACTGCCCTGTCTTCAAAACAAATGCAATGAAGGCTGTCACACAAGGTCATATCAAGGTTGCGCATGGTCTCACAAAGTGTTTAGTCACAGTGTGGCGTTTTTCTGTTGTAACTAAAAAGCGTTTTGCCAATACCCATCCAAAATTAAGGAGATTCTACATGGCCTGTTCAGTGTTATGAGGGGCAGTAGAGCAGTAATGGGCATGCATATATTTACATAATGGGAGGATTCGCTGTAGACATGAAGACATAAAAATGTAGACATTTTTAGCAGGTACAAAGAACGTTTTAGCGTGTTAAAAGTTTATTTAAAGCTACAGCCATTAAGTATAAGGCCTCATTCACAAGAGAAAAGGCCGGCACGTACAGCTCTGTATCGGGCAGGTCCCGGGAAGGACAGGTGCTGTGTGTGATTTAGTACGCAGCCCGTCTTTCTCTATGGGACTACGTGGCCTACTCCACCCTACGCTCACCCCAACTGGAGGTCCATACGGGTGCGGGTGTCCCGGTTCGGACGCAGACAGGATCCATCCGGTCAGCATACGAGTACAGACACCCGCACCGACATGCAGGGCGGGTGAGCGTAGGGCGGCGTATGGCCGCGTAGTCCCATAAGGGTTGCGTACTAAATCACATGAAGCACCTGTCCTTCCAGGGGGCTGCCTGATACAGCCATGGACGCAGCACGGAGCTGTACGTGCCGGCCGTTTCTCATGTGAATGAGGGCTAATGGTCATGAGAGAATTATGTAGGTTGCCACTGCTTACCTCTACTTTTCCTGGCTGTCATAATGATTTATTGTAGCTGGCCTGGACCAAGCATAGGGATATGGTATTCTGACACCCACTTACTGGATGCTTGCTCTGGGGACTGGCGGGACGGTCGGGGGAGGGGCGGGTACCGCTGGCTCTGCCTCTAGATAGGCAGAGCCAGCTGTCACTCATGCAGCTGGGTGGATCCAGACAAATTGTTGCTGTAGCTCGCAGTATACTGAGCTTAGGGTGACGGGAGGACTCTAGTTTGTGTCCTCCCGTTACCCTTAGGAGAACTATGGGGAAAAGCCCTAACCCCATAGTTCTCCTTTAACGTTTGCCACTTTTCATTTTGCTGCCCTAATATATCCATGCCGATATACAGTAAAAACAGAAGGTGAAAGGCAGACACTGCTGAACCAGGCAGTAAAAAACACAGACATCTCATAGCTTTGTCTTGTGCAATGCATTTCACATCAAGATGCGATGACACCATTGAATGGAACCTGGAAATGAAATACAACTGACTGTCAAACAAATGTTGACTAAAGCACAGGAAGCTGGAAATAAACCTGAGTCAATGTGCAAGTTTATAATGAGTCAAACACCTCCAGCAGAAAGAGTTCCAGCAATGACGTTAACAGGATAAGGGAGTGGTACAGACTCTCCTCATGCTGCTAGTCATGCCCCTGTAAAGATAGATGGCTGGGAGCATTGATAAATACAAGCATAAATCAATACTGGATTACACACCATTGGCATCATTTCCTTTTCTTTCTTTTAATACAAGATTGCTGATTTTGTGTAACAGTGATCCAGCATTTCATTGGTTTTTGGGGTTTTATTTGCTCTACCCATTTCTTATATACAAGCTTTACTTCTGAGAAGACAACCACTCTACAATACCAACTCCAATTTGTATTTGTTATTCTTGCTTTACACTTAGCATCTAATATCTCTAAACTTGATTGTATTGTCTCTTGTGGACTTCAAAATTACTGGAAATACTTTGTACTGTTTTATGTTGATTTAAATAAAGAATTTATAAAAAAAAAAAATCTGATGCACACTGCCTACTGCAAGCCAAACACACTTGGTTTATTCAGGAACACACTCTAAATTCTCTTTCTTCCTGTTCTGTCAAGGTAAAAACTCCCAAACAGACACTAACCACACACAAAAAAAAAAAATTGACAGAAGAAGTTCAAACTCTTTCACAACCTATCCCAAATATTTTTTGACAAGAGTGGGCTTTATCAATAACACTGTCCACACCAGTAGCCAAGCTCAACCGGGCGGCTGCTGGTGCCTGGCACAGTGCTTGTGAGCTCGATCGAGCCGCATCAAACAATCTTTTTTTAACTCTTTTGAATTGTCGCAGGTAACGTTTTATTAAGTTCTATGGTCACACCGCAGTGCAATGTAGTTGTACTGCATCTCACTGAAGTGCGCGTTTAAAAAAACTACTGGATGTCGTACATCTTTTAAGTGCACACCACTGCAGTGCGGTGAACTGTGCCTACCCTTTACAAGGCAAATTGCCATATCATGCTTTTGGGCTGCGCTGGGCTAGCGCAACCCAAACCAAATTAGGTGTGAACACGACCTTAATCCAGATAGGTCCCGGAGAACAACTAACAGGAGTACCCATTTACACCCCGCACTGGAAAGAAAATTCTCTCGGATAATCTACCACCATTACAGATACATCTTTCCTCTTATGACCGTCAGTATTGTCCGTTTGGTTGCTATGGGATACCACACACTACGGTTTATTGAATACTGGCATAATTGATTGGGTAGAATGTGTTTTAACTGAAAAACTATTACATATGCAACAAGTGGTGAAAACAGTTACCAGCTGTAATCGGGAGTGGAAGAACTTCCCCTAGCATTAGGACAGAAGCGCAGTCCCTTCAAGATTTATTTCAGATTCTTCAGGACCTGTGGCCACTCACCCTGCAAGAAACCCAGACTCCCGCATATGCCCTCCTTTCTCAAACATGCTCAGAGCAAGGAAGGTATCAGGTATCCCCTTGTGATGTTCTGTTTCTCAACAGCTGCAAGTCTGGAATCACATTGAATGAGTGATCAGCAGAGCTTATGTGGGGACTGCTTGCTTCTAGAAGTCTGATCTACATTGATTATATGAGTGAGGTGGAGCAAAAGTAACATCTCCTAGCATCTATTCACATTATTGCATTGTGGCAAAGCGCACCAAGAGGTGCTTGTTTACACAGGGGGGCAACTACTGTATGCCTGGCATCAGGCTTTGTGGTGCGCTGTGATTGAGGGTCATGCACATTTTTTTTTTTAAACCTGTTGTATGTAGGCAGCCCATTCATACTGAACGGTTCGGCCCAACGCAACACACATTACCATGTGCTATAACGTTAGGGAACGCGTGTGCATTACCGGAACGCTTAAGTGTGACTGGGCTCTTACAGCACATCAAACAGGTAAGTGTAGCAGATGTTTTCCTTGTCCATGTATGCAGTTACAGTATAGTCTGCCGACAAGAACTTAAACAGAGCAGTTTACAAATACCATTGCTTTTGCCATCACATCTAAAAAAGGGTATAAACAGAATGTCAAAGCAACTAAATCGAATTCAGAACCTTCGCTGCGCGACTTTTTAATCGTTAATGGCATAAAATCAACAATAGATTTTTGACCACAGTGCCGAAAAAACTGGAAGGAGCACGCTGCAAATTTGTTTTACAATTTTCAACCAAATTTCTAACAGTGAATGTGGTTTTTGTTCAGGAGACTCCATCCGTTCCAAAATCGAATGCCAAATAAAAACAAAAATTAAAAGAATTTGCCAACAAATCGCAAGTCTCGGATGCCAGTATGAAAGGTTCTGACTGGATTTTTCGTACAAACGTTGGTGCAAAAATCGAATCGTGTATATTTTACCCAGTTACCTCTTTACCGCTCCCTCTCTCATATCACACAGCTCTCCAGCAATCCCTCATTAATCATTGATAATCAGTCTTTTGAGGTAAAAGTAGTTCTTACACAATCTGCCTGGACACAATAGCATCATGTCTTCTTTCTAGACTAGCTGAAACTATTCTCTTTGCTGAAGGCATAGGTCAGCCAATAGTAAAAACAAATAATTACAGCTTACGGCAAAAGCAGGGATGAAGGGAAACGTAAGCGTAATAAATGCAATGTGCATTTTTGCACAAGGTTTAACAGCTGCTCTCTTGGGAGCTTAGAACAAGCTCTATGCACAAGTACTGTTAGATGGGATAGCAAGAGGTTTAGTACTCCTATGCTAGAGGGACTCTGGAGTTGACAGCAGCTTCCTAAGGGCCGGTTCACAATGGTACGTTGCCCAGTGATGGTCGTCATTATGACAGCTCCAATGTAGCAGAAATGGCAGCTGGGGGATCGTTGGCATGGGTTTTTTTAGGGCATATACCACACATCCCAAATCCTTAACTGGTTGAAGAAACCTGCCATCAGATAAACATGGAAGCTTCAACTGCAAGGCTCTCCATCTGAAAATGGTAGTTGCCTGGGTGTCATGTTAATGTTTTATAGTACATTGCTGACCTGTATGAAATATGCAGGGGGAGAGATAGCTTGGGGGCTGGCAAAAGCAATAGGGTCGGATACCTTCCACAAGACATAAGATTGTCAGAAAAGTCATGTCATGTCTATGGGTACCTAAAGACTTGGGTAAACATGTTTCCCATTAGAGTATTTTATTTTTAAGGGCAGTATATTGACGTTAATGTGCTGCAAAAGGTATAATAAAGCCTGCAAACAATTCAGTAAGATGGTCATTTATGCCCACCTAAAGACTTCTCATAAGACCTTTTTCCTTTAATACTAACAAGAAACCTCTCAAGATTTTCTGCCATCAATTGATCTAAAGAAGAAGAGTTTACAGAAACTGGTCAGTTTACTTTCACAACATGATTTACGTAAAAAAAAAAAAAAAAAAAAGCCAAACAGAAAGAATGTGCTCAGATTTCATGAGCATCGAGGCAATCTGACCTGCAATTTCCAGACTTTTACAAGGCTAAACAGAAAAACGTACCCTTTTAGACCCAACACAGATACTCTACTTAAACCGGATTTCCGTAAATGGAATTTTATTATCTCAGTCTTAACAGAAAGATAGGAGCTATGATACAAGGGAAATGCTTCATAATTTTCCCCTCATCTGACACTACACTCATCCAAGCTGCTGATTAAATTCAGAATACAGGCAAATCAGATCAATGGTAGCATTGTTGGGAAATGACTAGCATCATCACGATTTCATGATCATCTTATGGACTGAGCCAAATTGCAAGGATGGGTATCGCACAGTTGTTTGAGGTCAACAGCAAACTACCAAATCAACCCCACCCCCCATACTTTTTCTCTGAAACATAATATGCCTGAAGAATATAATAAGGAAAGGGTCAGGCAGCGATCCTTAAAGATTTCAATCTGTCAGAAAGTTCCTTCAAGCTAAAAACTTAAAGGCACTTAGGAATTGATGCCATTTATGCATTTCAGCTTCATCAATTAGGCACAAAACCCAGCCATTTATTGTGCAACTAGTATGCTCATCAATCAGCTGTTTAAAAACAAGTGCCCAGCAGTTCCACCTTGACCATGCCTGGATATGGAGGGCAATGAGTCACAGAGGGCAAGTAAGATTTGCTCCTAGCTTCTCTCCCCTAGCAATGTCATGGTTCTATTAAAGAGTAGCAAGTAACCTTCCTATGCCAACATAGTACGCAACACAGTGTAGTACATAAGACTGGACATATTATGCCAGACAAAACAATCAAAACATGGAGCCTCTGCCTATTGTGACCTATGCCTTCGACGAAGCAGCCTCTGCCCCTTGTGGCCTATGCCCCCGACAAAGGAGCCTCTGCCCATTGTGGCCAATGCCCCCATTGGGTATATTTCACCCTACTTCTTCCTCCGACAAGAGGAGGCTCAGAGACCATAAGTGGTGGGAAATGTCTCAAATAAGGACATGGTTCACTTGATAGGGAAAAAAAAATACAATGTGGTGTCATGCAAGACGGCTTTGTCCCTAAATGGGAATGTGGATTCACTTCCCAAAATTAGTTGTTGTGCCAACCTATCTGGAAGGAAACCGATAAGATAAATTTTTCCAATCTGTCCATTCACTTCATCCTTAGGGCACTCGATAGAACATCACCCATTCTGATGAGTTGGATCAGGCCAGATTTAACAAATCTAAATTTGTTGCCAATAAAGGAAACCTGTACTGTTCTGAAAATGCTTGTTGCCTGCTTGTCCATGAGACATCAACCCAAACTGAAAAGGCAGGCGTCAGAAATACTAATCGACATTTTTCTGAGACCGTGACTTAAAGAATAACTCCAGGGGGAAAAAAATATTAACCCTTGCAGCGGGGCTAGCCCCGCACTGCAAATGTTAAATGCTCGTTTTGTGTCTAGGTTAAAAAAAAAAAAAAGCTATACTCAAAGCTCCGAGCGGCTTCTTCTTAGACCGGTCCTTCCAGTGTCTCCCCCAAATCTGTAGCCATCAAAGGTCTCGTAAATCTCCACATCTATACACAGTGTATAGACGTAAGGACGCTGAGGAAGATTCCAATGCTGCAGAGGAGGAGGAGGGAGCGATGTGACAGCTGGCCGGCTCTGAGCTTCGGGTGAGTAGGACTGTTATTTTTGTCCCCAGACACAAATAAGTACTTAACCCGTGCAGTGCTGGGGTAGCCCCACTACAAAGGTTAATGAAAAGTTTTCCCGGGGTCTTTAAAAAGGAGTTCAAAAGTCCCAGTACATACTATTCTGTTATATTATTTCTATTACAACGTTGATGTTATAACAGGAATACTATAGTATAAATACTAAAGTTGTTCTTAATAATGTAATCAAAGCTTACATGAAAAAAATGAAGTGAGTGCTGCCTTCTGTGTGCCCATCACTTTCAACAACTTCCCAGTATGCTTTGTGTCTATTTCCCTGCTGCTTGATGTGATGCAATTTTGATTTCTCAGGACTACATAGCCCATTGAGGAAATACATGCTATAGGCATCTTCAATACATTTCTTAAACTTCTAAGTCGATATGGTTATTATGAGTAGTAGGACAGATCCTATGGAAAATTTAATTAAAAGCCCTGAAGACCACCAGGAACTAGTATTTTCAGAAGGGAAGATCAGCAATGGAAGCCTCCATAGTTCTACAGCCAAGGTCTTCTTTTCAGCACTAACACTTTTGCTACCAGACCCTTTTTTCCCTTCACACGTGATAAAATACATCAAGTTTACATTTCCCATGACTATCCAAAAATGAAACTGAACTTTAGATGTCCTTTTCATGTTTTAGACTAACAGGCCCTGCCAGAAAATACATTCCTTGGTGCCTACA
The DNA here is from genome assembly GCF_000935625.1 of Nanorana parkeri. Lineage (NCBI taxonomy): Eukaryota > Metazoa > Chordata > Amphibia > Anura > Dicroglossidae > Nanorana > Nanorana parkeri. Next base: position 1,121,894 of record NW_017306411.1, on the reverse strand, counting down.
CAGAGCTAGATACTAGCCTTGTGCATGCTTTAGTGCCAGGAAACAGTTGCAGCTATTAGAAGTATAGTTGTTTTATCTTCATTTCAACAAAGATATGTTGATATCATCCTACCAGTAAATTCAAGGTATTCTGTGCAACTAAGCACCATTGCAAACCTGTTAAAAGTAGGCTTTCAAAAGTCAAAGTGGAGATGTAAGACTAGCAGACCAGCTGCCAAACAGGAATCCATCTGTCCATAGAGAAAAGAAGGCAATTGGCAGAGCCAACCACCAAACAACTATTCCCTGGAACAATTGTGGCACAATCATGTATGCTCATAGTTGCCATCTATATGCAGGGACCACAGATCAAACATACACTGTACTTAGAATGACAGTAATAGCTTCCTACTGCTGATCTTACATGTCTTCCTCATTCCAATAGCCAGTGCAAGCACAATAAATGTCAGTGTAACCTAATTCTTTCAGATGGGCAAAACAAACAAATTTGATGCAACTTGTGCTTTGCCAGTACAGGGCAAAGCAGCAAATTTACTACAACGCCTGGTGCCATAGCAGCTAAGAGCAACAGAAATACCTTTTCCCTCCGCGAGAGTGGAAAGACAGACAGTCCTGTGCACACTCTGACTCCAAAGTTGACTTGAGCTTACACAGTGCTATTTTTCTTCATTCCTCACAGTGGAGAGAGCAGCAAGAGGTAATGGAAGGCAAGTGCAAGTATATGCTGGTGGAAAAATAAAGTGGGCCTGTTGGTTTACCGTACATTGTTTTTATTTATTAGGACTTTTATATAAAATATGTCAACGCCCCCCCCTCCCCAAGCAAGCAAGCAGCTGTGTTGTTCTGTCTCTTTAGCTAACCCACACTGCTCTTAGAATCCTTTATTATGTATCTTTTTTTTTTGTAAAATGAAGAGTAACTATAGTAAAAACTAAATAAAAAACAGTTTTGGCTTTTGAAATATTGATTTGTCCCCTCTGGAAGTTTTACCGGTATTTAGTATTATGAAGACACAATCATTATTACCGACGGAGCTCAGCAGCATACTTGCTTTATTTAAAATTCACAGAGGCCACTAAACATGCAAGCAATGCCACTGTTCCTGTTCCCGTGTCCTTAAGGCAATAAAGGAGGACAGAACAAAAAAAAACAAACAATGTACATTTAAAAGGTTTGGAGCTTGATTTCTTAGTCGAACCCTGCAAGTACCTTATGGTCAATATGATCATGCTCTTCTAACCATAAACACTCAACTCAAATGAACCATGCAATGAAGATCTCTATTACAAACTCCATCTGTGCTCCAAGTCTGCTTTGTCTACTGTAAGAATCAAATAAGCAGGGTGTCCCTTGCTCTTTGACCCCCCAAAACCATCAAAGCATCTGTTCTTTAACAGCAAAGTTTAAATAGAGGAGGGAAAATTAGTGAAAACGATACTAAAAAAAATCATCTTTTAAGAGTATGTTATAACCGCTTTTATCCAATGTTCTGCCTTTTATTCTGTTTTATGTATGCAATATGAAAAGTTTTTAAAAAATCAGTAAAATCTCAAATACAGCATATGAATATTTCATACAACTTTTTCAATAATCGATTATAATCGATTATGTCGATTAGTTGTTGCAGCCCTAATGTTCACCACTTGCAGCCTGCAGGGGCATGCTTGAGAATACTCTGCAGCTCTTACCACTAAGTTGATAACAGCATAAACAACATATAGGAAACATACACAAAAATCAGGAAATCAAAATGTTACATCTACAGCTTTACGAGAGGCAGGAAACATCCCCTGCTTCCCTCAAAAGACATTGACTAGTGTAGACAGCAATGCTAACTAACCATGCTAATGAACCTTGCTAACTAATGGGTCCAAATGAACCCTGTAATAAACCTTTATTTGTAACGCACTGGATCACAATGCTGCCGGCTCACTGTGTTGTGGGGCGGGAGGGGGCGCGTCGGTCCATTTAACTCAATGGCAATATAGCCACGCCCTCCAGCTACAATGCGATCGGCCGCAAGGGAACGCATGGCACATCAAATGCTGCAAGCACAATTTTTTCTGACTGGACCAGAGGCATTGATGTGCCATGCGTTCCCTTGCGGCCGATCGCATTGTGGCTGGAGGGTGTGGCTGCGGTGCCATTGAGTTCAAAGCACCGCCACGCCCCCTCCCCACAACAAAGTGAGCTGGCCGCAATGTGATCCAGTGCGATCCGGCCAGAAACGCACCGAAGATGGTGTGAACGGGCCCCAACTCATGGCTCCAGATACACCCTGGAATAAACCTTTAGTCGTAAAATTTTATATAAGAAAAAACAAAAATTACAGTCACTATATAAGCATTACAAAAAACTAACCAAAAGTATCTCAAGTTAAAGTGTATTACCACTTTCGCAGCCAAATTGGGATAACACCTATTTTATATTTGTTACATGGTCCCATTTACAGAGCACAAGCTAAAAAAAAATGCTTCTTGCAGTTTAAATGTTTTTACATGGGTTAGGGTTTTAAGTGTTCGAATTTCCTCTTGCTTCTATTTCTTTGAAATGTTAGAAGAGATTTGGGAGGGGTGAGGGGTCTGAGGTGGCTTGTCCATTGTATGCTAATGAAGCTTATCAGATAAACACAATCCTCAAATTTCAGTCCCAAGACTTTCTATTAGGACAGACCACTGTGAAAGGGCTCAGAAAAACCTGGAATCAACCATCTTGCCTGATTTAACAAAACATCTAAAAAGTTAAAGACAAGTTATTTTTCAGTATGCTGTGTGTATAGGAAAACAATCAGCATATAGAGGGGTTTTCCTAAATTTGACTGCAAAAGTGGATATACACTTTAAAATCAGTGATAAATCTAACCATTCTCTCTGCACAATCAGCTAGTCTATGAAATAAACAAAACCAGTCTTCCCTGACTACATATGTGACATGGTGATCAGCAAAATGTGACAGCCCATCAGAAAGGAGAGAAGATCGCACAGGTGTTTAGCCTGGGGGACAAAGACAAACAATGGCAGTGTGTGTTCCCTATGCCAAGGTGAACTGTAGATCCCATCAATGACAGTTCACAGCCAAAACCCATTGTCCAAATGAGCTAATGAACAAGATCAACAGTATTTCCCCTAAACCCACTATTGATATACAAACTATACTTGTACAATGTGTTGCAGATATCTGCATTATACATATACACATATCCTAAACAGAGGGTTCTTTAGCTTTAGAAACAAGTGATGTGCCAAGACATACATCAAAAGACATGCTTAAAATAATGCCGTCATGGGAGATGCAAGTGGAGACTCATAGTTGGTTATGCAAGCTGTCTGTAGCTAATACTCACCCTCTTACTTTAAAATGTCGAGTCACCGACAAAAAGAACAAATAAAGTCTATGCAGAGGTTTCCACATTGATGCCTCTTGATCCAATCATCTTCTTTCCAGTAGTTTTCAGGAGTCCCTCCAGCGCTGGTACCAGTCTCTGATCCAGAGCTGACTGCTGTGTCTTCACCTCCACTATGTCTCTCCTCTTCTCCCCGCCGAAGATATCTACTGCGCATGCCCCATCATCCTACTCGGCCACTCGAGAAGCTTCAGATGGGAGCAAGCGGCAGAGACACAGGTAAGTATTTACCCATTTGGTGACTTATTTTTTTTAAAGGTTTTCGAATATATCTATTACTTGCTAGCAGTAGATATAGGTAAAAACAAAAAAGGTGACTAATACTACTTTAATTTTCCCTGTTAAAGAGCCCTGCCTCCCCCTCCAATCATGTTAATGGGCAATGCAAGGGCCCATAAAATTAAAAAGACCAAATTAGAAGGCAAAAGCAGATGGGCAAGACTCATCGATAAGAGAGTTAAGCTGGCCATACATGCTGTGAATTTCTCTAGTTTAGTACTGTGGAGGTGGGTTTGGTGGATGGTTGGCGTTGCAGTAGGACCACCCATGGCTCCAATCTCAGCCCAGTCAGCAGCAATTGGCAAAAATTCAAGCAGTGTATAACCAGCTTTACAATGTGCCTCTATCTCTGAATCTACTGATGTAAAGTGCACTTTCTGAGCAACCTTCTGCATAGGGATGTCCCGATACAGGGCATTTTGACAAGTACTTGTACTTGTCAAAATGCCCCGATGCATAGCGCCGAAGCTTGCGCGTTTTTTTTTCTTACCTTCCGTGCCGTGGTGGCTGTGGTCCTCTGGGAAGGCTGGAGGAGCGTCACGTCACTGCTGTAGGCGGAGCTCCAGGTGGGGTCTAATGTAGTTGGCCGGCGACCTGGAGCTCTGCCCACAACAGTGACACGACGCTCCTCCGCTCTGCTGCTCAGCGCCGCCGACAACGTCCTCACATGGGAGGAAGAGGAAATCGGCAGCTCGTGAGGCACCTCCATTGCACAGGCACCATCAAGTACGGGCCTGTGTTCAAATCATGTTAGTAACATCAACCATCCGATTCCAATCTATGGATCATGATTTTAAACTAATACTCTATATGAAGTACACACTATAGTACACACACTATTAGTTTAAATCATGATCTATAGTACATACATAACATGTAGTTGTACTATAGATCATGACAAACTAATAGTGTGTGTACTTCATATAGAGTATTAGTTTAACATTTTAAAGTTTTATTGCCATATACTGATTGCATTTCATACCCACATCATGAATTGCTATACTGCCATAGCACCTCTGTCAAACTTTTACAAATACTGTCCGAACTAGGAAAGCTTGTTAATAGAATACACTTAAGAGAACTATGAGGTGAGTGCTTTTCACTCACCTCATAGTTCTAGCCGACCTGTGACAATGAGACTGTCACAGGTCGGCTCAGTAGATCGGGAGGTGAGCGAACACATGCCGGTGTTCGCTCACTTCTCGATCCTGTCACGGCTGTCGTGACAGGGGAGGGGCTGGATTCCCCCCTCCCCGCTCCGATCCGCCAGCGTGGAGTATGTCTCCTATGAAATGTGTTGTCCAATCAGATAGTACTGTACTATGGACTGTACTGTACTATGGATCATGATTAACCTAATCATGTTATCAGTGGTGTAACTAGAAATCACAGGGCCCCATAGAAAAAGTATCGGCAATTGGTATTGGCAAGTACATGAGGGCCAGTACTTGTACTTGGACTTTAAAAAGTGGCATCGGGACATCCCTACTTCTGCATTTACCCCATCAGGTGGATGGGCGACCACAAGTGACGAGGGGGCATGGAGCCAGCTTCCGGCCAATCAAGAAGCCGGGCAGCGTGCAATGACGCGGCGCCCGGGCTTTCCGATTGGATGGGAAGCAGGCTTCATGCTCTCTCGTCATCTCATGACGAGGGAGCATGGAGCCGGCTTCCCGGCCAATCAGGAAGCCGGGCGCCGCGTCATTACACGTACATTACACATACTGACGAGAAGCATGACGAGGGAGCATGGAGCCGGCTTCCCGGCTAATCGGGAAGCCGGGTGGCAAGTCATTACACGCCGCCTGTCTTCCTGAATGGGACTTCCGGTATTTGGTATCGGCGAGTACCAAAAAAAAAAAAAATAAAATCGGTACTCGTACTCTACTGTATACCGAAATACCGGTATCTGTGCATCCCTAGTTCACACAAAGTTCATTAAAAGTGGAACTTTAGAAATCCCAGGTGTTCCAGCCCATTTTTAAATGCAAGTGAAAGCATGCAATGCTTTGCGAGTGCACACTTAGGCCTGGTTCACATTGGTTTTCACATGTTGAAACGCTCAACATGTGAAAACCAATGATTGCCTATGGGCATGGTTCCCACCTGGGCGTTTTACAGCACGTAGGAACGCGCTGCAAAACGCCCTACACCCAAAGAAGTACAGGATCTTCTTTGGGGCGTTTTGCCGCACGTTACCATTGGTATTCACGAGTGTGGATCGAGGTTAACAAAGCGGTAACCCAGAGCCACACTCGGGAATACAGCGTACAGGTCTTACCTTGTCCACGATCCCCGATGTGTCTTCGGCGGCTGCCGACTTCCGGGTTCCGTCCCTTGCGAGTGGCAGCTTCGCAGGGGGCGGAGCCGGCGGGAAGTTTAAAAGTGAAACAAATAAAAAATCATACCGCCAGTGAAACGCGCGTTTCACTGAACGAAAAAACGCGAAAAAAAACGAGCATAAAATAAACCCGCTCAGGTGTGAACCCAGCCTTAGACACTCAGCAGAGTCTAGGTGCAATCAGACTAGCTGCATTTAGCCCTGGTTCACACCTAGGCGTATTGCATATGCGCGGTTGTCGATTTTTTTACCGCGAATCGCAGTAAAAAAACGTGCAAGTGACAAACGCGCGTTTCCGAGGGCTACTTGGCTGTATCCCAATGGAAACGCGCAACAAAAACGGCCCAAAGTAGTACCTGTACCTTTTCAGGCGTGGGCCGTTTTGTAGCGCGTTAGGGACGGGCTGAAATACGCCAAGGTGTGAACCAGACCCATTGAATACAATGGGATTTAGATGTTTGAGCGTTTTGTAGAGCGTTCGTCGAGCGTAGAACGCGCTACAAAACGTTCAGGTGTGAACGAGGGCTTACACAGAGGAATTTTCTGCTCCCGGGAGTGTTTGTAATCACATCTAAATTCAGTTAAACTCAGGAGGACTTATCTGGGAATTATAAACCACTTTTAAGCTTCCCACATCACTTTTTCCTGGGATTAAGGCTATGTTTACACCATGTCTGCAATTTTTCCACGTTCCGGGATGTTTGTTTTTTTTTTAGCTGAAAATTGGCTTTTAGGTGAAGCCCAGTGCGTTTTTGATTTGTTCACATGCGTTCCGAACCAGAGAAAATTCGTTTTTTTTGTCTAGACTGGAGCAGACTGTGCTGGTGTGAACAGAGCCCACAAATACCATACGGATACATTGGGATGCTTTTTTTTGGTCTGGGAACAAATTGTTCTGGTCTGGAGACACACGTGTATGGGGCTTAAAAAGTATAGGTTGCATCTAACTTTTGAAGATTTCATTTGTTGGTGTCAATGGAGCTGGCTCCTGAACCCCATATTAAATTTGTCAGTTGTAGCTCGCAGTATACTGAGCTTAGGGTGACGGGAGGACGCTAGTTTGTGTCCTCCTGTTACCCTAAGGAGAACTATGGGGAAAAGCCCTGACCCCATAATTCTCCTTTAAGGATGTTAACTTCTATACTGGACCTCTTTCTGTATTCTAGGGGGATTGTATTTCACCATGAAATTAGAAATGACACTTTAAGCTCAGCTAGTATTTGCGGAACATGCCTCAACACAAAATGGGTATTTTGTTTTTAAACCATTAATAGCGGTCACCAAGAGAAGAATGATTGGACATGCAGCAGTTTACCAATTAGATAAAGTAGCATGCTTCCTGTAACTCCGTCAGCATCCAGATTAATGTTACTGCAAGCCCATTCTAGGCACAGCTATGTTCAATAATCATATGCAGATTCTCTGCAGTAGTCTGTTCTACAGCAAGGGACTTAAAGTTAAAAAAAACAAAAAAAAAAAGATTTTTAGGTCCTCAGGTCCCCTTTGCAGTGGTAGTTGGTAAAAAAAAAATGGCCGTCCAGCCATTGCTTGACTATATACTAAAGGATAGACAATCTGCAGCTTCACAAAGAGCCAGCATTGGCTCTGTTTTACACAGAATCTAACCTGGCCATTAGAGATGATTTCACCCAAGCCCAATCAAAAGTGACTGCCACAATCAATATTGTCGGGATCCGTCCCGGCAGCAGTGCGGCTCTGCGCTGTCAGCAAATATCGGGCATTAGCCCACTATATGTAGAGTTTTCGGCCACCGGAGGAAATTGTATATGTCCTCCTGTGACCCTAAAGAGAACTAAGGCCAAAAAAGGTTGGGCCATATTTCTCCTAAATTGGCCATACACCATCTCTCTATAATAGTCTATAGATTTATCAAAACTATATAATATAAGGGCAATCCAAAACAATCCATTCAGTCTGTAGCCAATCAGGCAGGCCATATATAGTTGATAGATCTAAAGTAGATTGTGCAATCAGATTGTAGAGTGCATAGCCAGCTATAGTCTTCTCTAAGGTTACCATTCATATGCAACAGATTAGCTTTCCTGCAGTGAAATCTTACAGTATTTGAGCAAACCTTTAAACAAAGGGTTAAACATTGAATGATCTCTTCCATTATAATATATACTGTATATATAAAACAATGATTCATCCTCTTCCATTCTTTTTCCAGGCATCAGTAGTAGCTGTAGGGTAGAGAAGTTCCCATTTTCACATAAGCTTGATTCACAGACATGCCCTTTGTACATTCCCATATACAGTCCACCCCCATACCCTAAAATAAGAAACCTGGGAAAAAGCTGCATGCATTCGGATTCTTTGTTCATCTAAAGTTTTAACTATGTAGTAGCTGTACAGCGGAATGTCTACTTTAATAAAAAGGTGCTCGTACCAGAAATAGCATTGGGTAGGTAATAGTATTACACGTAATAGTATGGGGGAATCCCCCCATTGGGCTATTGTAGAACATCAGCAACTAACATGTCTCTGTCGGAAAAACTAAACAGTGTCTGCATCCGATTGACAAAGGTTAAAATTAACTTTTGTCAACTGCAGGGGTGCTGACAGGGCCATTCATTTTTGGCCAGTGTATGGTAAGCTGAAATCTTTGCAACTCACACACATCCTGCAACATTGGCATCCAGCTTCTTGGAATATTCTGTGCTAGGCAACCTTCATGTCTATCCAAAGAAACAGAAGAAAAAGCCTGGAGAGGGGGTGACAGATTACCAGGTCTGAATCTTCATATGGTTCAACTGGCCTGTGCAGTCCGATCCAATAGAAGAGCTACTATATCTCAAATTTCTGAAAGAATGCACCGCCAAAAGCGCTTATAATGGGCATGTGAACATTAGAACTGGACCATGGAGCAATGAAGCAAGGTGACCTGGTCTGATGAATCACATTTTCTTTTACATCATGTGGATGGCCACAAACTGGTGTGTACCAGGATACACTATGGGAAGAAGGCAAACCAGCAGAAGCAGATTGATGCTTTGGGCAAATGTTCTGCTGGGAAACCTTGGGTCCTGCTATTCATGTGGATATTACTTTAACACATACCACCTACCTAAACATTGTTGCTGCCCAACTATGCCTGATGGCAGTGGCCTCTTTCAGCAGAATAAAGTACCCCACCGCACTGCAAAAATGCTTCAAGAATGGTTTGAGGAACACAAAGATTTCAAGGTGTTTGACTTGGCAATCGAGCATCTGTGGGATGTGCTGAAAATAACAAGTCCAATCCATGGAGGCCCCACTCTGCAACTTACAGGACTTAAAGGATCTGCTACTGACGGATTGGTGACAGATACCACAGCATACCTTCAGAGGTCTAGTGGAGTCCATGCCTCGATGGGTTAGGGCTGTTTTGGTAGCAAAAGGGGGGGCTACTCAATATTTGGTGGGTGATCATAATGTTATGGCTAGTGTGTGCGTGTGTGTGTGAGATCTCTCTCGCTCTCCAACACTAACACTTTTTCCCCTATTCTTAATAGAAACAGGCTGGAAACCATATCCTAGGGCAGCTCTACATGGTTCAATCATTGTAAACCCCCTTAAATCTTTAAAGGCATAGATATTCCATTTAGGCTTATGATGCAGTGCAGAACGTATTTATCATATGTATATACTATTTGTTATATACCAAGGTGGGAGTTATCAATAGCATGGTTGTGGATCATACAAAAAACAAAGCATTACATTATGCAGCAAAAATGCAAGAGGAAATATAAAAGCGTGGTGAGCAATAAAGTGGCACATCAATTTACACCTCAATTTAACAAATTTGAGTTATTACAATTATTTTATTCATCTCCATTAAATGCATTAAACTAGTCAAAAATATCTTAAGCAGTATAGACAGCTAAAATAAAAGGAACCTTTCAAGAAAACCTGTCAAGAGGTATGCTCCATTTTTAGACATTTCATCCCAGTGAAGCTGTGAATCAGTCAGCTGAGACAATGAACTCAAAGACACAGCGTGATTTTCCTTTAACCAGCTTTCTGTGTGCAATAAATCAGAGATGTAAACAAGGCCAGCAAGCCTTCCAGGTGCCAATCACAGTAAAAGCAGACACTTTGATTTCATGCAGGTTCCTTTAAAGCCTAGTACAGTCACATGAATGATTAAAAGGTAATTAGATCTTAAAGAGACCTTTCATTTCAACAATAATCTTCCTATAAGATAATGCGCATTTAATGTATTATATGCATTTCTCGTGTATACATTCTATAACCTTGAGCATGCTGCTGGGTGATGCCATCTTGAATGTGACATCAGTGGCTCCAGCAGACTCAGAGCGGTCAGTCAAGTGATATAGGATATGTTGTCCAATCACCCCAAAAAGAGCAAACGCAGTTGACTGCCACCTCATGTCTATGGCAAGCTGTTAACTTGCCATTCAGATCTGAAAAGAGCCAGAAAGTTCAGTGGGTGGCCCGATGTACAGACATGATCCTACTGCCCACAGGTATGAATGCTTGGCTCATGTTTATGGAAATAAAAGGGGGGGGAAGCAGGTGGAAGCTTATCTCAGTCACAACAAGAGATCAATTTTGTCCTGACCACCTGGCCACAGCTGCCCTACATATAATAGACTGTTGCCTGATCTGCAAACAATTAACTTTTATCCATGGGCACCTGAACAATACCCTGCAGAATAAGCACACAGCTCCACTGTGGATCAGCAGGAGTGTATTTTCTGAAGCCCATGCTATGTAGCTGCCACTCTCTCTTCCTCTGCTTCCTGTATCACAAGTCACATTCAAACTCTGAATCGGACTGGTTTTTGTTAACTTTTTAATATTGCTTTGATTTGTATTTTTTTCAACTTGGAGTGCGAGGGAGTTCAAGTGTCCCAGCATGACCTTGAGCAGGCGTGTTCCAGGATCACTATATTACAGACAAAGGGGAGGTGATGCAGTGCAGTAATGTCTGGATAAGGATCTGGATTACTACACAGGTATAGTTCATGTATGCAACCCAAGGATTAATTTTAAGTTGTGACTGGAATGTACCTTTATGATGTCTCAAACAATAGATGGCGGTTAGAAGTGTAAACGTGATATGGCCACCCTTAGGCACTGCCATCACTCTGCTTTCATATACGCATTAACATCTGGTTTGACAGATGCTTATGCAATGGACTGGGGCATGGGATTTATTTACAGACAATATTCAACACCAGCTTATCGGAGAGGAAACGATAAAAGATTGGACAGGATTTTCTAGCCTGTCCAATCATTTCCCTTAACATCTGACAGCTAGCAGTGTCTGCAAGGCATCCACAGACAGGAAATCATCATCACATCCATTACAGTTTGGCACTGAGGAAATGACCTGTGCTAGAATCCTCAGACGGATGCTGCTATTGTAGGAATTCTGCACTGCAAATAACACGGCAATGATATTTCTCACAACAGAGCAGAATTGGTTGAGCACGAGTCTCCTTTAAGCGGCTCTGTAGACAATTTACTCTATGCTTTAAATAGAATTATGTAAATATTTAGCAGCACACCAGAGTTTAAAGAGGAACTTTACCCATATCCTCAAAATAACAACAAAGACACTTTTAGAAATGTTTAGCATTGACAATCTACAAACACATACTTCTAGATAATTGCAGGCTTTGTATTCTTTGCATTCCTTATTTCTCTGTTCTTCCCCAGTCTGACAGTGGCCATTTTAACTAAGGGCAGGTTAATTTGATTTCCCTTTACTTCCTGGCACATGTGACTAGGACATGTGACCATGCACATTATCTCATTGGAGAAAATGCCTTTCCCTGAGATTACAGATGAGATTTCCCAGCAATGATCTGCTGATGTAACCTTCCCGGGATGCAATGCTGGGGCACAATTACATCATTTGTGTCAACATGGACCAGGAAGAAGTGGGAAAAAAAGAAATTATAAAATAAAAATATGTTTAGTGACTAAGATTATTTCAGACCAGCATGCATAGCTGTATGCTGATGTGATTTTTAGTCAAAGGAGGTCAAGGTCCACTTTAAGATACCCAAGATATGACTGTTACAAAAGTAAAATGTTTCAGGCCACATACAGCACACTGGTCCACAGCCAACATTAAAAAAAATTCTATTTTTATTTGGGTTCATTTCACTTTTATTTTTTGTTTGCATTTTTAATTTTTCTTTAACTTTTTTTTTTATTTACTTTTTTAATTTTTTAAGTCTTAATTTTAGTTTATTTAACTTAATTTTGTTATTGTTTACTATATTGCTGGGAACAGTAGCAAGCCTGCTATTGGATATTTTAAATTGCAATAGCCAATAGCAAGCCGACTATTGCACCCACCCAGTCTGCTGTCAATCAGCACAGGAGGGGCCTGAAAGAGAAAGTTCTCCATCAGGTCCTCCTCTGCTGAACAGGAAAAGAGAAGACACGAGGGGGACGGAATGCAGTCATAGCGGTCTCTCGTCCTTGGTAGTGCCGGGTGCAGTGTCCCCGCTGCCGATACTGTTTCTTCTAAATCTTTTTGATCTATGCATACCTTGAAGACAACCGAGATGCAGCAGTTCATTGAAAACCACTAACTCAGCAAGCGGCCGACACATTGGCTTCAAATACCACAGCAGTATTTGCAGTTGTAGATCTGAGGGTATTGCAATGCCAGTGCTTGGATAAAGTATTCCTTATATAACAGAATGTGTTGCTAAAAGGAAATATGCTTATTCTATGCAAGAAAAAAACAAAAACACAAATACCTTTTTTACTGCACTAACGCTCCAAAAGAAAGAAACCATTAAAATAGCGAATCAATTCCTAGAAATCCATGATAAAGCTGCGGAGCGATTCAAATTGTTTCAAATGTCATGACTTCTGGAAAAGTCATAAAGACACATTCTTACAGCGCTTGTTTTCCAAAAATGAGTGAGGCTCAGTATTAGAGCATTTAAACGTATGCTGTGTTAAACATGCACAGGATAAGGTGGAACTGCAAGCAGATATAAAATGTGCAAATTCATGCAGCTCTGTGATAGTAAATACAAGAACTGCTGTTTTTATTAACTACATATAAGCAACGCAGGTAACACAATCTAAAGTTTGACTGCAAAAGTGGAAATACAAATCAGGAGTTAAAAAGGTACTTGAATGCAATTTAAGATTTACCTATTAACAAAAAATGTATCTTATTTGTGTATTGCTGTAGATCCTCAAATCATCTCTGAATTGGTGCTGACACTGCCCTTCCTTCTGGAGGGTGGCTACTTTCCTTCCCCATGTTCCCTGTGTGTGTTGTAAAGTGGCCACCCCTCCAAGCTCACTGTGATGGACTACAATCTCATTACAAATTGGTAAACTAAACATGAGATTGTAGTCCAACACGGAAGTGTTTTGGAGCGGTGGCTACTTTACAACACACACACACACACACACACACACAAAGATCACGGGGAAGTAGCCACCCTCTAGAACAGGATACAAGAACACATACAATAATACACTCCCCCCGTTCCAATCCCCCGCTCACAACATAATACACTCACCCCGTTCTAATCCACCACACATTAAATAATGCGCCGCTTCCCCCGTGCACATAAATAATACACTCCCCCTGTTCTAATATCCCTGCCCACACACACTAAATAATACACTCCCCCTCTGCACATAATATACACTACCCTCCCCCCAGCGAGCCCCTCCACCTAATTACATGTTTGCAGGGAGTAGGCACATCATTCCCTGGTGATCTAGTGGTGATAAGTAAGGTCTAGTGCAGACCTTACTAATCCATCCTTTTGGCCAGAGCTCAGAGCTGCCAGAGCTGCAGACCATGCATGTAGCTGCTCCCGCATGTGACCGCATGCCTGACTTGTCAGCTGGCTGCGGGCCACATAGTACCGGTTTGCAGGCTGCAGTTGGCCCGTAGGCCAGTACTTTGAAACCCCTGCTCTAGAAGGAAGGACAGTGTCGGCATGAATTCAGAGATGATTTGAGGATCTACAGCTGAGTGATACACAAATTAGATACATTTTTGTTAGTAGTTAGGGTACTTGAATGCAATTTTAAGATTGACCCCCTTGAGTTCAGTGTCACTTTAAGCACATACTGGTAAACAGTAGCGAGCAATCCTATTCATTCAAGACATTGGTATTCTATGTGTTTACATTAGCAATTAGAAGAAACACACACACCAAAAACAGGCTTGCCAATACAGCATGAACAAGACCTGAAGCAGAACAGAGTGTAGGCGAGCGGCACCTTAAAAACTGTTCTTCCTTCTTTTGTTTGTGTATTCTTTGTCTGAAAGCAGAGGAAATCTGAAGTCTTTCTGAACAAGCCGAGACATGCCAAATTTCACCAGTTCCATGTGATGACATAATACTATCGCCCAATCTCAGTCACTCTATAGACAAGACAGCTGCCAAATAACAGGTGCATAGGTACCTGCTTCCTTTGCTGCTCAGTCTATGTGTACAATCCATATTTTCCCAGTTCTAAAAAATACTTTGTGGGAATGTATTGTACTATTTCATAGTTTTAAAGGAGTAAAGGCATAAATAATTCCTAGGGACAAAAGTAAAAAAAAAAAAAAGTGATGGAAATGTTAGAAAGGTGCGACTGCATCTAGAGACAGATATAAAGGTGTTCTAACCAGTAATGGCCCAGTTCAAACTAGCCCATCTGCTAACATGATGCGTTTTAGTGGATAGGCTAGTGCATTGTGACAGCTCCAGCATTCTGCGTTGTAGCACACACTGCCGAAGCCATCACTCTTTACATATTTTTTTTCTTTGTAACTTTATTGGTATTGTACAATGTGTGCACTCCCTTCAGGTCCCCACATAGCAACATTGGCATCCAGTGTACTGTAAAAAAAAAAAAAAAAAGCATGCTGCATTTCGGCAGCACACTTCCCATCAACCCCACATTGTGGTGGGAACAGGCACATAGAAAAAAAAATGGCTGTGTCCCCTAGCAGTGACCTGCATTGATCTGATGCTGTAAAACGCAGGTCAGTGTTGTATGTGTAAACGGGCCCTAATAGTTGTGGGCAGCATGACTAACAACTAAGTCACTGTTCGCACCTGGGCGTTTTGACACTGAAAGCTTAAGCGCCAAAACTCACAACACAAGAATTCTTATTCATTCCTATGGCCCCTGTTCACACCTGAGAGTTTAGCAGCAAGCTGTAAAAACGCTGAATGCTGGAAAAGGTGCATGAGCTTCTTTCAGGCAGATCCAGCAGATCCATAGATTTCAATTGAAAACGCGCGTTTGATTTTTTTTCGCGCATTTTTGTGCAAAAAGAATGCGCGTTTTTTAAGGTGCATATACATTATGGAAGACCACCTGCAAAGCACACTTTGAAACAAAATGGCTGATCTCATGTCTGCAAAATGTTGACTCTGAGGCATTTATAAAAGGTGCCCATACACTGCTCGATTCTCGTACGAGAATCGGGCGAAATCCCGCGATCGTACGAGAATCGAGCAGTGTGAACTAAGACGTGCGACCGTTTCTACTGTACGGTCGCACGTCTTCTGTCGAGCCAACATGTTCGAAAACCCGCCGAGAATCGTACGATTCTCGGCGGGTTTCTAGCCTGCTCGCCAGATAGCTGCGGAACGGGCCGGTGTGCGCACACTGCCCGTTCTGCATTGCCGTCATCAGAAGCCCGCCCCTCAGCGGGGCGGGCTTTCGATGATCGCAAGTATGATCTGCCCGTCCAAGGTGGGCAGATCGTACGGCCTTTCAAGAAGCATACGACCATCGCAAGACAAAAGTCTTGCGATGGTCGTAAGGTGTATGGGCACCTTAAGGCTAATCTAGGCACAACCTTGCCTGTATGACCTGCGCAACCCCCTTTATATAAACAGAGGAAGGAGGAGGCAGGCTTGGATTGGCCAGAATAAGAATCTTTCCCTCCATCCCTGAAGGACAGCAAAGGTGAAACATGTGCATGTGATGCATCCAAAGTTTGTTGTGATACTGTTGTAGCTTATGTTTCTGCTTGCGTGTGTGGCTATTGTAGGTCTGTGCAGCTGCAGATCTCCATGTGTTGGGGAACTACAAATCCCAGTATGCAGCTACCTCTGGGTGTCATGCCTTTTCTTTTCTGGGTGCACAGACTTTTATATGCATCACAGGACTTGTAGTTCCACAGCTGCTGAAAGGCTGATGGTGTTAACCCCTTGGCTAATGTGTAGGAGTTTATGTCATGGATAGGACTTCTTTTCATTGGACAACACTCAATACACCCATGTGCAGAAACACATCCAAAACGCACATTTAGGAGAAAATGCGCATAAACCCATGAAAAGCACGTAAAACGCACAAACAAAAAACTTGCGTGAAACGCACGGAGACGCTGACGTCTAGGTGTGAATGGGGACTAAGGGTCACCATATACAATCAACTTTACCTTAACGATATTATATGAGGACCTACCTACTCTAGCCAATCGGCAGGCCCTTGAACTATATAGTTGTTGGTAGATCTAAAGGAGATCGTACAACTGGATTGTAACATGTGTTGTAAGCCTTAGGTTCCCACCAGGAAATGCCTGTCAAAATGTGCGTGCTTCCACACACATTCAGGATATGAGCACAATGGCAGAGCACGCTGGGTAATGGCAACCCTAACATGGCCCAGCAAACGCTGTTATTTCCCGGCGCATTCGGCCACATGAGAACGCGCACAAGAACAAAACACGGAACACGTCACCAAATTTGCAACCTGTACTACTTTTCCATATTTGGCGTGCATCCAGGAACCCAATGAGTATCAATGGGGACACATGCCAAACGCAGGAAACAGTCCCACAAACATGCAGGAACATGCGTTCCCACGACACACATCCCTGGTGTGAACGCGGCCCTAAAAAGGAAAGAAAGAGCCTGTGTTGCTCATGACAACCAGATTCCAGCGGTCACCTTTTTGAGAACTAAACACGATCTTCTCTACCACAAACGTTATAGATTTCCATGTATAATCCATGCAAATTTCCAACTGCCAGTTCAAGTAAATAAAAGCTATTCCCGCAGGGAACTTTTAGCAGATGACAACTTTCCATTCTAATAAACACAGATGCATGAGCTTGCAAAATGTGTGATGGCCAGTTGTAGTTGACACATTAAGATTGAATGACAAAAAAGTAAAATGCTTGAATTTGAAAATGGCATTTCAGGAAGCAGAGAAACCGTGTACACAACTGCAAATTAGATCAAAAGTAAATTGCCAGCTGCTGAAAAGGAGAGCAAGAACTTTGCCGTCTCTATGGAAACCAGCAGACGGAAAAAAAGAAAAACAATCACTGTCTATGATTAGCAGCATCACTCGTAGACAAAATATAAATTTGTGTGCTGGGGATGTTCAAGTATTCCCGATGAATGGACTCCTAATGAGTACAACAGTCCTGGGATTTCACCAGGTTACATAAAATAAAAAACAGGCTATGGAGTTCTAGCTCTCATGATTACATCTGTAAGTACATGCACCAATTTTGTAAGAGGAACTCCAGGAACTGTAACAAATTAACCCTTGCAGTTGGGCTACACCACACCGCAAGGGTTAACTGCTTGCTTTGGAATAAAAAGACAAAATACTCACCTGATCCTTGGTCCTGTGGCAGTCAGCGCTCACCTCTGTCCCCCCTCCGCTGGGGCGGTTGAATCTCCCTTGGTGTCCTCACATCTAATGCACATGCATTAGGCATGATGAGGTCACAAATCGTTAGAGAATGGGGGGGGAAAGAGTCTGCAAGGAAAGGTCTAGCAACCAGGCGAAGTGAGGATCAGGTAAGTATATCTTCTTTATTTTAGCCTCTAGACCAAACCAGCTGTTGAGGAACTAAAAGTCCCATGAGGCATTGCAAGACTGACAGTTACAGGCATGATACCCTGCGGCAAATGCATGTTAGAATCCGTCGTTAAAACACAGCTGGAGGGCCAGAGTTGCCCATCCCGGCCCTAGACCAAAAGGAGCAGTTAGTAAGGCTACCCCTGTACTGCAAGGGTTAATTTTTACAATTCCTGGCATTCCTCTGTAATGTCTCCAAAATCAGTTACTTTCAAGGCTTTCAAACTGTCAAGGTTGCCAGTGTGTGTATTTCAGCTCTTAACTGAACTTTAGATGGCTGTGCGATCACATGTGCAAATCCATGGCAACTGCAATCCAAATACAGGCTAAAATGGCACCTTTAACGCATTTTGCATGAGGCCTTAGAACCAGAGTATAGACTCCTAGGGTCTTTGCTACAAATATCACCTTTTCTCTATACAGTGGATTTAAACAACATTTATCAAACAGTCACCAAGTCCCCAAAAAGACAAAACTCCATCCTGCCATCCAACTGTTACGATGAAGGGAACATCGGGTGACCGGCAGCAGAACACGCCCATGCTCCAGAGCAAGAAAGTCCCAGAATCCCAGTCACACCGATGACGTCACTGTGTAAAATCAACTTTTTACACAATTTCATATTACAACTTAACGTATTTCACCGTACAGAACCCAAGGACTGAAGTCCGTGTAGGGTGAAACATGCTAGAAGTGGACTGGGGACAGGACTGTGTGGCACATGTCGAACTTCAATAAAGTTGATTTGACAAAGTGATGTCATCTATGTGTGACTGCCTGGGATTCTGGGAATTAAACAGTGCAACACAGAAGAGATAAGCAAACAACTCAACAAAATCAGCAAACAGCTTAACAAGAGTCCTATAGTAGAAATAGAGCCGTTTTGGAAAGAGCAAGGGAAGGTTATAACCCCTCAGCTTTTCTTTTGTCATCTGTGTCCCAAGGTACAGCGTTCCCTCACTTCCTGTTTGATATCCACAAAGTGGTCAGCAGGGTCACAGATCTAGTGTCCTCAATGGCAGATGGTCCATCAATCCCTATTCTGGTGACAACCCAAAATTTCACTCTCAACAATGACGGTCACCAGGACAGAGAGGGTGGAAACAGACAGCAATAAAAACCCGACAGGTGTTCTAATCCCTTTCCACTCTGTCAAAACAAAAAGGTTTTGGCTTCAGCTGCACTTGGAAAAAAATGCATTTTCTAGTATTCTAAAAGGCAAAGGAAATAAATAGACAGGCTGCGTCCTTAATTGAAAATGAGAAAGCTGTCATTTCTAAAAAAATCATGCAGAACTTGTTCATTGGTGACAGTCTGTCTCACATTCCCCATCACAAACTTCAGTTTCTAAATATGCTGCCCTGTTAGCAAACGGCTGTGCTACAGCAGCCTATATTTAACTCTTTTGCCTGTTACCATTTCAGAACCAGACAATCCGAGCAAAGTATTACCATCATCACCAATTTATTGGATTCCTCTGCCCGTCACATTTATAGATATACAATCTGGCCGCAGACATGCACATTCATATGCTACAGGAGCGTGCATGTTTATGCGAGTAGCAAAATGGGCTTCTATTGTTTTTGCTCTTAACATGCTGTTTTAATAAAAACCCTTATCCAATAATCTTGCTGCCCACAGCATTGTGCCAGCTGAACAGTGTCTGTAGATTTTGCGTTTGTTCCATCAAAATCTTAATCACTGTCTGTCTGAGACTGATGAAGTTAAAAGGAGAACTATGGGGTCAGTGTTTTTCCCCATAGTTCTCATTAGGGTAACGAGAGGACACAAACTAGCATCCTCCCGTCACCCTAAGCTCAGTATACCGCGAGCTACAGCTCGCGGTATACTGAGACGCCGCAGCCGGAGTGCATCCCGACATCGATGTCGAGATCCGTCCAGCTGCGTGAGTGACAGCTGGCTCTGCCTATCTAGAGGCAGAGTCAGCTGTACCCGCCCCCTCCCCCGTCCGTTCCGCCAGTCAGCGCTGGAGGATCGGAGCGGGGAGGCGGGAATCCAGCCCCTCCCCTGTCACGGCAGAGAGCCGTGACAGGATCGAGAAGTAAGCGAACACCGGTATGTGTTCGCTCACTTCCCGATCTACTGAGCCGACCTGTGACCGTCTCATTGTCACAGGTCGGCTAGAACTATGAGGTGAGTGAAAAGCACTCCCCTCATAGTTCTCCTTTAAGGCTAGGTCGTCCCGGGACTATGCGATCGTGTTCATGTGCACATAGCGGTTGCCGTGCGGCCTAATTGATTTCAACGGGGTTACATACGTGCGGCAATTGCTAAAAAATATACATGTACCTTTTTTTTGCGACACAGGACGTGCTGCTTTTTTAGCCCCGATCGTGTTCAATTGCACATGCGACCTGCCTGGCGCGACTGGGTACGCTATGTCAATGAAGCCTAAGTGGCAAGATGACCAATGCATTCAGGGACCTAATAGAGAACCGGGAAGGTATTCAAATATCACTAGATTTTTGGCCAGGATCTAGAGGCAAAAACATCCAGCACTGTGCCAAATGGCCTGCCATCGCCACTAGTCATTGTGCACTTTGAGAGCTTTTCCCATGTGTAGAATAACAGTAAGTGGTAACGTGACCAATGCATCCTGGGAACAAGCATGTAGTAGCCTGAAAACTTTGAAAACTTTTCTTGAACACCAATTGTAGGTCATAACTTTCCCTAGACCTACAATGGCATTGGTCAGGTGACCACAAGCAACTATAGTAAGAGCCATTCTACATTACAAATCTTGAGGCTGGCAAATACTCAGCAGAGTGAAGACCAAGAGAAAGCTTACCCATCTTTAAGAAATTGCTCCCTGGCTAGTGGAGCCAGTGAGAAATTGCTCCATCACTAGCGAGGGAGATTCGGCAGCATTCGGGGCCAGTAAGGCAGATGAGTGAAAGGCTCGCCAGTGTGACTTGATGCGTTTCTAGCAGCAGAACCACCCACGTGACATCTGCCTAAGGGTAATTGCACAAAATTCTAGGCATAGGCAAATTACATGACATCATCAACCTTGTCAAGAAACTCAGTCCTGGCTACAATTCTAATGCCTATACTATAAGACCATACACCTATAGATTTATCTGCAGATTTTCTATGATCAGATAGAAAAAAGTGTAACAGATTCCTCTATCTACGCTAAACTCTGTGGATGGTAGAATCTCCCACTGGGCCAAGCTTCAGTATCTTGCTGGTCGGCCCCGCTGGCTCTCAAAATATCTGAAAAATGCCTGCATCCAATCAGATTGTTCAGGTAGTTTGACAGCCAGCAGGCCGACCAGCAAGATACTGAAACTTGGCCCAGTGGGAGATTCCTCCATCCACACAGTTTAGTGTAAATGGAGGAATCTGTTGCACTTTTTCCACCTGGCCATAGAAAATGTGCAGATAATCTATAGGTGTATGGCCAGCTTAACAAGGGATCCTAGCACAAGGAAATCCAACACGCTAGCTAGGCACTTGCAAAACAAAGTGTTGGAGACCATATACCGATATACCATATGACTGAGGTCTTAGTCCAGACTGCATGCACCCTTACCAAAAGCAACAGCCGGCTTTGTTTTGAAACACCTCCAGCTTCTTTTCAATCACAGTTTTTGTAAAGCACAATGACAAACGGCAAAATGATAATCTCATTTGTTTTTAAAATGTCATTGAAAACAAGGAAACTAGGATATGTCATGTAGGTAAAAACATTGTCACCGGGGAGAAAGCACACTAGATAAGCCACATGTGTAAGACAACTCACTGCAGAGTCTAGCAACCCCTAGAGATGCCCCTTTCATTTACTGTAATTAAGCAGAGTTCTCTCTTCTGCAACCCTCAATGCAGCAGAGACGCACTGGAGGCAGGCCACTCTATGACAACATGAATCTTTAAAGGTCAACAGAAAGAGCACATGGAGCATACAAGGACAATGCAACCCCATCAGAAACCATATACCGCCTGCATCTTGTAAACACCTCAGTAAATAAAAGGACCACAGCAAATCTCTGCAGTCTATGACATTCAACATGGAAGGTCTAGAAATATGTTAACAAATGCATACATAGCACATACAGCTTTAGGCCAGGCCTACAAATATGGATTGTGTCATCTTCATCAAGTCTATAAATACTGTATTAGGTTTAGCCTCAAGCACAACAACTCTCAAAAGCTGGACTAACAAGCTCGTAAAGAGAGAATTATTAGACACACGAGTCATCACACACCTTGTATACTTGTCCATAGGTGCCATTGCCCACCACTTCCACCAATTCAAAGATGCCTGCTGGATCCTGAAAGAGAAAAAAACAAAATGTGTACAGATAGTCTGTCAGCATGTATTAAGGATGGAAATGCGAGTAATGATGGGATGGATGCAGCTGTTGCGCCCTGGTTTTTTTTCCTCTCTCCACTTGAGGCACATGCCAATACATGCAAACAAAGGAAGCCAGTGTGACTTGTATAAAGTCTCCATCCTAGCGCACATCATGAGCATTAGAGAATAGAAAGCAAGTAGAAAATTAACTGAAGAGGTGAAAGATAAAAAACAAGAGAAAGATAGAGAAGCAGTCCTCCTTTGGCTTGTTGCAGGCTGGACTAGAGGGGCCCTGCCTCCATCCTAAGAGTGCTGGACTAGAAGACCCAGCCATGCCTCTATCCTATGGCTGCTGAACTAGAGGGGCCCTGCCTCTACCCTATTGGTGTAGCACTAGAAGAGCCCAGCTCTGCCTCCATCATATGGGAGCTAGACTAGAGGGGCCCAGCCCTGCTTCCATCCTATGGGTGCTGGACTAGAGGGGCCCAGCCCTGCTTCCATTATAAGGCTGCTGGACTAGAGGGACCCAGCTCTGCCTCCATCCTACGGGTGCTGGACTAGAGGGACCCATCCCTGCCTACATCCTATGGGTGCTGGACTAGAGGGACCCATCCCTGCCTCCATCCTATGGGTGCGGGACTAGAGGGCCCCAGCTCTGCCTCCATCCTACGGGTGCTGGACCCATCCCTACCTCCATCCTATGGGTGGTGGACTAGAGGGGCCCAGCCCTGCTTCCAATATAAGGCTGCGGGACTAGAGGGCCCCAGCTCTGCCTCCATCCTACGGGTGCTGGACCCATCCCTACCTCCATCCTATGGGTGGTGGACTAGAGGGGCCCAGCCCTGCTTCCAATATAAGGCTGCGGGACTAGAGGGCCCCAGCTCTGCCTCCATCCTACGGGTGCTGGACCCATCCCTACCTCCATCCTATGGGTGGTGGACTAGAGGGGCCCAGCCCTGCTTCCAATATAAGGCTGCGGGACTAGAGGGCCCCAGCTCTGCCTCCATCCTACGGGTGCTGGACCCATCCCTACCTCCATCCTATGGGTGGTGGACTAGAGGGGCCCAGCCCTGCTTCCAATATAAGGCTGCGGGACTAGAGGGCCCCAGCTCTGCCTCCATCCTACGGGTGCTGGACCCATCCCTACCTCCATCCTATGGGTGGTGGACTAGAGGGGCCCAGCCCTGCTTCCAATATAAGGCTGCGGGACTAGAGGGCCCCAGCTCTGCCTCCATCCTACGGGTGCTGGACCCATCCCTACCTCCATCCTATGGGTGGTGGACTAGAGGGGCCCAGCCCTGCTTCCAATATAAGGCTGCGGGACTAGAGGGCCCCAGCTCTGCCTCCATCCTACGGGTGCTGGACCCATCCCTACCTCCATCCTAAGGGCGCTGGAGTAGAGGGGCCCATCCCTGCCTATGGGTGCTGGACTAGAGGGACCCATCCCTGCCTCCATCCTACGGGTGCTGGACTAGAGGGACCCATCCCTGCCTCCATCCTATGGGTGCTGGACTAGAGGGACCCATCCCTGCCTCCATCCTATGGGTGCTGGACTAGAGGGACCCATCCCTGCCTCCATCCTAAGGGTCCTGGACTAGAGAGGTCCATTCCTGCCTCCATCCTATGGGTGCTGGACTAGAGAGGGACCATCCCTAATTCCATCCTATGGGCGCTGGACTAGAGAGGGCCATTCCTGCCTCCATCCTAAGGGTGTTGGACTAAAAGGCACAGCTGTGCCTCCATCCGAAGGTGCTGGACTAGAGGGGCCCAGCCCTGCCTCAATCCTAAGGGTGCTGGACTAGAGGGGCCCAGCCCTGCCTCAATCCTAAGGGTGCTGGACTAGAGGGGCCCAGCCCTGCCTCAATCCTAAGGGTGCTGGACTAGAGGGGCCCAGCCCTGCCTCCATCACAGGGGTGGGGGCCTGCATTGGCAGCTGCTGGGGCTTCCATCTCAGATCCACATCCATAGTAGAATCCCACAGGCCAGCCCACACCTTGCCTTTGTGTGAGATGCAGACACATGTCTGACTGTGATGACAATCCGACCATACTAACCCTCAAGGAGGAGAGGTCTATGTCCACCAGACTTTTGGCAGGCGAGTCATTAGCCATGGTGGCCCTGTGTTTTCTTCAGTAGCCCAGGCAGACTGTGTACTCCCCTCCTCTCTGGATCCAGACACAGCAGGGCGAGAACCTCTCCCCCCTCACTCTCTGCTTGCAGGGCTCCAACTCCTCATTGGGGTGCAGCAGTCCCTCCTCTTCGTCTCCCGGTCCCTATTGTGCGACTCTTCCCCTTGTCTCTCCTGCGGACTGGCTGCGAGCAGGCGAGTCACACCATGTTGAGGTGGCAGCTCCCAGCACAGTGAACCAGGCTCGCTCGCTCTCTCCTTCCTTCCCCTCCCTCTTTTCTTCCTTTCTTCCTCCCCTCGGACACACAGACATGCAAAGAGGAGACAGAGGGGGGTGGGGAAGAGAAAATCCTCAGCCAGCACAGCTACTGGAGCCGGCAGCACCAATCACGGTGTTCTATGGGAGGCGGCATCCCTGCTATCCCTTTAGATGTGACTGCGCCTCACTACTGGCCGGTAGGTGGCGCACGGCGCTCTGCTGCTCACTGCACATCGGGAGAGGAGCCGGAGATCCTTAGCACAGCTGCATCATTTAAATCTGGACTAACATAGGACAGATGTACCAATCCCTACTACTGACATAGCACAGCGCTACCGATCCCTACTAATGACATAGCACAGCGCTACCGATCCCTACTAATGACATAGCACAGCGCTACCGATCCCTACTAATGACATAGCACAGCACTACCGATCCTTACTAATGACATAGGACATCGCTACCGATCTCTACTAATGACATAGCACAGCGCTACCGATCCCTACTAATGGCACAGAGCTACCGATCCCTACTAATGACACAGAGCTACTTATCCCTACTAATGATGTAGCACAGCACTACCGATCCCTACTAATGACAACACCGGCATTACAGCGCTACAATCCCGCCTACTGACAGTACCAACGTGACCAATCCCTACTGCTGACAGCACTGGCATTAAAGCGCTACCGATCCCTCCTACTGACAGCACCGAAATGACAGCACTACTGATCCCTACTACTGACATAGCTCAGCGCTACGTGTCCTACAGGAAGCACCAACATTATAGCACTACCTTCTCTCCTCCTTACATAGGACAGCCCTACTGATCCCTACTTCTGAGGGGGCACTAACACCAAAATGGGAAGAAAATGGCAAGTCAACGAAGGTTCCATTGACATTGCAATTGTACCTTCCAATTTCCTTCCGACCTGTTGCATTGCATTTTTCAACAGATGCTAATGGAAGGGCACGGAAAAAAGAATGGGTGTGAATGGGGCTAGTTCATACTGAACCTGTTGTGTTATGTTGTGCTGGAAAAAAGTACTGCTTGTTCTTTTTTTTTTAGAGTCACAAGAAGGAGCGTTGTAAACTCAATGCCACCCATTCATTTTTCTGTGCTCTGCCGCTAGCATCCCTCGAAAAACCGTTCGCAACGCAACAGATCCCAACGCAACAGATCGCAAGGGAATGGATCCAGTGTGGAGCGTATACAACTGTGAGTACACACTGACTAGAAGGCTGGAGTTCAACTTCCAGCTAATCAGTGTACAGAGTCCCAGACAGGAACGTTACTCAGTGTTACAGAAACAAAGGTACTACCTGTATAGAAAACTCCAGCATGCTATGAAAGTGTCATGGCCGCACCATGTAGAAGAAGAAGAAATAGTGATAACAATGGCAAAAAGGATATAAAATAACATTGACCCCCCATATCAGTATTGTTTTGTATGTAAGATAAAAGAGGGACCTATAATGCTCTGTGAGATAGGGCATTCCCTACTCCACACTCTTCTAGGACAATGTGATCCTGAACCCATTGGGGGCTCTCCCGGGGTCCTGACATCAATACAAATCCACTCTCATACCAGAAGAGACACACAGAGATCACGTGACAACCGATTCAGAAACTCAATACAATGACATTTGAGGGGGCGGGG
>NW_017306411.1:1094969-1095277 GCF_000935625.1 Nanorana parkeri | reverse complement strand
CTATTGCAATCCAGTAATTTTATTGACATTTCATTACAATGACATAAAATACATAAAACAATGCCAGTGTCAGAATTTTGTTATATATCTGAATGTCTCCAGTCTCTGTTGATCATTTTGTATAAATAAATAAAGTTGTGTATTCTGCTAATAATTTGACACGTTTCATAGCATTAGCTCCTTCAGGAATCTCAAAGCAGAATTTTACTGATACGTGCTAGATTTGCACAGCATTGGCCCATAACCGACAGAGAGGTGCCCCTACACCATAGCCAGGGGCGGGGGGGGGGGGGGGGGCGACACCCCAA
>NW_017306411.1:1045787-1094696 GCF_000935625.1 Nanorana parkeri | reverse complement strand
GAGCAACAGCACACAAACTTCCAAAGATATTCTAAAGCTGCAATGTATTATGCCAACGGTATCCCTGTCTCTTATGGTCCTACCCTTATGCACTCCCTCCCCACATCCTTATAAAGGGGTGCACCCCTCCCTGAATGCTTATAATGGGATGCACCCCTCCTCCAAATTCTTTAAAGGTGTGCACACCTTCCCTAGATCCTTATAAAGGAGGTGCACCCCTTTTCCAGATCCTTTAAAAAGGGGTTCACCCCCTCCCCAGAACATTCTAATAGGGTGCATGCCTTCCTCTGATCCTTATAAAGGGGTGCTCACTCTCCCCAGAGCCTTTTAAAGGGGTGCACCCCTCCCCAGATCCTTATTAAAAGGAGCACTCCCTCCCTAGATCCTTATAAAGGGGTGCTCGCTCTCTCCGGATCCATTTAAAGGGGTGCACCCCTTCACAGATCCTTACAAAGGGGTGCACTCCCTCCCCAGATCCTTATAATTGGGTGCACACACTCCCCAGATCATTCTAAAGGAGTGCACCCCCTCTTCAGAAACCATTTAAGGGGTGTTTCCCCTCCCCAGATCCTCATAAAGCGGTGCACCCCCTCCCCAGATCCTTCTAAAGGGTTGCTTGCACTCCCCAGATATTTATGAAGGGGTGCATGCCCTCCCCAGATTCTTTTAAAAGGTTGCACCCCTTCCCCAGATCCTTATTAAGGGATGCTCGAGAGCCTTAAAAAGGGATGTACCCCCTCCTAAAATCTTTTTAAAGGGGTGCACCCCTACCCAGATCCTCCAAAAGAAATGCACCCCCTCCCCAGATCCTTCTAAAGGGATGCACGCCCTCCCAAGATCCTTATAAGGGGGTGCTCGCCTTCCCCAGATCCTTTTAAAAGGGTGCACTCCCTCACCAGATCCTTATAATTGGGGACACCCACTTCCCAGAACCTTCTAGAAGAGTACACCCCTCCTCAGAACCTTTTAAAGGGATGTTCCCCCTCTCCAGATCCTTATAAATGGGTGCATCCATCCCTAGATCCTCATAAAGGGGTGCACTTCCTCCCTAGATCCTTCTAAAGGGGTGAACACCTTCCCCAGGTTTTTAAAGAGGATTGACCCACCTCCCGAGATCCTTATAAAGGGCTGTACCCCCTCCTCTGATACTTTTAAAGGGGTGCACGTCCCCCCAGATGCCTATAAAGATTTCACAATGTAATTTTGACTTTACAAAAATGTGTTTGTATATAAAATTTCCCCTATAATGGAAGCTGAATTTCGTTTTTATTATAATGGGATATTGTTAGATCCTCTGTCAGGCCTTTTTTTGGTCTTGTGTTTCTCCTATGGAGATGCACAATCACTACACCCCCAAAAGAGAGCAAGAAAACCTGACAGATGTTCTAAACTTTTCTTACTCTATCCAAAGATAGATAATATTTTGGCTGCATCTAGTGCTTAAGGTAGAAGTAAAGTTGTTTTTATAAACAGCTCTGACAGGTAGGCTTTGTATGGCGGAAGACACTGTGTATGTGTCTTCTGTCATAGACGTATCTCCCTGCCAGCACTATTTTTGTACACTGAGCAACACATGCGCCCCTCACTGCAGGGTCTGTGCCGGGACGAAGTACCTTATGTGCTCATAATGTGCTAATGTACTGTGCATACTTGGCTAAAAGCTTCTTTCCCCAACCAGACTCAGTCCCATTTATAACTTTAATCGTTTCTTTTAGTTTAAGATTACAGCATGATACTATTTGAGAATCCTTATAAAGGGGTTCACCCCCTCCTTAGATCCTTATCAAACAGGGGGAACCCACTTACAAAGGGGTACACCATCTCCAGAGATCCTTATGAAGGGGTGCATGCCCTCCTCAGATCCTTATAAAGGGGTGCTTGATCTCCCCATATCCTTTTAAAGGGGTGCATCCCTCCCCAGATCCTTATAAAGGGGTGCGCTCCCTCCCCAGATCCTCAGGCTCAGTCCTTTGTGCAGTATAACTTTAATAGTATTTTTTAGCATAAGATTACAAGATGATACTATTTGAGAATCCTTATAAAGGGGTGCACCCCCTCCTTAGATCCTTATCAAACAGGGGGAACCCACTTATAAAGTGGTACACCATCTACAGAGATCCTTATGAACGGGTGCATGTCCTCCTCAGATCCTTATAAAGGGGTGCGCTCCCTCCCCAGATCCTCAGGCTCAGTCCTTTGTGTAGTATAACTATAATAGTTTTTTTTAGCATAAGATTACAACATGATACTATTTGAGATATATGTATGCAGGTTCTGTGCTTAAGTGCCCTCCACCGGAGACAGGAGGTACTCACCTGCGGTTGATGGTCGGAGCGTGACCTATGTGGTAATAAGTAAGTGGCTATATGGACATAAATGAACATAATAATGTTATTTGACTTATGTGCTCCTTTTTACAAGTTGTTAAATATTTGTTATGTCGTGTGGCGCCCCGCCATTTGAGAACCAAGGATCTAGACCTACCTGCGGGGCCTGAAGAAGCACAAAAGAAAAACGCGTTAAACTGCAAGTGAAGTTTAGTGGAATACCATCTGAACTCTAGAAGTAGAGCCGTTAAGGCTTTTCATTAACTTCTTCAAAAAAGTTTAACGTGTGGAGGACCAATATACGGTTCATGCACTGTTTTTATGTATACCACTGTTGTTTTTAAATGTTGTTATTAATAAATTATGTTTTTTTCTATAAATCCAAGATGTGATTGTTCTGTGACACCTAAAAAAACCCCGCATAAGGTGTCTTTGGATGTTTATAGTCCAACCTAGGGGTGTGGTATCGTACGACTTCTGTACACCCAACAAAATTAATGTTATGTACTAAAAGTGTTTCAGGGGCGCAATTTTTTTACATCAACAGCTTACTTCCGCTTTAAACATTTTGCACCATTTCACTCAGAGAAAACTTTCTATTTTATGCAAACTAGTGAAGCAACGAAATGCCTAAATATTTGCATGAGGATATGTCTAATAAGTGAAGAATCAGTCATCCAGGGAGTCATGATAACGATAACCATATGCATTTTTGCCTGTCCAGTCACAACACACTAGCCCATCTGCTAAAATGGAGCGTATTAGCATGCTGGCTAGTGTGAACTCCTAAATGGAATGCAGGGTCCTACGCCAATAAATAGTACTAGAATGAGCAGATCTGAAAGGCTTGATTCATTGTACATTGATATCAGTAAACAAAATGAGGCAGTGGCCAGTAATGTTTTATACTTGCAAATAGTTTAATAGTGAATCTGCCAGGAAGCAGAGGTCAGTTGTACTGTGTAGAAAAAGGGTGGGAAACCCTGGCCTTCCAGCTGTGCTTTAAGTACAAATCCCAACATGCCTCTGCGAGTCATGCCTGTAACTGTCAGTCTTGCAATGCCTCATGGGACTTGTAGTTCCACGTCAGCTGGAGAGCCAGAGTTGCCCACCGCTGCTGTAGAAGAAGAGTTACTATACTTACCTTTCCAGTGTTCTGCAGTTGTCATGATACAATATAGCTGCTAGATGTGCAGCACCATCTACTGGCTAAGAGGATGAGCAAGAAACACACACACCTAAAAGGATGCCAGTGATGTCTTATTTCATATTTAAAGTGGACATCAATTCTAACATTCCTAAATGCTTATCCACATGCTTTAATTAAAAAGTGACCAAAAAGACCAAAAAAAAATGTCTCCTTAGCAAAGAAATGTTAATTCCACCATTGGGTTAGCACTGGGTCATGTGACCAAATTTAAAGGAGAACTATGGGGTCAGGGGTTTTCCCCATAGTTCTCCTTAGGGTAATGGGAGTACACAAACTAGCGTCCTCCCGTCACCCTATGCTCAGTATACCGCGAGCTACAGGTCGCGGTATACCGAGACGCCTGAGCGGATCCCGACATCGATGTCGAGATCCGCCCAGCTGCGTGAGTGACAGCTGGCTCTGCCTATCTAGAGGCAGAGCCAGCTGTACCCGCCCCCTCCCCTGCCCGTTCCGCCAGTCAGCGCTGGCGGAGCGGGGAGGGGGGAATCCAGCCCCTCCCCCTGTCACGGCAGAGAGCTGTCAGGATGGAGAAGTGGATGGAGACAGGATGGAGAAGTGAGCGAACACCGGCATGTGTTCGCTCACCTCCCGATTTACTGAGCCGACCTGTGACAGTCTCATTGTCACAGGTCGGCTAGAACTATGAGGTGAGTGAAAAGCACTCATCTCATAGTTCTCCTTTACGGTATTGGTTGTGTGATCTTTGCCAGAGAATCTTGTTAAGGCGGTCAGCAGCTCCATCTGTACAGTTATCTTCCTTTTCTGCAGAGGATATGTGACCAAAAACTAGGATTTAAAAAAAAAATACAGTTTTGATCAGTTTCAGTACTATTCACAGAATGGAAATTAAATATTTATTTAAAGTAATACTAAAGCAGGGGTGGGAAACTCCGGCCCGCCAGGTGTTGTGGAACTACAAGTCTCATGAGGCATTGCAAGACTGACAGTTACAGGCATGACTCCCATTGGCAGAAGCATGTTGGGATTTGTACCCAATGTGCTGCGTACCCAATGTGCTGCGTAAATGATTTTTTTTTTCTAGAATTTGGCTTTAAGGAGAGAAATGTATTCACCACCTGTAGACAGTAACAACAGTGGTGTTTTGGGGCTGCTGAGGACCCCTTCCTTAGGCGGCAATGATGAGACAGGGATTCTCAGCGGACCTGAAACGTTGTCGTTATTACGGTCTGCGGACAGGGGCGTATTTACAGCGAGGCAAAGTAGGCGTTTGCCTAGGGCGGCACCTTCCTGGGGGGCGGCCGTAGTCAAACACCTACGTTGTGAAGAGGAGGGGAGAGCATCTAGTAAGGTGCCGAGGGTGGCCGAAGCTTGGCTTGCCTAGGGCAGCCAAATACATAAATACACCACTGTCTGCGGATGGTGAATAAATGTTCTGTCCTTAAAGTAGTATTAATCCCTCCTCTTTTTCTGATGACCTGCTTATACCAATGTAACCTACAATTTTTGGAGAATATATCTGCATTGTCTTACTTTTGCTGTCACTTGCTCTTTATACAGCAATGCTTCCATCGTTGAACTTCCAGTCTGGGAGGTCACATGACCGCAAATGTCAGCAGTACTAGGCCCCTCATCCCACTGAGAGCACAATGTATGTGCGGCCCCATTCCTGACCTACCCACTTTACATTTGGTCCCTTAACCTTTAAATAAACTGCGCATGCGTGTCCTGTCCTGGCAAGTCTACTCACACCAGTCACATCATAAAGTGGTCATATGACCTCCACCATTTTCCATGATAACAACAAGGCGCATGCACGCCCGTCACTGGGTAAGTACGCACACAAGGGTGGCTTCACGGGACAAAGCAGCAGAACCACCCTCAAGTTGAAACTGGAGAAGTATATATATATATACATACACTGAGTGGCCAGATTATTATGACAACCCCATCAGTAATTCGTTGGGCCACGAGATAACTCCACGAGAAGAATTTAACAAGGCACTTTACAGGGTATTTGAAATCACAATGTGTTAGACATGCAGCAATTCAAAATCATTGGCAATACTGTTTTTTAAAGAACAAAACAGGCTTTAATTTGTTGTGACATATGCAGATATACATTCTTATATTTCTATAAAAAAATACAAATAAATGCAAAAAAATGGGGAAAAAAACCATTTCACAGTTTTGGCAATAATAATGTGTACATAATTAGTGTAGCTAACAAAAAGTAATGAATAATACATTCTTTTATTTGTCCTATATATTGTATATTTATAGATATATCATATGTCTGGGATTTCAGTTTATTTTTGGAGTTATAATTGTGAAATACAATTTTAGTGTGGAACAGTTTTAGAATGTGGTATGTTTGTATCCTAACTTTAATAGCCTCCTCAGCACTATATTTTCTTATAATTGTTTTAATTAAACTTATTTTTGTAAACTTTGACATTTTTTTCCTTTTTTTTAATTTTTAAAATATTTTAAAAACTTTTTAAAAAACTTTTTTTAACTAGGGGGCACTAAAGGGTTAATTATTTATTTACAGGGTATTTGGATACTAAATATTTTGAGGAGATACTGAATTCTGCGTTGTTGTATCATGTTGCAACCCACTGTGCTGAAAAAAAAAGTACTGTATGCCATCCTTTTTTTTCAGCACACATTTGTAAGCTCATTCCAAACAAGGAAAATTGCCCTTTGTAGCATTGGGGCTGCTCTGGAGAAAGCGCCAGATTTAGGATGCATGCACAGGGTGTGCATGCAGCCCTAATTTAAATAAATGTAGGTTTCTTTGACATTGCCCCATAAACCTGATCTCTTCTATTTTCTCCCATCTCCACCTACATCATCATCACTATCTGAAAGAGGGCTCAGCAGTTGCATCATTCTCTCCTTGTACAACCTCTGCTCAGCTGGCTAGATGAAGAACTCTCAGGGATAATATTGTTTACATTTTCCTGTACCCCTTTTCCCAAGAGGGTGTGACCTTCTTTGCGATATTCTAAAATGATACAAAGATGCTCAGATAATGAGATTTCTGACAGGCATCCTATTAAGTCATGGACATACAATAATATTCCCATAAAACTAGGTTTTAATAGGTTTAGAAAATCATAAATATAGTGTAAAATACTTATCCTGTCACTAATCACTAGTAAGGTTTTTTTTTTTTTTTATGAACAACCGTGGGAAATCTTTATGAACTAGCAAAATCTGTAGACAGAAAATATTCCGCCAATTGTTATTTCATTTTATGGCCTAAAGAGTGGAACACATATTGCTTATTGAGGTATCAGAGATATGGAAGACTCTGTATCTTATTCTTCTCAAGATCTGGCCCTGTAATAACACACCAGTGCTGGGGGATTTAGCCTTGATAGCCAAAGCAAAATAGCCAAGAATAATATTATTAATAAGATAGCCAAGAATAATATTATTATTAAGATAGCCAAGAATAATATTATTATTCTTTTTAAATAAAAAAATAATATTTAAAAACATATTATAGTCAAAATGTTTTTAAGCTATTTCAAATGCTGATTATATCACTTACACTGGGTGCTGCTTCTTGATGTTTAAAAGTATTAGTTTCCAGCAGAATCACCTGGTTCACTGAGTACTGGCCCTGACTTCCTGTTGTAGGGTGGCTCCTTTCCCTTGCAGGGTCCTATGGAGACACCGTTGAGTGTGCTAGTAAGCTGTGTTTCCACAAACACACAGCAAGGCAAGACATTCCTCTCCCCCCTGCTCCCCTCTCCTCATTCCTTCTCCACTTTAGTAGATGAACAGTTGCTGGAGGCTGTGCTGCCACTTGTGATCTTGTACTGGACAGGAAGTTCAGGGAAGCTGAGAGAGCAAGCTGGCTCGGAGGCTCGGGTAAGTATCAGGTAATAACTTTGTTATTTTTGAAACTAGACAAAAACGAGCAGCCCCACTGCAAGGGTTAATTAAAGCTTTGCCCAGAGTTCTTCTTTAAAGAAATACTTTGCTGGCAATATGTATTTGTTGGATCTGGATACACGTTATCTCTAACGCGTTTCCCCCCTATACACACAGAAGAAGCCCCTGTGTGTATAGGGGGGAAACGCGTTAGGGATAACGTGTATCCAGTCCTCCTTGTATGCCCACGATTTACCTCCTCGGCAGCGCTGGCTGTTTGAAGTCCTTTTTGAAGTTTTCTCACTATAAGCAAATCAAGCTACAACATAGAAGTGGTGGACTCGGAAACCTGCGTCCAATTGTCTATTGGAGGATATTTACTCGCTGTGAGAGCCTGCTGTGTGAACCCACGGATAGATCCCCAGCCGGCGATGTGTTTAATATACCGGCTGTGACAACACTGACAGATTTTCAACCTGCCACGCAAGTGATATCTGACTCATGGATTTCCTTCTATCTGCGCCTTCAAGTGCACCCGCATGTGTGGAATAAAATCTTTAAACCTCATCCAGCAACATAGATTGTGGATCACCCTGCAGGTGGATGTCAGTGTGGAGACCTTGCAGCACTTTTCCATCTTGGTCATATCACCACAATTGATTGAAACAGATTTCAGAGTCTGGATCGTGTGGACACAGCGGACACAGCTTCAATACTACTTCCTGCAGGGACTGCCTAACCATCCAAATACACTGTACAGTGAGTAACTCTTCATTTGATACATATGTATCTGCTTTTTCTATACATCGCTTGTGCTTAAAGTTAGTTTTTTGACCATTTATTTGGTCAAAATATATTTTCAACTGCACCTTTTTTTCACTCGGGCCATACCGAGGACTTGCCTTTTATTGATTTTAAATGTCTTTGTCAGTTGGTGGTTTTTTGATGCGATTTTGTTTAATGTTGTTTTCTATTTCTTTATTTTCACTAAATTTTTGATATATTGTACTGCCTGTTTTTCTATTATAGACAGCTCCATCTTATGGGATTTTGTATTTAGGGGAGCCTTGCTTGTTATTGATAGATTATTGAAACCCAGGAGAGCTGTCTTTACCACTCGCTACTATAAACGTGACTCCCTTTCCTCTTATTTTGCTGAAATATGGGTATTAGGCGTGGGATCGAACTTATGGAAATTCAATATAGAAATGCATGTTTATTTTTATTCATGTATTATAAAGAATGCTGTAATGGTCTGACCTTAGGAGAATTAATCCTAATAAGGTGCCATGAGTAACACTTTGCACTTAGCATTTGGCTCCTTCCAGTGTCTTTAAGAAAATCTAATGGAAAAAAGTAAAAGACATCACTTGCATAATTACTATTTTACCTAGGTCAGTGCAAGTGTTAGATAAAAAGTGAATTTTACTGCATGACAAAGTGCGTACTGGTGGTGCCTTTCTGTGCCATTAGATAGTGTGTGATGTGGTGCTATGTGTTAGAAAAACTGGATCATGTCCAATTTTGGCTAAGTTGTATTGGGGTAAATGCCCATTCTAAATGACTGGGTTGGCTTGACACAAAACACGTTAATGCACTTTGCTAACATGTAACTGGCCCCTTAACCATTTGTGGCATCTGCAGTATTTCTCATAGTAACATAGTATATAAGGTTGAATAAAGACCAAGGTCCATCCAGTTCAACCTATGTATGTGAGTATGTGAGTGTGTGTATTTATCTTGCTCTAACACTTCCCATATCCATGTAGATTCTGCGAAAGAAAAAACTCATGCAGAAGTTTCATGAATTTTTCAATGTTTTCCGCAGATACCACCGCCTGTGGTAGGGAATTACAAACTTTCACTACTCTCACCATGAAATACCCCCTACGAATTCTAGGATTTTTTTCACTTAACTTTATTGTTATCACATTTTGGGATGCAAAGCCCCCTATGTGATAACAAAGAGGATTGCCCTAGAATGGACTACAGTCTGAATACAAATTAGTAAACTAAACCTAAGATTGTAGTCCATCATGGGAGCGAGCTTGGAGTGGTGGCTACTTTACAACACACACAGGGACCATGTGGAACAAAAGTAGCCACCCTCCAGAAGGAAGGACAATGTCAGCACCAATTCAGAGATGATTTGAGGATCTACCGCTGAGTGATACACAGATAGGATACACTGTTGTTAATAGTTAGGGTACTTGAATGCATTTTTAAGATTTAACTCCTGAGTCTAGTGTCACTTTAATTTATTAGCCAAGTCCTCTAATTTTGGAATTGATGAGTGTTAGGAGGTCCTCTTCAATTTTCATGTATCTTATGCATTTTTAAATATATTTACTTTTTAATATTTTGTATAAATAAATCATATATTTTACGATACATACAAAAAAAGTTTTTTTTGTTTTTTTTTGTTTGGACTTGTCATTTGGTGCCTAAAAAACTCCAACTGTTCTTTTCTTGCTATTACTACTTCACTAGGGGTTGGCACCCTATTACTCAGGATCTATACACCACAATTTACTTTGTCTACCCTTTAAGAGAACACCTTACTTTGCCCAAGAACATGATCACAATGACTACTGGGCTCCCAAAAGCGAATGGACGCAGAAACACTTTGTTACCAAGATAAATGAGATTGCCCATGCCTGTTGTAGTGTATTGAACTGATTATGAAAACAATGCAAATTCTCATAGTGTTTTACTGTATACTTACCAAACTGGTTTGATTCTCTAAAGACTTCACACAATGCAGGCCTCCAGGCTTCCGTAATACAATGATGGGGTGGGGAAGATAAGAAAGATGTGTCACTTCTAGGCCACAAGTGAATAAAACAAACAGGTCTGCTTTTTTTGTGTGGTTACTTAAAGGGAACCCTTCAGGATAAAATTTGGGCACTACCACTGCTCATTTTTTCTTTGCCCCTTGTAAGACCAGAGGTCATTAATGCCTAGATGCCGAGGCTAAATTTAGCAGCGTCCATATGTGTTGGTTAACTTCACTATAACTAATATGACTACCTAAATAATTTTTATAATTTTTATAATTTTTTATGTCATTTAACTTGACAAATGGACAAAAATGTGACCAAAAGTGCAATTTACACTTATTAATTCATAATCTTTTTTTAGTAATTGTTATTGAAAATGTTTATTTACTGACAAACAGTGTTACAATCATGACGTATTTATTAGGGATGCGCCGATACCGTTTTTTCAGTATCTAGTACAAGTACCGATATTTCTCTTTCGGTACTCGCCGATACCAAATACCGATACCGGTACTTCCGCTTACATAGAGCTGGCTTCCCGGGTCGAGTGTGGGCGATTTTCTCCACTTCTGCTAGTCTAATGCCTCGATTGTGTGACATCGCTGCAGAACTGCCACCTGCTCCTGGTAAAGATAAGATGCAGAACAGCGTGGAGGCAGCTTCCTGGCCAATCAGGAAGCCGGGAGGCGGATCATTACACGTCGCCCGGCTTTCTGATTGGCTGGGAAGCCAGCCCAATGCTGTTCAGCCAGCTCAATTCTGATTGGCCAGGAAGACGGCTTCCTGGTCAATCAGCATGGAGCCGGCTTCTTGATTGGCTCAGGAAGCCGGCTCCATGCTGTTTGGCCATCTCGACCCTGACTGGCTTAGAAGCCGGCTTCCCAGCCAATCAGCATGGAGCCGGCCAAACAGCCCAAATACTCTGTATCGCACCAATACCGATACTAGCATCAGTATCGGTGGATTGCTAGTATTTATGTTTGTAAGTGCAACATATGCAAATTATTCAAGTAATATCTTCATGTGACAGTCAATAAACAATCCATATCATCCTGACACAATTATCTCTAGTAATGTCTGTTGTCTAACTATGACCCTGTAGGTAATGGAAAGAACAAATGAAGCATTAAAAAAATAACAGAAACAAAAGGGACAGGGAAGTGAAAGAAAGACTGGGGGAATGGGAGCTCAGTGAAGCTGGCCCCCTTACAATTTGCACAAATAAAACCTCCAGTGTGTTTCTTTAGTGCTACTTTTGTGCTGTTTCGATGACATCACCCAGCCCCCCCACAACAGAAAAAAGACATGAAACTGGGCTGATTGGTTAGTGCCACTTACATTTCCATTTTATCTCCTTTCGTTTTCGGGTTATTAACTATTTATTGACGGCTACCAAAGGTCACACAGCCCGGCCTACAACAGCCAAAAGACATGAACCCAGGCTGGTTGGTTAGTGCCAAGTTTGTACTGGTTTGTGCCGTAAAAATTAAAATTTGTGATGCTTTCATTTTTAAGATAATAGCAATTAAAGATCATCATTGCAGCACAAATGTTAATTTTTATGGCACAAACCAGCATAAACATGCCACCACCCCCATTAGCCCATGCCGTTGTAAAAAAACGGCCGGCCAGGAGCTCTCTAGATCTGAGCGGGCGTCTTTAGACCCTCGCCCTCGCGCGAGCGGGAAATGCCCGTTATTTGAAAACAGGCAGCGATGCCTGTTAACATACAAGTGATGAGGTCCCGTGAATTGCGCCCTCCCCGGCTCCCCCCCTCCCGCTGTCAAGCTGGTCCCGGGCTCCGCTGTGCACATTGCGAGCCCGGGCTCAGCATATGGCTTCTGTCACAGGGGATCAGAGGGAGTTCGGTACACGAGCTCCCTCCGGTCCCCTCTCCGCTGTCAGAATGCGGAACTGATGTATATTACATCACTTCCGCATTCTTGTGTCACTCGCCAGCTTCAGATGCTGGAGAGAAGCTGATGAAGCAGATCTTTGCTTCATCAGCTTCTTCAGGGGGGTCCTAGGTGACATTAGGGGTCTTGGAGACCCCTGATGTCTCCATAAAGAGGACCTGTCACATATTTTGCTATCACATAAGGGGGTTTTCTAACCCCCCTATGTGATAGCAATAAAGTTTCCCCCAAAAAAATGTAAAGTTACAAATAAAAAAGAATAAAAAACAAATTTTTTAAAGTCCCCCCCATACATACACGCATGCAAACAGGCGTCGGGTGTGCATACGTGTGAAAACGACTATTTTGCCCATTACGCCGCACATGTTACATATCGCCGCGAACGTCGGAATGAGAGCAATAATTGTAGGGCTATTAATCACTGATAACACTAAACTGATGAGCGGTAAAAGCTTTTAAAGCGTCGCCTATGGTCAATTTTGGGCATGGTAATTTTTTGCGATTTCGCGGGTGTGCGCAATTTTAAAGCATGACATGTTTGGTGTCTATTTAGCCGACGTGGCCCCGCTTTTTATATTTTACCAAAAATATGGGTAATAAATGGGTGTGGTTGCTGGGGGTGTGGCCACTAAAGGGTGTGGCCACTGAGTGGTGTGGTCACTGAGGGGCGCTGTAAAGCTTTCTCGCACAGGGCGCCTAAAGGCCTAAGGCCGGCCCTGCCCGGGTTCATGTCTTTTTGCTGTGTTTAGGGGGGCTGGGTGACCTTTGGTGACCATTAATAAATTGTTAACTCAAAAACTAAAGGAGATAGAATGGAGATTTAAACGGCACAAATGTGGCACTAACCAACTAGCCCGGTTTAATGTCTTTTTGCTGTGTTGGGGGGCTGGGTGATGTCACCATCTTAAAAAAAAAGCAATTGCTATTATCTTAAAAATTATCTTAAAAATAAAAGCAGCGCAAATGTTAATTTTTACAGCACAAACGTGGCACTAACCAACCAACCCAGTTTCATGTCTTTTTGCTGTTGTTTGGTGACCTTTAATAAATAGTTACTAAATTACTAATTCGAAAACAAAAGGAGATAGAATGAAGATTTAAACCATTGAGCTCAGTTTTATGTCTTTTGGTAAGAAAGAAACGCCAAAACAATATTGTGCTGTAAAATGGGAATAATCCCCTTGCTGTGTATACTGTAGGTTAGAGGAAGAAGTTGCCCTTTTCACTGAGTTACAGCTGTTTAACCTCCATAGACAATCCCAGCATCTGAAACATTGACCCTGGAAATATACCTTGCATTCAAAACTAGCCATATATAACAGCCCTTTTTTTTTATACAGCTGTACAGTTGTGTTATATAATAATGTTCCTGGGGCTTTTCCTGGAAAATTACACTGGAAGTGAAGAAATGCTGAGAAGAAAAAATGTAAACATATGTGAATAATATTGTAAGGATTGAAAAGCAAATAGAATTATTGTTTGTCAATGTTTTTCTCTGGCATTTACCCTGCTGGTTAATACATGGTTCTAGTAATGAGTGGTTTAAAAATATATAATTGTACAATCAAATGTAGTTCTTGAAAATCTTTTATTTCATATGTAACACTTACCACTTACCCATGTCACTTCAGAAGACTGAAAGGATGGACAATGTAATGTGTAATGAGTTCACACAGCTTTGCTACGCTTCATAGACAGGAAAAATGATCTCACTGTTTCATGATTCAGCTTTACAGCTTCCTGGCTGCATAAACAGTATGCAGTGAATCAGAAGTTTAGTGATACTGATATATTGTCCAATGGAAAAGTTAGAGATGGAATGGTGACACAGGAAACTGAAAAGCTGAACAGGGAGATAGGAGTGTCACCTGTCTGGTTGCACAGTGTGGCAGAAGTGTGGGAATCACAAGACTGGTGTAACAGAACTACAAAACCTCATACAGGTAGAGCAGTTCAAATATACTGTATATATTTTAGTATATTTAGCTAATTTCTAGCAGTTTCCTTTGGTGGAATTGTCTTCCAAGTGTCATATACTGTATCTTTAGACAAAAACAAGTACAACTAATTGGAAAAAAAATATTTTTTCAACCAGTGTTACTATGAATATAAAGCACTCATTTTATATTTTTCCTGTTTATCGTGGCATCAAATAATGTTTCTGGTACCAAGCATAGCAAAGTTATTTAAAACAAGTTTTAGTTTTTTTTAAAAATGTTGTGTATTTTAGGTGGTTATTTTTGTTGTTGTTGTTTTTTGTTTTGTTGGATAAGAAAAAAATTAGCTAAGGCCCCTTTCAGATGGGTGGTCCAATCAGGTCAGTCTGTTAGTTTCTCATTCGTACCTGTTGGAAGCCCATTGTTAACATTACGTGTCTTTTTATATGACATTACCTACAAATCCGTCCAGGTCCAGCAAAAAAAAATGGAACGGAGTTCCGTTTTGGCGCAGCTGATTGTGACAGATCGGAGGTAATCTAATGTAAACGCACACATCTCCGCTTACATCCGACTCCCCATAGACCTAAAATGGGTCCATACAGTTTAGTCTTTTCCTCCATCACTCCAAAACTGAACAGACACAGATGTCACAAGAATAATGTGCTGATCAGAACGGACGGCACATGTGTGAAAGGCTAGGTATTTTCAGGCGTGCTGCAGCAACTGCTTTGTAAACATAAAAAAACTGATTCATTGTAATTAAGTACTTTTGCCAGCTGAGACTTATACAATGTGTTGAAACAATTTATTAAAGCGGACCTTTCGACTCAAAAATCTAATTCTACCAATGCATCCCTCTATGTATGATGATTAATAATAACACAGACATGTCAGGTCTAAAATGCTGTGATTTTGAAATACACTAGCAGACCATTCACTTCCTGCTTTGAAAGTGCAAATGACTTCAGTTTGACAAAGCAATGCACACTGGGATTGCCTTGTCATTAGCAAAGCATTGCTGGGAAATCTCATCTCAGTGAAAGGCATTTTCCTCCCTTGAGATGATGTGCATGGTCACATGTCTAATCACATGAGTCATTTTCAGGAAGTATTAGGAGATTTATTAATCTACCCTTAGTGAACATGGCCACTGTCAGAAGACTGGGGAAGAAATAGGGTATGCAAAGAATACAAAGCCGTTAATTATTTAGAAGTAGGGATGCACCGATACCAAGTACCGTACTCGATACAAGTACATGTACCAATACTTTTCGAGCTCCAAGACTAGACTAGAGAAAAAGTCAAAAGTTAGGCGGCAGCTGTCATTTGAAAGGAGCACACGGGGCTCCTGGGATTTGTACATCAATGTTTTAATGTATGATTTTATTCTTACAAATATAAATAAAGGGATG
The DNA here is from genome assembly GCF_000935625.1 of Nanorana parkeri. Classification (NCBI taxonomy): domain Eukaryota; kingdom Metazoa; phylum Chordata; class Amphibia; order Anura; family Dicroglossidae; genus Nanorana; species Nanorana parkeri. The sequence continues at coordinate 1,079,265 of NW_017306411.1, read as the reverse complement.
CACTGATACCAGTTTTGCGAGTACAAGTACTGGTACTTGCCGAGTACTTACAAGTACAAGTACTGATACATTTTTTTTTATTGTCATGTGGCAGTCTGTTTTTCTAAAACAATACAGACTAATGATTTCAGGACAGTGGTGGAGCGCCAGAGCCCGGTCCCAGCTGCTACAGCTGCAACCCTGGTAGTTCTCCTGAAAATGCCAAGTATCTGCATTGGTACTCGAAAAGTATCGGTGCATCCCTATTTAGAAGTATCGGTTTATATATTGTCATAGTGACACTATATTGTATAGTGGCACTATGTTGTATAGTGGCACTATATTGGCCTGATGAAGGGACTCTTCATTGCCCCTGAAACGTTGGCTATATCATGTTTGTGACATTTTCACTTCAATAAATATGCACAAGGATTAATGCTACTACTGGAGTGCTGGTGATCTTCACCTTCTGCAAGTTTGATACACACGGCGCCATCCGTGACTATGACTGCGAGTACCACGGTTGTTCAGGTCCAATGGCTGTAAGGAGTGCAGGGGACGCATCCATATACTACAATCTAGCAGCCAGGCAGGATTGAGCATCAGGTGAGTATGTTTTCTTTATTTGCACCCCTAGACCAAAATATCATTTTTTTTTTAAAGTTCCGCTTTAAGACTGTAGAAGGGAACCTAAAAGGCAGGGGTAGGCAACCTCCGGACTCAAGCTGTGATGTAACTACAAGTCCCATGAGGCATTGCAAGACTGACAGCCACAAGCATGAAACCAGAGGCATGATGGGAGTTGTAGTTACAGTATAGCTGGCCTGCTGGTTGCCTAACCGCCTGCTACAAGGTATATTCAAGATCCTTAACTGGTTAATAAATGTTTGTTTGTTTGTTTGTTTGTTTGTTTTTATAAAGCTTTAGCAGAGATTTCCTAAACAGGTGTTATGAGACACATAAACCCCACTCCCAAAATGTGATAGAAACATAAAGACAATTGGCATTTTTTGCAGATTATTACAAAAATAGCTGATAATGGCTTTCTTCTGTTGAATTATTAGTCAGAAATGCACCTGTGTGCTAAAAATATATCACTGCCCACTTTGTCACACTTGTTTTAAAGATCTTCTTTTCTAAAAACTTCCTAAGAATTTGACATAATCATACATACAGAATATGGTGGTGACACATAACATAAATAAATCGGCTTCTGGACGTTAGGGAACTTGGGTATATGCAAACAACCTTATCCAAATAAAGAAACACTTCTGGGTAATGTCATTTTTTACATGCTAAGACACATGCCCATCTATTGGGTGTGTAACATCATCACAGAGCCTTTGCTGAACCAGACACTTACCTGTGGACAGCACTGCTCAGATTCTGGGGCTCATAAGCATGGCTTTACTGGCTCTGGAAAGTATTTGAAGTGCTACAATATTGACTTAATGTATAAAGTACAGGTAGGATTCTGCCAAGCAACGTTCCCTGCAAAATGTATGAAAATGTCCCCCTGCAAATGACATTTTCACTTGGCAGACCGGTAAGTGAATGTCCCTGTTGTGTAAAAGCACAGAGGCGTGATGACTGTTCATCTAGCCCGACCTGACAATAGCCATCTTTCTCATCTAAGATAGATGAAGAATTGTGTTCCACTCAGTTTGAATTAAATTGTACATCCTCAGATGTGGAAATTGTTTGAGTCTAAATTTAGTCTAAGATCTTTAGGATCCAATGAGATTTCTTTGTTTTCTAGATAGTGTGGGTACAGAGAGACTAATCTTTCTCCAAATCCTTCAAAACATTGTTTGTTCAAGTACATGTGTGCAGTAAATTAACCATTAAAGTGACACTAACACAGGTCACGTAACTATCAATACAAATCAGTTAACCCAGAGTTCACTTTTGTATATTCCTCATTTGAATAGGAACACTTGTGCTCCTGGCGAATTGCAGAGCTGTAGTTGTGACAAGGGAGGAGGCATCTGAAAGAGAATGTGTCCATCTTTATCTGAAGCCTGCTGCTGGCCGTAGACTTTTCTGCTAGGGTTGAGAAATCTTCAGGAAAAAGAGCAACAAGATTTTCAAGACAAAGGGGTGTATTTTGCAGAGCCATTCATCCTGTGAAACTGCATGTACATTAGTTATATGTGAATAGAGCGAAAATAAATGTTATAAAAGTGACACTAAACTCAGCAGTTACATTTTAAAAATGCATTAAAGTGCCTATTAACAAAATTGCATCCTATTTGTGTATCACTCAGCTGTAGATTCCCAAATCATCTCTGAATTCGTGCTGACACTGTCCTTCCTTCTGGAGGGTGGTTTCTTTCATTCCCCATGGTCCCTGGTTGTTGTAAAGTAGCCACCACTCCCAGCTCACTCCTGTGATGGACTACAACCTCACATTTAATTTACTAATTTGTTTTGAGTTTGTAGTCGGTACACGATCTCCCTCTGATCCCCTCTCCGGTGTCAGAATGCGGAAGTGAGGTATATTATATCACTTCCGCCTTCTGTTGTCACTGTCCAGCTGCAGAAGCTGGAGAGAAGCTGATGAAGCAGATCTCTGCTTCATCAGCTTCTTTGGGGGTCACTAGGTGACATTATTATTATTATTATTATTATAGAGGATTTATATAGCGCCAACAGTTTGTGCAGCGCTTTACAATATAAGGAAGACATTACAATCATAATACAATTCAAGACAAGATGGTAAGGAGGGCCTTGCCCCTGGGGGCTTACAATCTAAAAGAGGAGGGGGAAGTGATACATGAGGAGGTAGCTGTGTGGGGATGAATTATTTGAGAATGTGAAGGTTCAGTGGTTAGGTCGAGGTGGGATAGGCTTCCTTGAAGAGATGAGTCTTTAGGGAATGCCTAAAGGCAGTCGAGGTGGGCGACAGACGGACAGGTTGGGGTAAAGAATTCCAGAGGATGGGAGAGACTCTAGAGAAGTCCTGGAGGCGAGCATGGGAGGAGTTGACAAGGGAGCTGAAAAGCAGGAGGTCTTGGGATGAGCGCAGCCGACGGTTAGGGTGATACTTTGAGACCAGGTTTGAGATATAGCCAGCGGCAGAGTTGTGGATGGCTTTGTAACTGATTGTTAATATTTTGAATTTTATCCTTTGGGCTATTGGAAGCCAGTGCAGGGGTCTTGGAGACCCCTGATGCCTCCATAAAGAGGACCTGTCACATCCTCTTTGCTATCACATAGGGGGGATTTCTTAGCCCCCTATGTGATAACAATAAAGTTTAGTGGGAAAAAAAATTAAAGTTGCAAAAAAAAGTCAAACATAAAAATGAATTAAAAAAACCACAAATTGTTTTTAAAAGTCCCCACCCATACATACACGCATTAAAACATGCGTCGGGTGCGCATACATGCGAAAACGACGATTGCGCACATTACGCCACACATGTTACATATCGCCGCGAACGTCGCAGTGAGAGCAATAATTCTAGGGCCATCAATCACTGATAACACTAAACTGATGAGTGGTAAAAGCTTTGAAAGCGTCGCCTATGGTCAATTTTGGGTATGGTAGTATTTTGCGATTTTGCGGGTGCGCACAATTTTAAAGCTTGACATGTTTGGTGTCTATTTACCCGATGTGACCCCGTCTTTTATATTTTACTAAAATATTGGGTAACAATAATTGTATTATAACATAATGTAAAAAAAATTGTTTTTTCCCCAAAATTTTCATTAAAGTGACATTAAACCCTCAGATTTTTTAACATAAAACAATACTGTAATGTGTGCTTTACTGTAATCCATGGTTGTTTCCCTTCTCTTTGCTGCTCTTCCTTTTAAATCTGTATCTCTTTTCATGCTTGGGGAGAACTTCCCTTTGCAGCTGAGTGCCTCTTCCTGTAGTGCTGGCTCAGGTTGTGAACCTACACACAGACACCATGTATCCATTTCAGAGACAAGGCAGTCTGCTGCAAAACAGAAGTTCTGCCCAGCATGAGAACAGATACAGATTTAAAAGAAAGAGCAGCAAAGAGAAGGGAAATTACCATGGACTACAGTAAGGCACACATTACAGTATTAGTTTATGTTAAAAAATCTGAGGGTTTAATGTCACTTTAATATCTCCTTAATATAGTTTTTAAAAAAACAGTTGTGGTGATGAAATACCACCAAAAGAAAGCTCTATCTGTCCCCAAAAAATGGTATAAAATTCATTTCAGTACAGCGTTGCATGACGGAATAAATGTCAGTCAAAGTACCGCAGCGCTGAATACTGAAAGATGGCCTGGCCAGGAAGGGGGTTTAAACACCTGGTCTTCAAGTGGTTAAATATCGTGCCTGGGGGGGGGTCCCCTTAAACTGCATGTAAAGTGGCACATCTGTACGATGTATAGAACCTGCTGCAGCAAAAATCACATTTATAAGGGGGAAAAAAGTGTGCTGTTCCCCCTCCCAAACAATATCAGAAACTTTAGGTTTGGTAGGAATGTTAGGAAGGACCCCATTTCAATAAAAAGAAAAAATAAAGCGTGGGGTCCCCCCCAAAAAAAAGTTATACCAGACCCTCAAGGTCTGGTAGGAATTTTAGGAGGGACCCCATTTAAAAAAAAAAGCGTGTGGGGTTCCTCCTCAAAGTCATACCAGGCCCTCAAGGTCTGGTAGGAAATTTAAAGAGGGACCCCACCCCAAAAAATGGGGGGGGGCATGGGACCCCCCTAAAATTCCTAACCAGACCCTTGATCCAAGCACAGGCCTGGCAGGGCAGGAAAGGGGGGGACGAGCAAGCAGCCCCCTCCCTGCCATGCCCGGCCAAATGTCCTCAGCACTGGGAGGGTGCTTTTCCAGGCGTGCAATTGGGGACAAGGGCCTCTTCCCCACAAGCCCTGGGGCGTTGGTTGTGGGGGTGTGGGCAGGGGGCTTATTCCTAAGTAAGGGGTACAGCATTGTGCATGATGACGATGACTCGATTAAATAATAAATAAAAAAAATAAAAGAAGAAATAATAAATAAAAATAATTTTAAAAAACCCAACAACTACCACCCCGTACGCTCACGACGGACTCGCGCAGCAGAATGGCATTCTGACAGATGCCGGCAAAATATAAACAATTGAGTGGAGCTATTGGTGTGGTTAGACGCATTGCTTTACTCAACCAGGGTACATTGCCTTGTGGAGCGCTCGGCGGGCGAACAGCCCGTTGAACGCCCTGATAGTTCGTGTGTTCGCCGAACACACGAACTACCGATCTTGGAGTCAAACTATTGTTCGACTCAAACATTGAGACCATCCCTACTCTAAAACACAGACATGCAGACTCTGTACTTAGCTGAATTAAATACAAAAGGCATCCTGGAATCAAAGTTGCTGATGCCGACAATGATCCAGTGTGCATAATCTCACTTGCCAAATGACAACATGTTTCAATCTGACAGGGTCTGTCACAAGCTGCTTATTTTATTTTGATTGTGCAATACACTCTTTTTATATCAAAATTGATGTATTTATTTGGCCATGAAATGTTCTTATGAAGAACTTCTATTAACAATGAATTTAATCACAATACTATAGAGGTGCTGATCAATACTTCTCTGTTATCATTTGCACACATTGTCAGAGGCATGGGAAAAAACCACATGCTTAACGAATACAGTATCAGTAACTAGAACTGCCTGTACAGATCCTCATATCTCACCATGCAACATGTTCTCAGATAAGGATCGAGAGGAACATAAAACTGCCTAAGAACAGATCGCACTGTTGACCCAAACAATTTGAGAAAATGTATCACCCACAAAGCACGATGTATCACCCACAAAGCACGATGTATCACCCACAAAGCAGAATAAAACAATATAACATTTATTTTACTCTTTAAAAATCAGACTGCCATTGCTGTATCATCGGGAAAAGGAAAATAAGCAATTGCATAGTCTCCCTGTGCTTGCGTGGGTTTCTTCCAGGTACTCCGGTTTCCTCCCACACTCCAAAGACATGCTGGAAGGTTAATAGGCTCCTGTCTAAATTGGGCTTCCTATGTATGCATGTGAGATAGGGACTTTAGATTGTAAGCTCCTTGAAAGCAGGGACTGATGTGAATGTGCACTGTGTATAGCGCTGCATAAATTGTCGGTGGTATATAAATACCAATAACAGATAAATGAATGAATCAATAAATAAATAAATAAATATTAACACCTAAATACCCATCTCTGCACTCACAATTTAGTGTGTAAACTGCCATCAACATATTAGCTCAGTCAAACAGTGGCCAGTGCCTGGGCATCTCCTTAGCTTTTATCAAAAATGTCCTGAGAGCCCCAAACCTATAGGACAGTGTCCATAAGTCTTGCAGCACTCCTTTCTGGACATCCCAAAAGTAACGGGTGCACGTAATGACTGCGGATGGTGCAGCTCACACAAAAACTTGAATAAAGATGTTACCAGCACACCAGCATGAAAATTCCATATCAGTGCAAATCCGTTTTATTGATAGATGTCACTTAAATGACAAGAGCTTTCTGGGCTGCGCAGGGTCCCCTTCATCAGGCTGCAATTATATAGAATTTTCGTGCTGGTGACATCTTTATTTGAGTCCCAAACCTATAGGACACACTAATATGCAAATACTGACTTCCACTAAGAGGTTGGCACTTGGCCTCACCCCCTTTATCTCTTCATAGACTAAATAGGGTTCTTTCTTTTTTACTAAATACTATATCTTGCATTTAAATGAATTGCCACAGGTAACATGATGCATATATGGTGGACATGTCCTAAAGTACAAAGGTTGCGGATCAAGATGCTTTATTTGATACATTTTTTGATTTTGGTTAACCTTAAAGGAACTCCAATGGTGCATTTATTGCAAATGCAATTAGAGGGGATGACAAAAGTTCCTGGCCACTTGATCTCGTATTTCTTGTTGGCTACTAAACTTGCGATTGCTCGCTGTTGGTTGTAGCAGTCAATCCCACTTGAGTTAGTTAGGCGTAAGCTAGACTGGATTAAAATTAATGACAAACTAATAAGTAGACATGTGCGATTCGGTTCGTTCCGAAATTAGTTTTGCCCGAATTTTCGGAAATTCGGAGATTCGGATGCATCCGAATTCCGAATTAAAGCTAAGACGAATGCAAACGAATCCGAAATTCCTGATTCCCCGAAATTCGTTATTGGACGAATTTCGTTGCAGCAAAACGACATCAGGATAAAAAAAATTACAACATTTACCTTCTACAACTTTTCTATAGTTATAGTACAGAAGCAATAGCATAGAGGTTAGAGGACAGGTTTGCCAGGTCGCAGGTTCCAGTCCCGGGTAGGGAGAGTAATGGATAAAGATTTTTTTATTTTCTTTGCTTTTGAATTGGCATTCTCCTATTGACCTAAATGACTAAATGTCATTTTGCTATTGGACGAATTCTGTTGCAGCAAAATGACTTTTTTTTTTTTACAGACTGCAGAAAATTATTGCGCCTTACCATGCCACGTGCCCTCGGCATTGGGAGGGTGTCCCCATGCCTATAGGGACAAGGGCCTCTTCCCCACAACCCTGACCCGGTGGTTGTGGGGGTCTGCGGGCAAGGGGGCTTATTTGCTTCGGGGTACCCCTTTAAATAAGGGGGCACCCAGATGCCGCCCCCCCATGTGAACGAGTAAAGGGTACTTGTACCCCTACACATTCACTAAAGGGTTAAATCAAATAGTTAGTAAAAAGTCCAGACTTTTAACAAAATCCTTTAATTGAAAAAAAAAGAGTTAATTTTTGACTATTCCTTTAATAAAAAATGTTTTAAAAAATGGCTCCATCGATGTAATCCAGAGTCAGGATCAGGATGCAGTACCCCCGCCGACCCGCCAAAATAAAAAAAGTCCCGCCGCAGACGACCACCCGAATCCGACGAAAACTAGCCGCAAAAAAATGACATTCAGTTTGAAAGTCAACGTGAACATGACGTCACGGTTCGCTCCGCCCATTTGACATTCTCTGCTGTCAAATGCTACATATTGCATTCATATATATCAAATGCTTCCATGGCTAAAGTATAGAGGCTATAGTGTAGTGGTTAAAGCACAGGATTGCCATTTATAAGGTCGCAGGTTCTAGGGCAGGGTAAGTAAAGTTCTAGTTTTTTTTCCATAAATGGATTTCGGCAGGACTACCGCTAACGAATTTCGTCTGAAACTAATTTAATTTCGGACCCGAAAAACAAAACTAAACTAAACAAATTTTTATTTTTTTTCAAAACGAAACGAAACTAAACAAATTTTTTGCTGGTGCACATGTCTACTAATAAGTATTTTACATAAATACGGCAGAGAGCCGTGACTGTCACTCACGGCTCCCTGCAGGGATTCCCCCTCTCCCCTGTCCGATCCTCCAGTGCTGACTGGCGAAATGGACGGGGGTGGATACAGCAGGCTCTGCCTTTGGACAGGCAGAGCCAGCTGTCAATCCCGCAGCTAGGTGGATCCAGACAGTATTGTCAGGATCTGTCCCGGCTGCGGTGTCTCAGTATACTGAGCTTAGGGTAACGGGAGGACGCTAGTTTGTGTCCTCCCGTGACCCTTAGGAGAACTATGGGGAAAAGCCCTGACCCCATAGTTCTCCTTTAATACAATTCATCTGCGCGATAGAATTTCATTGGGGTTTGAATGCTAGAGATCTCTTACCTTTCTTTTTTCTTCTCTCTTTCTTCCCTTCTTACTTTTTCTTTTCTTTTGTTTCTAATTTTATCTTTGCTTAATGTTCCATTGTTGTAGTTGTTTGGTTTGGGGCGGTTGGAGTGGCTATATCCATACTTTCTAAAATCATAATGGAATAAGCTAGCAGTGGATTTATGAGTAACATTATGTAAAAGGTGTAACGGATGATAGCTGTAGTCATGGACACTCTTTGTTATTAGTAATGTTGTTATACATGTGGCCTATGGTAATTGGAAATGTACATGTCTGGGTCAGTGATCTTTGTTATAATTGCGACCAAACCTCATATTTGCTCTGTTATTTCGGTAAGTTATTGGAAATCAGATTACTGTATACCACTTGTTGTTTTATTTGTTGAAAACACAATAAAAATGATTGCAAATAAAAATGCATTGCTACTCGAGGACATATATATTTTTTGGAAAGATGTTATGTTTGTTTCTACTGCAGTGGTTTGGTGTGTGTGTGCAGAGTTTCAAAATAGCCATCCTGACAATACAATAAAGATAAAAAGACATCTATAGACTTGCAGTTAAAGAACACATCAAAGTCAATGGAGAAAAACAAAGCCCATCTACACAAACTCTAACATAGTCATACATATCATACAGATGTCCTACAAGAATATTATGCTATTAAGCTACAAGTCACCTCAATTAGACCTTCCACTCCAGCCAAAATGCAGGTGCCAGTATTAAGGGACCATGACCAAAAATTCTGGATCAGTAAATAACCAGATACAAATTATGTAAAAGAATAGGTGACAGACCAATGGGTTTATCCAGTAAAATACAGTAGTGGAGTATTGTACCATGTTAGCTATCATTAATTGCAGAAAGTTTGATACCTTTGATTAGCTAAGTTAAGCTATAAAAGATGCAATATTTCCGAATATAGTCATTATACAACACTAATAAAATACAGCAATCTTTTATCACTAAAATACAGTAGTTCAAAAGGCACCTTTAACAAAGTGCAGTTACCCAGCAGCAAGTCAGAATTTATCTTCAGCAAAATGAAATTTGATTGGTTCCTATTGATTAATGGTGCTTTGCATCCTTTATTACATTAGACTACAACGTTAGCCATATATATGAGATGACATTCACCCAGTCTGTTTTAGCTGTATAGGAGGTCTACCACTCTGTCAGGTGAGCAGTTATCTTGGGGAAAATTCCACCGAACAGGTTAGAAAAACACATTACTCCCCCTGATTAGACTGGCTTATTAATCCATTGTAAAGCACTGGCAGTATAAGTAAATAAAGTGCAACTGAAGCCATTTTTTTTTTTTTTTACTTTGGATAGAGTAGAGAGGGATTAGAACATCCAGTCAGGTTTTTATTACCATCAATCAATATTACCTTCATTATGGAGATTCACTCTGTTTTTCCTCAAAACCACTATCACTGAAAGTCACAAGAACAGGAATAGAGGGGAAATCCTACAATGGGGACACTAGTTTTTGGGTCCTTGCTGACCACCGGGGATTTCCATCAATTTGGAGGGATTTCCTCTTACGTCCTGTTGTGGTTATCGAACAGGAAGTGAAAGGAAATCTTCCCAATAGGACACATATGGCAAAAAAGCTGACAGGGGTTATAACCTTCCTTTACTGTATCCGAAACGTAAAAAAAAAAGTTTTGCGACAATCAACATTTTACAAACCAAATAAATAAATATAAATTCAGCTGGATAATGGCATACAGCTTGCGCAGTTAGTGATCTTTGGCCTCACACTTTGAAACTTAAATTCTAAGTGTCATTTGACAGTCACCTTTTTTATAACCCTTTTATACCTAGCAGATGTTTTTTCACACTTTTACCCGCCATCTGCAATCTGTTGACATAGAAGCATATGTCAGGCTAGTTGAGCTTTAACTGCAGTTCTAAGTGTAACTCTATACAAACAAAGTGCCACCTGCATAGCAAATTGCAGATAGACATCCTCTGCAGCAATAAAGAGTCATGTAGAAAGAAACAAGTTAGATGACCTGAAGCATAATTCCTAAGCCTGGTAGATATGGTAAGACAATGATCCTTTTCCTTGGCTGTGATCACGTGACTATTCTGCATATGATTTCCAAGTATTTTAGGAAAACAAAATATATGAGAGCTCTGCATATTGTTTATAATTGTTTATAATTGATATTTTGAAAATAATGTTATATTTAGACTAGGGCTGCGGAAATGAACAATTAATTGCTCGATTAATCGTTAAACTTTTTGATCGATTAAAATAATTTTGGTCGCTAATGAAAACACTCACCTCTCTGCCCGCTTCCGGGAGTCCCGTCGGCGATCCAGTGATGTCATGGACATCGACGCCACCGGACTCCTCAACCCTTCCCCAAGTGGCTCCGTCGGCTAATGAAGGGAAGGGGGGAGGAGTCCGGTGACGTGCTGGATTAGTGTGATCCTAGTTCATTTTATTACTTCATAGCTGTGCTGTATGTGTATAGGCCAATGTAGTTGGATCTGTATGTGCGTTATAATTAATCGAAATTAATCGATTTTAAAAAAATTAGATTAATCGAACGCGAAAATTGTAATCAGTAGCAGCCCTAATTTAGACCATAGGCACTCGTTATAAGGGAAAAAACTGCAGACTTGTTACACACCCGTTTCACATGGGGGCCTATCTGCTCCAATCAGTAGGGAATCCGTGCACAGATCCTCAGCTGATCAGAGCAGTATGAAATGGATGTCACTTTTGTGACATACGTGTCCATCCAGTTATCTCCTCCATCTTGCAATTGAGGAAAAACCTGAACTAAACGGACCCATGTTAGTTCTATGTGTGCCGCCCCAATAGGGGCATAGAATATAAGATGCATAGCCTCAGTTAATATTAGCGTTGTTATATAGGTTAGAATTTATATAGTGTGATTTGCCTAACTATTTTCTCATAGCTAAATTCATGTGTTATCCTATGCTGCCATCTAGTGGCCTTTTGTTGTAATGTACATGTTTTTCTGTGATTCTTTGTGATGTCTACGATGTATTTCCTCTCTGTATGTAGCCCCACCCTTCTTCCTGTGTGCAGTACTTCCTGTGTCATGGCCACAGTTGAAAGCCACATGTAACAAGGACACACAGGTAATCTGCACAGTACGGAGGAAAGGCATCATTTTCTGACCGCACAATACTATAACCGTTCAACTGCTGTTCCTATCATCTGCTGTAACCTGATGTTAAAGAATAAACACCTCTTTTGAATGAATCGGTATTGACGAGTTCAGCTATCTGACGAGGATTGTCCGCAGTGAGTATATCTGCTTATACAGGCCAGGCATAGAGGTCTCAGCAAGGGATATATTTCGCTATCACAACGATCGGAGTCAGAATACTATGGACAGGGCGATGTAAATGGATGTGTGTCCATTTCCATCTTTTTACCTCCGATCCATCATGTTCCGGTCTGCAAAAATAAAACTCCTTTTCATTTTGGACATAAGGTGCCCATAGACCTTACAACCATCGCAAGACTATTGTCTTGCGATGGTTGTAAGGTAATTTAAAAAACGTACAATCTGCCCATCTTGAGGTGCCCACACACCTTGCGATTATCCTACATTAATCGCGGGAAATCCCGCAATTGTAAGATAAACGCAAGGTGTATGGAAGGCGTGCGACCGTTTCTACTGTACGGTCGTACGACTTTTGTCTTACGAACATGTTCGAAAACCAGCCGAGAATCGTACGATTTTCGGCTGGTTTGTGGCATGATCGTAAGATAATTGCCGCACAGGCCGGTGTGCGAAAGTTCACACTGCACGTTCAACATTGCGGTCATCGGAAGGCCGCCCCTCAGCGGGGCGGGCTTGCGATTATCGCAAGTACGATCTGCCTGTCCAAGATGGGCAGATCGTATGTTTTTTTCATGAACTTACAACCATCGCAAGACAAAAGTCTTGCGATGGTTGTAAGGTCTATGGGCACCTTTAGACAGACTTGGAGGTAATCGGATGTAAACAGACACACATACATTTACATCCGCCAGCCCAGAGACTAACATTAAGGTTCTGATCAGATCAGCCTGAAAAACTGACAGCTGAATCTGATTGGAACAAATGTGTGAAAGGGGCCATATGGTGTTTGAAAGGATAACTGTTTTGCTGTCTCAGTCTGTAACACTCACTCAGTTCAGAAATTACAAAAGTGAATGGACTTTGGCTCTTGGGACATATAACTACAGAAGAAACTACAGGATTACTGCAAACTGAGGTGTTCATTCAAATTCAGGCATACATATGGTGTAAGAGGCAATGCAAAGGAACTGACAGATTTTATGAATAATCTTCTATGGCTAGGTACAGTTGCATGTGAAACACTCTGCAGTCTTTGAGGTTACCCTGTGCCATGTGTATGCCTGAAAACAGCTTACTAAAATGTGGACCTTGTTTTAGATTGTACAGTTGTACCACTTCTGCCCTCTCATGTTTTGTGTGCATTGGTTAATAAGGACATCCCTGGCTGTTCTACCTTCAGATACTTTCATGGGTAAGATCCTGTATATTTCACATTTGGTCTCATATGGGTAGGTGAAAACAAATATCTCTATATCTAAGAAAACAGCAAGAAGGCTTTAACTCATGCTCCATGTTTATTAGGGGCAATTAGTCTGCAGAGAGGCCAATGCTTACATACAGAGTGTAAGGGTCCTTATTTGCGATATGCTGGTAGGGGACAGCATTTTATACTCAGGTTGTGGCTGCTTTCTACAGAAAACAAACTGAAACAGATCTAGGCTGCCAGTTTTCAGGCCACCAGGTAAATATATAGGCAAATACCATTATAAGTCAGAGATTCTCATACATAATGGCAGTAAAAAGTAAAATAACATTATTTTTGCTGTACTAAATCCTGAGCTTAGAGCGCTACAAAAACATATCTTTGACTGTTCAACCTCATGAGCATTATGTATTTATGCATGCTGCAGTTACTATCTTCAAAGGGCAGCAGGGAAACTTGTAAAATTGGTTTGGTGTACAGCAAGCCCTACCCTTATAATAAATGAATAAACAAATTGGTGTATGCCTCATATCACTGACATAATAGACAGATAAGTCATTATCTGCAGTAATGAGGCATGAAGTAAAGTGCAGTTGACCGGTGCATGCTCTGCTGTTCAGCTGCAGCCCTGTGCACATAATGTCGGCTACAGTGATGATAATTTGAGTAACATAGGTTCCTTCCTAATGGATGGGGGATGATAAATGTAATGGAAGTTGTATGTAATGATGAGGTCTGCCAGGAAAGTCATCCTTTTCTGGGGACAAGTAAAGGGGTGTTTTGGACAGCGTACCAGTCATCACCTGTAACCCACAAACCTAAGCAGAGTCCAGTAGGAATGCCTCTTTTATTTGAAATCAGAGCATATAGTGGGGTAAGATTTCCTGTGATGGTGATTTAATAGACCAAATGGGGAAGTATGATATAAATACGTACAGTACAATCAATTTCCTCTTCATGCCCTACTTCCATAAAAGTCTGTTATTCTCATTGGTGGGTGAAAAAAAAATTTCTGCCCCGGGCGCCAATAACTCTGGTTACGCCACTGCATTGGATCCTGTTAGGGGAAGTGAGCCTGTGCTTAATATGGAGTGTGGGCACCACCAGTAAACTAGAAAGAGGTCTGAAGGACCCTTTTACTACTTTACTATGTGCCAGACGAATTGCCAGCATCAGGCTGGGGGAGATTGTATTAATTCCTGGTAAAAATGAAAGAATATCTGTGAGAAAACAAGCCTGTTCATTATAAAAAAAGAAATATAAAGTCAATGGCATTAAAGCAGAACTCCAGGCTCAAGTGTTCTTAATCCTTGCATTGGGGCTACTGCAAGAATTAAGTGCTTGTTTCTTGTCTAGGTTCTAAAAAAAAAGTTATACTCACCTGAGCCTCAGAGCTGGCTCTTAGACCGGTCCCTGGACCCTCTCTCGCCCTCAGCTGCAGCAGTCTAAGGATCCTTGAGAGTCATTGTGTTCTATACAACGTGCATAGGATGTGAGGATGCTGAGGGACATATCATTGATACAGCGGAGATAAAGACAGGTTTCAGGGACCAGAGTAACAGCCAGCTGGCTCCGCGGTTCAGGTGAGTATAACTTTTAGCACCTAGATAAAATGAGCACTTAAAGGAGAACTATGAGGTGAGTGCTTTTCACTCACCTCATAGTTCTAGCCGACCTGTGACAATGAGAATGTCACAGGTCGGCTCAGTAGATCGGGAAGTGAGCGAACACATTCCGGCGTTCGCTCACTTCTCGATCCTGTCACTGCTCTCTGCCGTGACAGGGGAGGGGCTGGATTCCCCCCTCCCCGCTCCGATCCTCCAGCGCTGACTGGCGGAACGGAAAGGGGGAGGGGGCGGGTACAGCTGCCTCTAGATAGGCAGAGCCAGCTGTCACTCACGCAGCTGGGCGGATCCAGACATAATTGTCAGGATCCGCTTCAGCTGCGGTGTATAGCTGCGGTATACTGAGCTTAGGGTGACGGGAGGACGCTAGTTTATGTCCTCCCGTTACCCTAAGGAGAACTATGGTGAAAAGCCCTAACCCCATAGTTCTCCTTTAACCCTTGCAGCGTGTGGGTAGCTGCACTGCAAGGATGCAGAACACTTTTAGCCGGAGTTTTGCTTTAATGTTGAGAATCTGTTGTTAAAATGAAACTCCAGACAATTTTTGTTTGTTTTGGAAATAGTGGGGAAGGGTTACAACCGTTTTTTTAAATATTATTAATAAAAAGTGGGAGGATTAGTTGGAAAAATCTTTCAGCATGCTAGGGCATTTTTTGACAATCTGTTAGCTATAGAATAATAGCATTAGCCCAAAATATCTTTTGTCCCAGCTCTAAATTTTGCATCTTATTATTATTGAAGTGGAATGTTCCTTGTTCTTTCTTGACTAATAATAAAGATCTATATTTGGTCAGCAATAGTAAGAAGATCTATTAAATTGGATGATGAAAGATTTACAAAGAAAAGGTAAGAAGAGGAAGAAGGAGTACATTTTGCTCATGGCACATGATGATTGATGCTGCATTCACACAGAGTGGCGGTGCATTGTAAAGCTTTTAGGTGCATTCTATACACATATTATGTAACCTTTCATTCCTATGGAAGGTGCATTTTGATGGAAACTGCACCAAAGAAGCAGGATGCAAAGTTTTTGTTAGTCCACCAGCAAAGCACCAAAACCAGAAGGTCAAATGTACAGATGCAGATTATGGTATAAAATAAAGTTTTTAATAAGGGCTTATTGCTATATAGTTGATTAACAGCTTCGCAATACATGTCAATGTACATACCTGAAAAAAATGAATCTCTAACATTATTTGCCATTTTATTTGTGCTTCCTAGGAAACCAAGTGCAAAGGTGTTTTTCTTTGTCCGGCAAACCTGTGGGTGTGGGCTACTCCACAACATCCAATGCCTTGAAAATGAAAGCCTGAAAGCCCACTGTTAAGCTGGCCATACACCTAGAGATTATCTGCAGATTTTTCTATTGTCAGATGGAAAAACTGCAACAGATTAATCCATCTACCCTAAACTGTGTGGATGGAGGAATCTCCCACTGGGCCAAGCTTCAGTATCTCGCTAGTCGGTCCCCTGAACAATGCCTGCATCCAATCAGGGTGTATCAGGTATTTTAACAGCCAGCGACTTCCAGAATCCCTACCAGTACTTCCCATGGCACTTGCAGACTCTCTGCCAGTATTTGCAATGGTGCTCTCAATATCCCTTCCTGAATTCCAATGGAATTCACAGAATCTCTATCAGTACCTTTAATGGTGCTCGCAGAATCCCTGCCAAGATTTTCAGAGCTCCCTGGAATGATGCTGGCCTGGGCGTGTCCTCTGACCTAGAGGGGTATTTAAGCATCAGCCCTGGAAGTGGCTTCTGCAGTGTCTTCTTGCCAGCTACACAGATTTGTGTAACAGAGCTACTGTATATTAGACTACTGATTGCCTCTTTTTCTGCTCACCCAGACTGACCTGACTACTCTCTTGTCTGCCATATACCCACAACCTCCACGTGAGTCTGACTGCTCTCTCATCTGCTGCTTGCCCGCAATCTCTGTCTGGGGTTGACTGCTCTTTTACTTAATGTTCAGTCTCCACACCATAGCCCTACTTTCCCTGCTCACTCCTTAGATAAGTGATCGTGGGAGCCACAACCTGGTTCCAGTTAGTGCTTCTTGCCCATCTCGACTATTAGGAGCTCTGTACATTACATCAATGACACCTCTGTGAACAAGAGTTCCACAGCAATGGAAAGCAGACTGTGAGAGCTTTAATAATCATTTGTTTTCAAGCAAAAATTTCAGAGAAATAAGTGTCAAGGAACCACAGTTTTTTGTAGCGTTTATGTTTTAACAATCTAATCTTGTGTTGGTTAAAAGCAAGATGTTTGCGGAGCGTTAAATATAATGCTGCTTTCTCTCCCCCTGCTGGTCAATGTTGTCATATGAATTAATAGTAGGATTCCTTACATAACATTATTATTATTATTACAGGTATTTATATAGAGCCAACAATTAACGCAGCGCTTTACTTATATTTGTTTAACACGAAGTTATGGTATGTATGAAATATAACATACTTTTTTTTTGCCAGAAAGGAAAAACATTTAAATATGTATATGTAGTGGTATCATTGCCAAACTACTGTCATACTTCCCTGTGTGAGGATCCGGCGCCGGGTTTTACCTCCTGTCTGAGCTGCTTGGCTTCCTGCCAATCCACTCTGAACCTCTCCATTAACAGTCCAGCTCACTTGTCCCGTGCCGTTCGAGCAACGTGTCTTTTCACCCAGTCGGACTTCCTGTTTATTTCTTGCCTCTGTAATCCCTGAGGTTGCCCACCACCTACCTTGTCTCCTGTGAGTCTGTATTCCCTCTTCCTCACAGCGTCCTGCATTGGATTGTACGTCCTGCATTGGATTGATCATCAGCTTCTTCAAGTGAGTCCTTGGACCTGTGACTACTTGTGTGGCTGTGTATATGCTTCAACCCTGTCTGCTGATGCATCCAGCACCTCGGTGCTGCAACTAATCTTTATGTCTGTGTGGGCATGCTAGAGGGCCGCAACCTGGAAGGTGTCCAGCAGCCAATCATCCTCGCCATTAGAGGCTCTGTCGAACACCTGGCCCTTCTTAGAACCTGCGTCTCTAGTGCGTCCCTGTTACCGCACAGACACCATTTTTTGCACGCTACTTTTTGTCGTTTTGTGTGCCCCGGTCACAGACCGTGACAACTACTTTCTTCCTCTCTCTCTTAGGGCTAATGTAGACACAGCAATGCTCAAATACAACCATATGAAGGCAACACTGCAAAAGGCTCCGCTTGACCTGCAATATAAACAAATCTTAGCATGACCTGTTGGCAACACAAAACAGATCAAACAGAGACAAAGAAAGGTCATCCACACTACACCATTGAAATAAATGGCAATCTGCTGACCGGCGTTTGATGTGCATTTCAAACCCATGTGAATTGCAAAAAATAATGCACTTCTACATGAGCTCTACTATTATGCAAAGTGCCATAAGCAACCCTTCAAAATGTATTTTTTCGGTGATTTGAATTTATTAAAAATAAATATGTGGGTTAGTGCACTCTATCCAGCACCTCGGTGCTGCAACTAATCTTTATGTCTGTGTGGGCATGCTAGAGGGCCGCAACCTGGAAGGTGTCCAGCAGCCAATCATCCTCGCCAAGACCTTTCTCAAGACCTTCAAAAAGGTCTTGATGAGTGTCTCTTGATCAATGCCCTTTTCCACTGGACTGTTTGTATCTACTTGCCTTGAGTACATCCAGGCAGGTTTTACTCTTCTCTGAGTGCAGTGCCCACCATTGGACTATGTATATATAATAAAGATATAAAACAACTGCCCAAACAAGAACAATTGAAGGGCACTCTTGCCAAATTAGATGTGCTACAAAGAGCTTCCCCTAATGTAATTGATTTCCAAGGCCCCAATTCAGCTGTGTGGGATTAGAACATGCTGCCTTATATCATTGGTGGCACTGTTGGCTACCAATTTGCATTGGTTCTTGCCTTCGGTCGCACAAGAACCAGGGGGCATACATGATCACGTGTATTTTCTTTTCTGCTTTCAGGATCAAGCACATACATTTTACATCGAGTCTGTTTTCTTTTCTTGGGTGACCCAATTATAAAAACTAAGAAAGTCCATTGGAGCATTATACTATGTATGACATTGCGTGTACGAATGGACTCATGGATACTGTAAGCTTTAGTCATGTGCTTTCTTCATCGTTGAAACGTCTATCCATGTGAGATGTAACAAAATGTGGAATGTAACTCCAACGCTGAATAAAATAAAGAAACATGTTTAATAAACTGCCCAGAAAAGGACAGCTGTCACGCAAGAACTGTGTCCACTGTCTATGTATAAAATAAAACCTGACAGGTTTCTAGAGAATTCATCTGCTGAGTTTATTAACAGGGCTGCATAGACATGAAGCTTTTAATACCATTAACTTGCTACATGTGTGTGACAGCAGTGGGAGTTTTTGGACTATATTATTTTGTGAAGGGTGCCTTCATTTGTCAACCACACATCTAGTAAAATCCTTTGGGGCTTCACCTTTGCTGCTGCCTTGCAGGCTCAGTACAGGTTTAGCGCTCTAGACACTGGGACTTCGTAAGCAATTATTCCAATTATGTAGCAATGTAACATTGCCTTTTTTACCTCTTTGGTAAACTGTGGGAAATATAAATTAACCTGGCAGATCTGCAGGTGAATGTGCTTAAATAATAGAGCGGATGTATCCCTGGCAAATATGTGAAGAATAAGCATCGACTCCTTTATTAACCACTTCAAGACCAGGTGTTTAGACCCCCTTCCTGGCCAGGCCATTTTTCAGTGTTCAGCGCTGCAGTCCTTTGTCGGCGCGCGCAAGGGGGCGTGTCTGAGCGGACGTCTAGAGACGCCCGCTCAGATCTAGAGAGCTCCGGGCCGGCCGTTTTTCTACTACGGCCGGCACGGAGGCAGTTAAATGATCCTCTAAGGTGAGAATAACCTAGGAAAATATATTTTTTTCCAATTATTTTTTTTATGCCACAGTATTTTGTCAATCATTTATACCACCTTAAATCAGGACTTTTGAATTCCTTTGAAAGGAGAAATAATTTTGCTAATTTAATCTTTCCCTATATTTCCATCTTTCCTATTTTACATGAAGGTCATGTTTGGAGAAGACATTGTAGCTTGAGACAAGTCAAGAAAAGACAAAACATTAAATATGAAGCACGAAAAGTATTAAATGTTTCAGTATAATAGTGTCATAATTAACTGCAAGTGTGTTTCACTTTTTGCCAGTGTTAGCAAAATAATATACCCAGTGTGCTACTTACAAAGCTCAGTATTTTGCATTGATAGTATGTACATTGTTAGAGTTATTATGCAATGACAGAAACAAAGCAAATGCCAAGAGTTCAACACTTCCCCTGGCACACAGAGTGATGTCCTGCCATAAGGCTTTCCTCATTATAACCTTCCCTTTAACTATAACTAGCAAACGTGTGCTCTTCTATATTGAGCAAGATTGAAGTGCTGAGAGCTTGGGAAGTGTGGGAAGGAAGGGGAATGATAAGTGTTGTGGTTTTCAGATCAGGAAGGGTGAGTTTTGGGGGCATTGGGTGTTGGTGGGGCACTTTCTGTAGGTGTGGAGTGACAGTGGTGGGGAGGGGCATGAAGTACAGTAAGTGTGTGGGGAAGTGCGCACAGGCTGGATAAGAGAGGTGGTACAGGCATGGTGTTAGTGTGGAGGGGGTAGACGTGGAAGTGAGGTGAGAGGCTGAGGGCATTCAATGGTCAAGGGGAGAAATGCTTTGTGCAAATGTGGGGTGAAAGATGATTCTGTGGACAAGGTGGTTGGCGCGTGATGGGTGGTGAGCAAAGAGGGGCTGCAGACACAGTGAGTAGTGACAGTAGGGTGTGCAGGTGCAGTGGGTGCTGGGATCATATTGTGGGAGGGTGCTGGATGAGATTGCAGGAAGGGGCGAGTAGCAATATTGTAGGTAGGACTGGCTGAGATTGCAGGAGGGGTAGGTGTTAGTGTCGGAAGAGGGTGTTCTAAGAAGCAGCTAAAACTCCTGCTGAGTGTGGACAGCCATTGCTGAGTGGGGTTGATTTACTAAAGGCAAATAGGCTATTCGTTTTGCAAGGGAATTTACACTTTACAAGGGAAGTTTCCCTTAGCTTGGTGAATGAGGTAAAGTTCTGTTGTCTTTCATCATCCAATCATGTGCAAGAAAAAAAAAAAAATTTATTTTCCATGCTCATGGTTCTTTGCAAAGTGAAATATCCCTACATTCATCAAACTAAGAAAAACTTCCCCTGCAATGTGCAAATTCCCTTACAAACAAATTGGATGGCTTTTTTGCCTTTAGTAAATCAACCCCAGTGTCTCTGCAGCTGTTTCCTCCTCTGACTGCCCTCAGAGCCCCATCAGGTTACACAATACAGTCAGTGCTCAGAGAGCAGTGAGGAGGAGAGGGCTGCAGCAGTCTGTCACCCCCTCGGGTAGCATCAGTTGGAGGAAGGGATATTTCCCTTTAGGCAGTGGAGGTGATAGTGCATCAATGTCCCTCCTTGCATCAGAGTGCCTCCCTACATCAGACACTGGCGTTAAAGGGGACACTTGGGACCCTGATGTAAGGGGGGACTCACTGCCCAGAGTCCCCCCTTTCATCAGAGTTTCCCCTTACATAACAGTATCCAAGTTCCCTCTTACATCAGTGTCTCCAGAGCCCCCATTAATATCAGTGTCCCCAAAGACTCCCTTTACATCAGAGTCCTAAGGACTCGAATGTAAGGGGAACTTTGATGTAATGGGGTACTCTGATGTTAAGGGGAATTCTGGGGACTCAGTGTCCAGAGTCCCCCTTACATCAGACCCCCCCAGAAGTCCACCTTATAGGTTCCTTGCAGATAGCAGCTTACTTGGTGGAGATGGATGGCCGACTGAGGGGGCGGGCAGCAGGCGTATCAGCATAGTTGAATGATGGGAAGGGCGGGAACTGGGGAAACAGCATGTCATTGGTTGGTTGCCAGGTGGTCCTAGCAGGTTAATTGCTAGGATGCCCCGTGGTGCCTAACCAGAGGCAGCACGGGTTAAATAATGACAGTGGAAGTGACTAGACACTACCGCTGTCACTATCCAACCCCTGCTGCTGCCAGTTAGTTGCTAGGACCGCCTGGCATCCTAGCATCCTAGCAACTTACTGACATCCTAGCAACTAACTGTCAGCCACCTCCATTGTTTAGCCCCCGCTGCTGTCGGTAAGTTGCTAGGATGCCAAGCGGTCCTAGCAACTAGCCTACAGCAGCTGGGGTTGAATAATGACAGCAGCAGTGACTTCTGCTGTCATTATGTAACCCCTAGTGCTGCTGGTTAGTTAAACTGCCCATTTATTCATTAGCATCAGCTGCATGGGTTTTGTAATGGGTTTTGTACTTATTGCTGATCCAGAACTGGTTCATTTTTAGAAAGGTGAGCCAGTCAACTTGGTCTGGGGTTTGTCTGGATTCATTTTTCTACCCACTCTGAATTCACACTGTCTGTAGAGCAGACCAGCAGCTTGAATGCATACTGGGTAAGCTCTGGCCAGTCATCTGTCCTCGACACCCAATAGTCAAGGAGTAGTGCTTTCTAAGGGTCTCTACATCTGCCCTTGACCCAGTGGCATAGCCATAGCATCCCACACAGCTGCTATGGGTCCTTGGGAAGAAGGGAGCCCCATTAGGGGGGTTGATAAGGAAAACTAAGATGAGGTGTGTAGTTTGTAGTTCTACAAAAAAAGTTTAATGAAGTTAGAGTTTAAAGAAGTTTGTTTTAGGGTTGAAGAATAAGTGTGCGCAAGAGCATTATTCATTTTATCATGATATAAAATAACATTATGGCTATTGATATTAGAGCTACTATAACTTTTATCTCCACCACTGTTCCCTAGTAGTGTACTGACTGTGCTGACAGCTCTCCTGCTGCTTGTTCTTCACACATACTTCATGTTAAGATCAATTATATGTATTGTATTAAGTTGGCAGTGCCAGCAGCTACAGAGAGAGTTAGCCAGGGTTCCTGAAAGGTTTGTGTCACGGTCTAGGGACCAGGGCACTAGGGTACGTGAGCTCCTGTGTTTGCGGAGTTGGTAGGAGTCACAAAGAGGCGGGATATCGGGGATGTAGGTCACAGGGAGAGAGGAACGAATGGTCTGTGCGTTCTGAGGACGCACTAGAGGCGCAGAATCTAAGAAGGGCCAGGTATTCGACAGAGCCTCTAGTGGTGAGGATGATTGGCTGCTGGACACCTTCCAGGTTGCGGCCCTCTAGCGCACCCACACAGACGCAAGGGACTAGTTGAAGCAACGGGGAACTGGATACAAACAGGTAGGGAAGAAACTTGTAACCAAGGAGGAGGAAGACAGGGAGAGAGAGAGAGAGAGAAAGTCTCAAGAAAAAGTGCAAACGCACAGCAGAACAGCAGAGTATACTGAAGAGAATAGATAAGCAAGGACACCAGGGAAGGGTAAGCAGCTTAGAGGCACACCTAGGAGCAGGAAGGTGCAACGTACAAAAGTAAACGAGATGTGCGTGGCACATGCATACAAAGAAGCAGGATAACAGAGAGAAAAGTACACAAAGAAGCACAAAAGGGATGTATGCACACAGGGGTGTGCAGACAAGGATGAATCCAACACAGCCACCAGGTAAGAGAGGAGCACAGAAATAAAGGGGTGACAGCAAAGCAAAGGAAGATACACTGGAAGGTAAGTGACGGAGTAGAAGTACAACAAGCAGTAAATAGGAGGAAGCAAACAAAGACTGGAGAGTGAAAACACAGTAGAAGTAAGGCAATGAAGGCAGTTTGGAGAGGCGCGCAGGTTAAGGCAATTAAGGCCTGCAACAATATACTAAAGGAACCACTGAAATACTATAGTAGGGGCGCAAGGAGCAAAGCAGGGGATAACGCCAAACAGGGATACCAGCTGGTAGAGGGAAGCCAAAAGGCACAGGGATCCAATAGCAAGCGCAGGGAATAGGATCCCAGGGGTAGTCAGAGACACAAGGGGTACGGAACAAGGCAAAAGACTTGTTGCTCCCACCAAGAGCAACAAGTGAGGAAGTCCTAAATAGGGGAGAAGGAGAGCAGATTGGCTGCAGCCTTGTGAGACACCATAGCCTGACAGCCCAGAAACAGGGAGCAAAGCGAAAATCCGGCACGGATTTCCGGATATTGTGACAGTTTGCTATGGGGCCCCCAAATCTGAAGTTACGCCCCTGCCTTGACCCCATATATTCAGATATCGTATTCTTTGCATGCTGCCCTTGACTATCCATATCTAGTCAATGCTTAATTAAGAAGGACTTTAGCACCTCGCTTAGGCAGCCACCAACACCAATGCTCCTCTTTTCACTGACTGGACTATCCAAACCAGGTTGGCCATGAAAGGGGATTCTGACACTCTCTGGAAAGGTGGTTAAGAAGTACCTTGCCATGGAAGCCAGGGCACCTAACTATTAACCACTACACCACCAGGTTGAAGACGTGTGCCGGGCAAGGCATGTGTGTAAACTTCCCTGCTGAAGGGAGGACAGCAGATTGGTGTCAACCTTTCCTGGCACAGGATGGTGTGGGATCAGCCACCTTTACGGTTGCCCATGAAGAGCTGACAGAATCGCTGCTCCAGTGTGACTCCTGTCCCCCAGGCATACCAGCTTCAAAACAGCATGGCAGTGCTTTACCCGGGCTATTGTGTAGGCTCTTGGATATTTGGGGGGACTAGTGGTTCTGAAGAGTCACTCTCCGGATGAGGCCATTAATGAGGAAGGAGTAGTGGTGATTGAGCTGGTGGCCCACCAGCTCCAGTGGTGACATTGTAGAGGAGGAGGAAGAAAAGAGTGCTTTTGCAGCTGCTAATTAAATTGTCTGCACTGCGTCTGTGGATGCATAACCTGCTCGAATCCTAGTAGACGGATGTGATGAACCTCTGATTCTCCCTTTAGGCCACCCAGACATAATCAATTCAGGGCATGGCTTAAAGCCCATTTCCACCTTTGCAGAGGTTTAAAAAAAAAAACATATGCCAGCAATGTAAACCGTGTGAACATGAAGCAGACATATGCAGTTGCTATATATGAAGACAGAAATTTAACATTTTTGTTAGCTTTCCTCTTCATATCCTTCTGAAAATGGTCGCTTCTGTGCTCTGCAAGCAATTTGTGTATACTACAACAGAGCTACCAACCCCCCATTTATAAACATTCATAGTGACAACACCCCGCCTTCCTTACTGATAATGTATTGTGTGCAAAGGCAGAACTGGCGTTTAGTGATTGTATTTCACAGAATCACAGGGAGGGGGGCATCAGCTGTTTACAGCCTGCTTTACAATCCGACCCTGGTGTCAGACTGAGTTTCTTGTGGAGAAAAGTTTGAATTTGTAGGATTCAGGCGATATAAAAAGTTGTTTTTTTAAATGAAGAGCGCATGCAACGTGAGTCATGAAAATGTACATATCCTCACCGCACATCTACATTACCACAATAAAAGCTAATTAATTACAAAGGTGGAAATGGACTTTAACTTTATTAGCAGCAATGGTCATAAAGTTCACGATGCTGACCCCAAAAAAGTAAAAGACTCTAGAAAAGGATATAGGAATAGAATATAACAACCTAACAAAAAATTAAATATAATGGCAGAACACTATAAACTTAGTCAATATTTAGGTAATATTAGCCATATTTAGGTAATCCAGTAAAATGTATCTAACAGAAGTCTTTTTACTGTTCTGAATTAATATCTTGGGTTCTCTCCATTAATTTCTCATTGAAGATATGTTTTTTTTTTAGAATTAATAAGATCACTTGATAATTATAATTACACTTATACTGAGTGTTTTCAAAACAATTTATATTTAGACTAGTTTCATGTATTTTCCCTAAGTACCTTGATTGACTGTTCACATTTGAAAAATTATGCATTAACCTCATATCAGAGTCACTCTGTACTTTTTGAAAAAATGTACATAAGAAAAACTGTACTTTCTTTCTAGCATCAATGTAGTCTCTAGAATCATTGTATTATTGTATAATTGAATTTAAACTCTGTTTTGGAACTGACATATGATTCACACCTGTTTCCACCAGATCATGTATTGGTTCAGTTACTAGTAACAGCAAATAATTAGTTAATATGGAGCCATATCAAATATGTCCAGATTTGATAAAGGTCAAGGAAAGGAAAAAAGGAACCACTGCCACTAGTAAACAATTACATTCTAACGATATTCTAATGTGTAAAGAAAAAAAAAAACTTTGACTCGATGCTACAAATAGAACATCCCTTTTTTTTAATCCCTTGTTTTATTATGTTTAACGTGTAACAGCAAGTACGTTTTTGCACGAGTATCATGCAACATTGCACATAGCAGAACATGCAACTGCGCACACAGAGGATTCATACACTATGGATATCCTTGAAAAAACTGCAGGGGGTGGGTACAAGACCAAACAACTAGCACAAAGAGAGAGAGAGCAGCAGTGACCGGTCTTAACTACAGAACACTCCTGCATTGAAGCACAGTACAGGGGTTCTTTTAGCCTGGATACATGCAAACATCTAGAGGCAATACCAAAAGGACACCAGGACTAGCATAAGAAAACACATGCTTTTTTCATTTACACTATATATATAAATAATGCAAATGATTATTTGTGTGCATTTGCAAAGCCAGTACCACTCAAAGGCAAAATACAGCCTACATCTGTAATTTATCTTTCTAGCAAAGTGAACAGCATCCAAACTTCAAAGGTTTCCACTGGCAACCACAACTGATCTACAAACAACTGATGTAAAGTATCAGTGACATGGTATCAGTGACCTTGTAGTGTTGGTATACAAGTGGGTGTCTTCACGGGTTAAAGGGTTATTAAACCCTCATTTGTTTTTGCAGATATCTACTGCTAGCAAGCAGAAATTCAAAACAATAAAAACATTTTTTAAAAACTCTTTCAAAGGGTTAATACTTACCTGTGTCTCCGCCACGCACTCCCATCCGAACATCTAAAAATTTCTCGGGCGGCCGCAAAGGAACTTGGGGTGGGCGCATGCGCAGTTCGGGTGTTCGGCCGGGAGACGTGTAGAGACACAAGGTAAATATATGGAGCAGCGTGCACCCGCACAGACTCCGTGGGACATGAGCAAAGAGGAGGACAGAGGAGTCAGCGCTGGATCGGAGACCCGCAGAAGCATTGGAGGGACAGCTAAAAACTACTTGCTGGGTCTCAGGCGGATTGAGGCCAAATGGGGCTCTAGGCAAGGTAACAGCTTTACCCTCCCAATTTCTTAACTGACATTGATAAGGATTGCAAATGGCAAAGAGAAGCCTCCCCATTTGCATTGTCTGTACTGGTAAAAGCCCGTTGTGCTGGGAGTTGTTCTGGGAATGTAGCTGGGAATTCTGGGCATCATTCTTACAATCATCTAGGAGACTTGAAACAATGAAGCAGCTCAAGGGTGGAGAGGGTAAGGTAAACACAAATAAAGTGCTTACTTTCATTTGGAGACAGTTCATCTTTTTTACAATTCATGGTGGTATGCCTTCATTTGATAAGAGTTTAGCATAATCTGACAAAAATGTATAACATTTCATAGAGGACATGTGTGCAAAAAGAAGAACCAAAGACCTCTTACAGCCTAAGAAATTGTAAGCGCCTCCCACGTATAACCTAATACGCAACACTTCCATGACATTTTTTTTATATATTGCAGTTTACCAGATTTTAGTTGTGGTGGCTGTTTTCTGTTCTCAGGCCTTTTTCCCTCTATGGCTACACTCATATCTCCACTGTATGTATGGAGGCAGCTGTAGTTATCACACACAACGGACTTTAAACATGTCTGCCTTTGTTCAGTGTCACTACATGGTAGAAATAACATTGTGTTTTATGTCTCTGATAAATTCAACAGGTATTTTCTGTACCTGCTGAAATTGTGCATAGCCTGAAAAATGAAAACTAATACAACCACCACATCTAATGATTGCTGAGCTGCAATATATTACATTTTTGTTCTTAAGTTTATATATACTTTAGTATAATATATTTGATGATTTATGTTGGTATAAGGGTGTGTGTGGTAGGATAAATAAACTGTGTACTGTGGTAAACAATCCATTCTTGAGGATCCATTAATGATATATTTGCCCCGAGCCTACTGATGCATAAAAGCCCTGACCTGGTTACTACATTTACATTACACACATTACATATAGAGTATTTTTGTATGTATGGCTATTTCAACCATCACTGGGGCAGTTGGAGGAGCCTGGGGCCTAGCCTCTTTCCTACTGACTATGGACCTAGGACTATGGAGACCCCCTCGGATCTCTTGGGGTTACAAGGAACTATTATCCAAGATTTATGCGCGGAGTGGATATGCTGCATATTTCCCCTGGCATTACGTTTAAGGCACCCTGTGCCCATTATAGGTACAGGATGTGAATCCAGAAGCACTGAAGGGGTATCCCATTAAATTTGTTACAGTCTATTTGTCCATTTGTTTAATTGTGTTAATGATGGGATTAAGATAGCTGACTCTAGGTGTATCTGACCCAAGGTGTAGCTGACCCTAGGTGTAGCTGACTCTAGGTGTAGATGAGTAGATTAACATACTACAAAAACTCAGGAGATAATCCCATCCTATTTGTTTTCCCTTAACCCTAATCTTTCATTAAGGCATCGGGGAGGGGATTGTTTGCTTGATGTTTTGATTGTGTTATGTTTTTAGACCACCAGAACTGTATAAATAATGTGCTTGTTATCAATAAAGTAATTTCCTGTTTTTACTTCAACATTGGTGTTGTCTGACGTTTGGGGTAAATCTTTATTATAGTGAGAGATTGTTTTTCTGTCCTAATATTTTGGTTCCGTACAATAATTAGGCAGGTTTGGGCTGAGGACGCTGGAATTAAAGCAGTGGGGAAGCTTCATAGTGATGGAGGCTTTGTCCATGTCCTCTCCCAACTGACATTGCCCAGCTAAGCAGTACAGACATCCCTGGCTTTGTCCATGCCCTCTCCCAATGGACATTGCTCAGCTGAGCAGTACACACATCCCGGACTTTGTCCATGCCCGCTCCCAATGGACATTGCTCAGCTGAGCAGTGCGCACATCCCCTTCTTTGTCTATGCCCTCTCCCAATGGACATTGCTCAGCTGAGCAGTTCACACATCCCCGGCTTTGTCCATGCCCTCTCCCAAGGGACATTGCCCAGCTGAGCAGTACGCACATCCCTAGCTTTGTCTATGCCCACTTTGTCCATGCCCTCTCCCAATGGACATTGCTCAGCTAAGCAGTGCGCACATCTCTGGCTTTGTCCATGCCTGCTCCAAATGTACATTGCTCAGCTGAGCAGTGCACACATCCCTGGCTTTGTCCATGCCGCTCCCAACAGACATTGCTCAGCTGAGCAGTTCACACATCTGCGGGTTGTCCATGCCCTCTCCCAAGGGACATTGCCCAGCTGAGCTGTACACACATCCCTGGCTTTGTCCATGCCGCTCCCAACAGACATTGCTCAGCTGAGCAGTTCACACATCTGCGGGTTGTCCATGCCCTCTACCAAGGGACATTGCCCAGCTGAGCTGTACACACATCCACTGCTTTGTACATGCCCTCTCCCAGCAGACATTGCCCAGCTGAGTAGTACACACATCCCCGGCTTTGCCCATGCCCTCTCCCAATGAACATTGCTCAGCAGAGCAGTACACGCATCTCCTCTTTGTCCATGTCCTCTCCCAAGGAATATTGCCCAGCTGAGCAGTACACACATCCCCGGCTTTGTCCATGCCCTCTCCCAATGGACATTGCCCAGGTGAGCAGTATACACACATCCCTAGCTTTGTCCATGCCCTCTTCGAACGGACATTGCCCAGCTAAGCAGTACACACATCCCCGACTTTGTCCATGCCCTCTCCCAACGAACATTGCCCAGCTGAGCAGTACATACATCTCTGTCTTTTTCAATGCCCTCTCCGAACGGACATTGCTCAGCTGAGCAGTATACACATCACTGTGGTGGACTCAACGGTCACTAGGGCTGTTGGAGGAGGGGGGGGCAGCCTCTTTCCTAATGACTATGGAGCTAGGACTATGGAGACCCCCCTCGGACCACCCTCTTCCAACACTATTAACTTCTGCACACTTTTCAATACTTTATCTTACACTGTGCACCCCCTTTCTTCTGAGCTGCTCACCCCTTGCAGGTTACCTCAGTGCAGGGCTCCAGCTCCTGCTGAAGACAGCGAGAACTGCGAGTGATGCAAGAACGTAGCCTAATCGCAGGGTGGGTGGAGCCTCACCATGGGGTGGGTGGAGCCTAAGCAAAGGAAGACGGGACCCTGATTGGCCTGCCCAGGAAACATCCCCGCCCACTTTCTATGGTAACTAGTTTATGGACAGGGTCCTTTCCTCCTTCCATGCTTGGGGCCAGGACACCTTTAGGGAAAGGAGGGAGTCTGTCAATCAATTGGTTACTATGGCAAGTGGGCCGGACCCTTCTTCTTCCCTAGCCTGTGTCGGCTCTGGCCCCGCTGCTGAATTAATGTGGGCCCGGTATAAGAGTGATGGCTGTACCCCCCTGACATGGGCCTTCCAGTATGTATTCCTATCACAATTCTGATGCTATAACAGGATAGCATATGCAGAACAAATGCATAACGTGACATTTGAAATAGACAAACTATTGTGTGAATCCATACTCTTCCAGGTGACATGTAGTGTATAGTGTGCGAGAAGTTACAAGATGGAAGCTAAAGCCCAAAATGCCCCCAGTAAGGTAAAAAAAAAAACCTTTATGCATACAGTTTGATTTGAATTGTAGGTGCATGTGATGTATCTGTACTATTCATCAGTTATGTGGTACTGCAGTGTGGTTGTAAAACTGATAAACGTTTCATACTGATTAATTGCAATAATCTGTATAATTCTACCTGCACAGCCTTCACTGAATAAACAACATCTGTCAAATGACTGCAATGCTAATGCAAGAATGGAATGCATCAACAATCCCTAACAATCAGTAGCACAGAAATTTTAAATAACGGGAACTACAATCAAAAATCTTTATACCACATTTCCATGGTGATTTTAATCATTTATTCATCATATACAAGCAATTTTGCAATTTAATGTAATTTAAAATTACATTTCTATTTTAATGTGGGGCCACTCTGATTTGCTGAAATTGTCATAAAATTCAAATGTTGTTTCCTTTTAGTATGGCAACCCGGTGACTTTCTCTACAAGGTTGGTATACAGGTCACCTGCAGAAATCATAATTCCTGCTCCTGTGATTGTCACTGTTTTCTCTAAAGTTTGTTTTTACATACAAGTCACATGTCAGTTATCTCCTGCAATAAGAGCTACATTTTTAGTGGCATACTCTCTATGGCTTATCTACTAAAGGAGTGCAGTTTTTCTTAATACCATGATTGCGCACAGGGGCGTAACTAGAAATCACAGTGCCCCATAGCAAAATTTTATATGGGGCCCTGTGATTTCTAGTTAAGCCCACCTAATAACCCAAACAGACCACCTGTCTGCTCCAATCCTCTGTCCGCCTCCTTCTCCACCACGATCGCTTGCGAGCCCCACCTCCTCAGTCACTGGACCCCACCCCCTCGATCGCCGAGGCCCAGCTGTCTATCGTTAAGCCCCGCCTCCTCGATCGCTGGGCCTTGCCTCCTCCATTGCTGCCGACGAAGGGCCCAGCCATCTCCTCCGAAGCTGCTAGTTTTTACCGACTCAGCAGCGGCTGTGAGGAGGAACGCGCCGCTGCACATGTGAATAGCGGCGCGTTCCTCCTCACAGTCGC
Organism: Nanorana parkeri; assembly: GCF_000935625.1. Taxonomy (NCBI): domain Eukaryota; kingdom Metazoa; phylum Chordata; class Amphibia; order Anura; family Dicroglossidae; genus Nanorana; species Nanorana parkeri. Next base: position 1,047,691 of record NW_017306411.1, on the reverse strand, counting down.
CAGTGACAGCCAGCAGCCTGAGATGCCCTAGCCCAGGCGGCCGGTACGGCATCACGGGATGTCCTGGCAGGCCTCCCCTGTGCCCTGGGCACCATTGCGGCCGACTGGGTCTATGGTGATTATTACGCCACTGATTGCGCAGATGTTTATAATGAAGGTGGACTCTCACATTAAGCAATCAGTTCCAGGAATGACAACGAAGTGAACCAATAGACAGTTTCATCAAAGAAGAGAGTAGGAATCTGAAAAACGTATGCTGAAGACTTTGTTCTGTATATAGTTTACCTGTAGGAAATATTTTTACTCAAAACAATTGGAGTTACACTTTAGGAATGCTAGGTTTAAATACATTACATTGACTGGTAGACAGATATCCCTACAATCAATGAGTCTATTTCCACATGATTACTGAAATTAAATATTGTTTATTATGGTGTGACCGTAAGGCCTTGTTAACACCAGATGCAGTGCGTTCCAGATGCAGTGCGTTCCGGCCCGATTCTGGCCAGAACGCGCTGCCTCGCATTGCGGCCGGCTCACTTTTTTGTGGGGCATGCTGCAAGCACTATTTCGTTCGCACCGAACCGGAACAGAGGCATAATGTGCCTTGCGATCCCGTGTGGCTGATCGCATTGCGGCCGGAGGGGGTGGCTATGGTGCCATTCACTTCAATAGACTGCCACGCCCCTCCTGTCCCACAAAAAAGTGAGCCGGCCAGAATCGGGCCGGAACACACTGCATCTGGTGTGAACGAGACCTAAGGCCCCTTTTACAAAAAACTGTACGGACACTGTGACATCCGCTTCGTATAGCTGTGATCAGGAGAGAATCTGTGCAGGGATCTTGTCTTGATTAACCCATGTGAAAGGGCATGGGCTGATCAGGACAGGATCATATAAAGCATACAGGTGAAACTCGAATAATTAGAATATCGTGCAAAGTTCATTTATTTCACTAATGCAACTTAAAAGGTGAAACTAATATATGAGATAGACTCATTACATGCAAAGCAAGATAGTTCAAGCCGTGATTTGTCATAATTGTGATGATTATGGCTTACAGCTCATGAAAACCCCAAGAACCCCAAATCCACAACCTCAAAAAAGTAGATTATTACATGCAATCAATAAAACAAGGATTGTACATAGAACAATATCGGACCTCTGAAAAGTACAAGCATGCATATGTACTCAGTACTTGGTTTGGGCCCCTTTTGCAGCACTTACTGCAATTACTTTTGCACGATATTCTAATTATTCGAGTTTCACCTGTATTTAATTACCCAAGAACAAAAATTTACTATATTGCAGCCTACCAGCCCTCAAATATATGGTAACTGCATTTGTTTTCTTTCTTTCAGGCTAGAAACATTTTCTGCAAGAAAAGAAAAAAAATACCTGTTCATTTTGCCAGAATTCCAGTGCCCTTCCTGTGCACTGAACTGATATCTCAAACAATGTTATCAGCTTTCTAATCTCCTGTGAACCGCAGAATAACTCAGAAAAAAGTCACCAGTGACTTCAATCAATCAGCTGCAGTCGCTGTTCAGGTATTCTGACAGCTGTAGATGCTGGCTGTCAGAATACAATAGCCAGCAGGGGACAATCGTCCCATTTAATGTGGATGAGGGAATTGAGCAGTTTCTCTCTTTCAGCCTGCTCATCCCATTTTGCACAACCCACGCTCATTGTATTTTAAATTGATAGAGTGGCTGACCTTTTTCAGGTTTCTTCTATTTGGGGAATACATATAAGACATCTTTAGCTACTTTTGTCTTGTTTGGATTTGTGCACTATAGGAAGAAATGAGGTAAAGCGTATGTTCCACTGTCATTAACCTAATAGGTTAAAGTAAGGCCGCACAATACAGAGGTGCCTTGACATGGCAAGACATATATTTATATA
>NW_017306411.1:981877-1045366 GCF_000935625.1 Nanorana parkeri | reverse complement strand
ATATTTATATATATATATATATATATTTCTTTTTTATTGTAAACTAGAAACAAAATAAACAGGTACTCTTTACTGGCTAATAGGGTACCAGAGACTTGTGCATTGTATGATTCAGTTATTGAACACCATTGTATTGTACATCACACCATACTAGTTTTAGGGTGACTGAATGGCTAACATTTTGTTTCTGTTTCTTTTTCTGTAAATTGATTAAATCAAAAATAAAATCCAAATTTAGCAGCTGGTCATTCTGCAGGCTACACATTTTAAATTTGATTTAAAGCTCAAAGCAGAACTCTGGGCAAAACTTTTCTTGTCCCTTGCAGTGGGGCTATCTCCATACTGCAAGGGTTAAGTGCTCATTTTGTACTAGGGAGGAAAATAACAAAGTCATACTCACCCAATCCTCCAATCCAGCCAGGTGTGACAGCGCTCCCTCCAGCCTGTTTCCTACACTCCAGCAATGGTATTTCTCTCGACATCCTCACATCCAATATACTGTGTATAGTACCCAGGGACCTTCGACTGCTGCAGTGGAGGGGGAGAGAGGCTGCAGGGACTAGTTTCAGAGCAAACCAACTCCGAGGATCAGATGAGTATAACTTTTTTATTTTCCTCCCTAGACACAAACAAGCAATTAACCCTTGCAGTGTGTGATAGCCCCACTGCAAGGATTAGTAAAAGTTTTGTCTGGAGACCATCTTTAAAAATCAGGAATTAATTCTTTACAATGACATAGTTTTATATCCACTGTACAGACACTATCTGCAATGATAGTTTTCTTTTGTAGTCTTACCTTTTGATTGACATTTCTTGTGGCCCGTTGTGGGGTTTCTTTTTGTGTTTTATGGGCTAGTATTTTTTTTGCAATACATATTTTAGACATAAGAATAAATTAATTTCTTACAATGACATCATTTTACATATAACAACGAGACTGCATTGGTGGTTTTCATATATGCTTTGATAGTCTTACCTTTTGATTGGTATTTCTTGTGACCCATTGTGGGGTTTCTTTTTTTTATTGAACTCATGGGCTAGTGTTTTTTTGTAATTCAGATTTTGAACATAAAGTGACATTAAACCCTCAGATTTTTTAACATAAAACAATAGTGTAATGTGTGCCTTACTGTAATCCATGGTTGTTTCCCTTCTCTTTGCTGCTCTTCCTTTTAAATTCCGTATCTCTTCTCATGCTGGGCAGAACTTCTGTTTTGCAGCAGACTGCCTTGTCTCTGGAATGGCTACATGGTGTCTGTGTGTAGGTTCACAACCTGAGCCAGCACTACAGGAAGAGGCACTCAGCTGCAAAGGGAAGTTCTCCCCCAGCATGAGAAGAGACACGGATTTAAAAGGAAGAGCAGCAAAGAGAAGGGAAACAACCATGGATTACAGTAAGGCACACATTACAGTATTGGTTTATGTTAAAAAAATCTGAGGGTTTAATGTCACTTTAAGAGCTATGCTTGAATTGTATTTAATAAAAGCGTTACATCTTTCATGGTAGGTAGCGTGATCTTTTTCTTAAATCTATTTCTTAAAAGTAATTACTTTGTATCATTTGTAAAGTGAGATAGCAGTCACCATGACTTATATTGTAGTTTCTTGTTCTCTTTAGACTAAAAATTTAAGGTATAAAAAGGGTATACAAATGCATATCTGTCCTCACTCTGAATGCTGCTACAAGCTTCAACCCTTTTAATTCAGTGGTATGTAAAATTACAAATGTAAAACGTTGAGAAGCAGCACATATACAACCCTCCATCAACATGCACAAATAGGCAAATTGGTAATAGCCAAGTAAAAATAAGCAGAAAAAATGAACATAATACTAGAGCAAAATAAACAGTAATAAAACAGAAATTCAATTTCCGTTTGAAAGGTTACTGCTGTGAAAGCAAAATAATGATTTCTCACAGTAGAGCTCATTAATAGTTCATAGATGGATTGTTTCCCATGTAATGTGATGCTATTCTTAAGGGGGGATTTTTCTTTAGTTCTGTCGCTGGGAAATGACAGTAATATTAGCATTCCCCGAAGAGGCAGTCCACTGGCACATTCCACATACAGCATTCCTATTCAGAAATCAGCCACAAAAAGGAAGAGAGGGTCTTAAGGAAAGAAAAAAACCCCAAAAAACAAGCACAACTGTTCGCTGGGGTCTTGGAAACATGTTACAGTGGATGTCTGCTATACATCAGAGTTCTCACAGGACATAACATAGATCGGTTAGAATTAATTGCACCTCAATACTAATACCCCAAGATATTTCATACATAGTACCAAGGTGCAAATCATTATTTCTTTTTGTAATCTGGGCTCCTGCCAACCTGTCCTGCACTTCTAGGAATTGTGAATTGAAAGGCTGAACTATATCTTATGGCATGATTTCTGTAGAGCCGAGGAAGCAATATACTACTCATCTGATACAAGCCTTTGCTTCCAGGGGCTGGTAGGTAATGGTCATCCACTGGTATTGGGCAATTAAAGAAAACTGAAAGGTTCAGGTCTCGCAGGACATTTGCACTAAGTTGAACACTACATCATGAATCATGATCCAGTTAAAAGATTTTTACTGGATCCAGGACCGTGTGCAAAGACTTTTTTTTACTGTTTATAAGGAACAGCTGGTGGAAGCCTTGGTTGTGCACTGGTTTTCTCTGGAACTGCATTGGAGGAAGGAGGAAGAGCACTCTGTTTGTCTTGTGAGCTCATTTAACATGGTGCACTCCTTCCTATATGTTCTCTCAGCTAGGCCATTATATAGTATTCTTATAATTTATACAATAATTAGTTGATTAGATATTTATGTGCATATACACTATATTGCCGAAAGTATTGGGACGCATGCTTTTACACGCACATGAACTTTAATGGCATCCCAGTCTTAGTCCGTAGGGTTCAATATTGAGTTGGCCCGCCCTTTGCAGCTATAACAGCTTCAACTCTTCTGGGAAGGCATCCACAAGGTTTAGGAGTGTGTCTATGGGAGTGTTTGACCATTCTTCCAGAAGCACATTTGTGAGGTCAGGTACTGATGTTGGACGAGAAGGTACTTGCCTGACTGCATTGTGCCAAGTGTAAAGTTTGGTGGAGGGGGGATTATGGTGCGGGGTTGTTTTTCAGGGGTTGGGCTTGGCCCCTTGGTTCTAGTGAAGGGAACTCTTAAGGCATCAGCATACCAAGACATTTTGGACAATTTCATGCTCCCAACTTTGTGGAACAGTTTGGGGATGGCCCCTTCCTGTTCAAACATGACTGCACACCAGTGCATAAAGCAAGGTCCATAAAGACATGGATGAGTGTGTTTGGGGTGAAGGAACTTGACTGGCCTGCACAGAGTCCTGACCTCAACCCAATAGAACACCTTTGGGATGAATCAGAGCGGAGACTGCGAGCCAGGCCTTCTCGTCCAACATCAGTACCTGACTTTACTAATGCGCTTCTGGAAGAATGGTCAAACATTTGCATAGACACACTCCTAAACCTTGTGGACATTGTGCCAGAAGAGTTGAAGCTGTTATAGCGGCAAAGAGTGGGCCAACTCCATATTGAACCCTACGGACTAAGACTGGTACGCCATTAAAGTTCATGTGCGTGTAAAGGCAGGCGTCCCAATACTTTTGGCAATATAGTGTCTATATATGTAGGGTACTTGAATGTATTTTAAGATTTTACTTCTGAGTATAGTATCACTCATGAAATAGGGGGAAGCTAGATAGGATTTGAAAGCAAGTATGCAGCACTTAAAGATGTAAGAATCAATTTGTAACTTATAGAAGCTATGCAATGTGAATGGGAACATATCACAGGCATACAATAAGTGTCATCCCAATTTAGCTGCAAAAGTGGAAGTGCACTTTAAGGATCCCAGGGAGTGTGTAGTAGGAGTGCTGTGCACAGCAGTCTTGTGTTCGTCCACTAGGTGGCAGTCACCGCATAGCAGAGGCACACCTCCTGAACTAAGCAAGACGAATGTAGATTCCAGCATCATAGAACAGCCTGAAAATGTCTGCGTGCAGCTTGAACTACAAAACAATTGCCCGTGCGCCCTGTTTCTCCTGGCTCTTGGGGTTCAGCTTGCTGTCCTATTGTGGAGCATATGTGATTGTTAATTCAGTATCATGGTCAGTCACCAATGAAGTGGAGGAGGAACTGGACAGCTCCTCCACCGAAGATGCTCTTCCTTCTCTGCTGGAAGATACGATCAGCATGTGGAAGCAGAGCTACCCAGCATCCGTTTACAAAGAAGACAAGGAGCTGAAGTCCGGGCCAGGGCCTGACATCATTGAGCAAATCTCCTCACCCTCCAGGATGTTCTCCTACAAAAGGGAGACTGAGAGCCCTCCTTCTCCTGCAGCTGCCTTTCAGACCAAGCTGGCAACCAGTGCCAGAACACTAGCCCATCAATGCAAGTGGGGTGTCCTAGCCAGCATTTCTTCTCAGGAGATGGTGAGTGGCTTCCGCTGAACCATGGGGGGAAATTATCAAAACCGAAGCCGAGTCTGGAACAGTTGCCCATAGCAACCAGTCAGCTTCTCTCTTTGGTTTTTGCAATTAAGCCTTGAAAACTGGTTGCCGTGGGCAACTGCTCCAGATTCTGTCTGCTCCAGTTATGATAAATTCCCGTCCATGTGTTTAACTAGTAATGTATACTGCCAGTCACATTGTTAGAGCATCTCCTGTCCTACTTATCCCATTGCCCAACTAAGATGATGCATATACAGTATCTCAGTGATGCTGCATACATGCTCATGTCTTTGGTTTCGTTTGTGTGCATTTTCTTCACTTGGGTAATGATTTCCTATTTTTTTTCTAAAAATTAATTAATGCACCTACATTGCAAAAAGAAAAAAATTTGCATTTAGGATTTTTTTGCATTGGAGTCTGCAAAGCATTGCCACCACGATTAGTGGATCACAGGTGCAATTCAGAGGCTTCTGCAGATTCTTCCTCCATCCCCAGTCTGTATTGAGGTACAGACCTTTGGTTATGGAGCTGGAGGAAGTTATCAAAGGATGGCAAGTGTGGTGATGTCACTGAACTTGTACTTCATTGAGATCCACGAGTCCTTCTGCCGTGGTGGCAGACGGGACTTGTAGTTTTTTCATTCACGGATCCTGTGAATGAATGACTGCCCACACAGCCCCGCCAAATGAAAAATATGGAAGCCTGGGGGAGGGAAGAACCCCGCAATTCGGGGGTGGTTTGAGGGTGTAGGGACCCTTGAAATGGTACCAAGTTCCATGTTACACCCTAAATATTGGGGTAACATGAAACATATGAAAGGTGAAATTAGCTCCTAAAATTGAACTGAAACAACTAAATTAACAAAATGCTAAATACACAGATGAAATACTATAGGGGGCTGTTTTACATGCTAAAAGGTTTGTTTTTCTATCCATCCAGTCCTGCACCGCATCCAGTCTTACACAGCTCTGTCACACAGCACGGCCAGGTGAATGACGCCACTTACAGTTGCAGCGGACCATGCATTAAATATGGAAGGTCTGCTTATTAGTTAGAGTGCTTTTCCCCATTTCTTTACATTAGGTGCTACAGAATATCCAGCTTTAGATCTTAAAGTGAACCTATGGGGATAATAAAACATTGAATATATGATGCAGTCTGTCATGATCACAGAAACGCCCCCCCCCCCTTAACATCATTCTATTACCTGTTGATCCTGCCAGTTAATTCTCCACTTCCTGTAATAGGGTGCAATGCTGTTTTCTCCCACAGACAGACTTTGTGGGGCCATTTCTCTTCATCAGAGCAGTGTGGGCTGTAGAAGAGGTAAGTATTACAGTCTTCTTCATAGGTTACCCTTTTGTTTTGACTTTTTTTTTAAATGACAGTCAACAGGGGTGGACAAATTAATATCGAATTCAGGAGCCAGTCTGTCCAATCCAGAAGCCAACAGGATTTTTTTTTTAAGAGTCAGCTCCACTGAGAACAACGTGGCTGGCATTCAGCCTTCTGCTATAAGCTCATGGTCACTTCAGCAACCATAAGCTTGAAGTAGAATGCTTCCTCTGAAGGTTCTCTGTAAATGAATAGCTGTCATCATTCGCTGACAACCCGCTGATGCCAGCTATTCATTCAAAATCAGCCTTCCACCGCCTGCAGTGCCCCTGCAAATCCTGCTCTCTCATCCTCACTGGGAGCTGGCTGCAGTCTTTGTCCCCTCTGATCCTCGCTGCTCTCCCCAACCTGTATTGGCAGAGGCAGCGGGGATCGGGGTTGACACGGACTGCAGCAAGCAGCCAGCACCCAGCTGGGAGGAGAGATCATCTATGACACCTAAGTCAGGATGCGGAACGGGGCGGATGCCGAATGAACTTCAGCATGCTGAGCGGAGGTCAGCAAATATTTCACATATTTAATGATCCTTCCCTGTGGTGAGCAAACAGTGGAGTGATCAGTACTGATCATTCCGCTGTTTGTAAATAACTGAGGAGATAGTAAGTGTATTCTCAGACGCCGCACCTGGAGCGGATCCCGACGTAGCCGACGGGATCCGCCCAGCTGCGTGAGTGACAGCTGGCTCTGCCTATCTAGAGGCAGAGCCAGCTGTACCCGCCCCCTCCCCTGTCCGTTCCGCCAGTCAGCGCTGGCAGATCGGAGCGGGGAGAGGGGAATCCAGCCCTTCCCCCTTTCACGTCAGAGAGCCGTGACAGGATCGAGAGGTGAGGGAACCTGGTATGTGTTCTCTCACCTCCCGATCTACTGAGCCGACCTGTAACAGTCTCATTGTCACAGGTCGGCTTAGAACTATGAGGTGAGTGGAAATCACTCATCTCATAGTTCTCCTTTAAGGCTGAGTTCACATGGGCAGCCTGAAAAGTGATTTCAAAATGTAGCATAGCAGGTTTCCGCCATTCAGGAGGCAATGCTGCCGTCTCCCAGATGCAAGTTGTTTTTTGTTTTGTAATCCTAATAGGGGTTTTCTATTGCAATTCCACGCTGCAACCGCATACCCACACAGTTGTGGCTTGTCCCATTCATTGCAATGATCAAGTTTGACAAGTGGCACCACCTGCCAAATGTGGCATGCTGTATAATTTTTGTCGCACTGCAAAGCATCAAAGCATCCCAACCACGGCAGCGTGTACACAAATGTTCGGCTGCAGTGCTGAAATTTCAGCAGACGACCAGGGGGTGGTAAAAGTGCAAATTAACTGCCTGCTTTTACCGCCCCCCTTGCCACTTGGGTAAACAAAGCCTAAGGCTTCTGCTGTAGAACATAGCTTTCCTGTGGCTTACCAGGCCTTCCCACAGAGCCTCACATGTTCCAGATAAATGTATTTCCTAAACCAAATTTTACTGCTCAGTGCAGCTGGATATCTATTTCTTGCTCTCCTGAAACACTTTCAACTGCTGCGAGAGAAATAGATTGCATTACAACCACTTTTAATTAATACAATGTAAACACAAAGGCAGCTGTTGCAAATATAGTTTTTTCACTTCACCAGCTCCCTTCAGATTGTTTCTAAAGCTGGCCATACACCTTTAGATTATCTGCAGATTTTCTATGGCCAGATAGAAAAAGTGCAACAGATTCCTCCATCTACGCTAAACTGTGTTGATGGTAGATTCTCCCACTGGGCCAAGCTTCAGTATCTTGCTAGTCGGCCTCGCTGGCTCTCAAAATACCTGAACAATGCCTGCATCCAATCAGATTGTTTGGGTATTTTGAGAGCCAGCAGGGCCGACTAGCAAGATTTTCACATCCAGTAGTTTCCGGCAGTCCCTCCAGTGCTGGTGCCGGTCTCTGATCCAGCAACGATTGCTGTGTTTCGTGTGTCCCAAGGAGTCTGTGCAGGTGCACGCTGCTGTGCTGACTGCATTGACTTACCCTGTGTCTCTCCTCCTCTCCCGGCTGAAGATCTGTGCTGCGTATGCGCCCGCCCCATGATCCTTCACGACAGCCCGAGAATCTTCAGATTTTCGAACGGGAGCGCGCGGCGAAGACACAGGTAAGTTATTTCCTTTTTTTGCTATCTGTAGATATATGCAAAAAAACAAAGGATTTAAATGTCCTTTAAGTTAGGTTAATTATTAAATAATTTAATATGAAGGTAATTTATTTCCCCTACACAGTTGATGTTGGACCACATGCCTGCGCCATTCATAGTAAACAGTACATGTGTGTGCAGTCGGAAGATAAAGAGGACAAGAAGTTTTGGCATACAACATGTGTATTTATAGAAAATATTGCACAGCCTTTGAGGTGAAACTATAGGCAGCATGTTGCATGTAATACAGCATTCCCTGAAATGTGCCTGCACCCTTTCCATGATGAGCATTATACTTCTAAAGGAATAGCAGGAATGGTGTTCAACGGAGCTAATTATGCAACTATAGTAAATATACTTATTTGTAGAGCGAACAGATAAAGTGTTTGTTTTTAATATCTACACGAGAGTCTACGTCTTATTACAACTCCAGTCATAAGTCACATTACATACTTAGCCCAGCTGACCTTTCTATGATGTTTAAATGCTATCTGCACTTGTTTGGGTGATGTCATTTGTCAGTCATTAAAGGAGAACTATGTGGTGAGTGCTTTTAACTCATCCTCATAGTTTTAGCCGACCTGTGATAATGAGACTGTTACAGGTCGGCTCAGTAGATCGGGAAGTGAGCGAACACATACCGGCGTTCACTCACTTCTCGATCCTGTCACAGCTCTCTGCCGTGACAGGGGAGTGTCTGGATTCCCCCCTCCCCGCTCCGATCCTCCAGCGCTGACTGGCGGAATGGACGGGGGAGGGGGCGGGTCACTCACACATAATTGTCGGGATCCGCTTCAGCTGCAGCGTCTCAGTATACCACGAGCTGTAGCTCGCAGTATACTGAGCTTAGGGTGACGGGAGGACGCTAGTTTGTGTCCTCCTGTTACCCGAAGGAGAACTATGGGGAAAAGCCATAACCCCATAGTTCTCCTTTAAGGCTAGATTTCAATTATACTGCCCAAGACAAAAGTTTGCACCGCCTTCAGTGATAGCAAAGCCCTTTGGCCTTAGCATATAATATCATATTAATATAATCTAACGTTATTTGTGCATGTAATGAAATGTATATGTTTTTACTTTATTTGTAAATAAAACTCAGCAGCATATCGTCCACTACAATTCAACCACTGCCTATGTAGTCTTTTTACGAATCCAATCATTCTAAATAACTTGTTGACGACAGCGTAGTTTGACACAGCTGGCCCTAGTGCAATATGTGAGCCAGGACCCCTGACATTTACTTACATACCACTGCTCCAGATTTAACATCCCCACCCTCTATGATTAGCTTGCAGCTAACATACCCAGCCTGTTATCTCCTACACCCCTTAACAATTCCTATAACTCCTTCCGCCTTGCACAGGATGCTACCCTTCTCCAGAAGAAGTGAGTTAGTTGTATACTTGCTGAAGGTGATGGCAAAGTTAAGGGGATGTTGATGTGACTAGGTGGGCCCTATGGCCCCCCACAAGAAGCAGGAGCTGTGCTACCACTGCAAGTATTTTTTAGTGCCTGAATAAAAATTCAACATATTTTAGGACAGTAATTGTTATGTTTATTTGACTTGTTCTTTCATTAGATCCAAGGACTTCCGTTTGGGCAGGTTCTTCTAACCAGCGATGGTCCTCTAAATAACAGTACTGGTGTTCCATTATTTTACGTTACTCCAAAGGCAAGCTTCTTCTCTGATTTGATGAAGAATCCAGTTGCTTCTTTCACATTTGCAGATCCAGATGGTGATGTATCCAGGTAATCCCAATCATATATAAATTTATCTAGATTTACATTTGAACATTTTAGGAAAACAAATCTATAATTTTTCTGCTTTCTTTCAAGATTTTTGTATAATGCAGATGTGGCTAAGGGTGGCCAAAAATGGCCCAATTCTACTCACAGTTTTTGATGTCTGATGCAATGTGTGGGTGACAGTCAGACTATTTGGTACTATCTTAAAGTTGATAATGAACATTTCATTCACCAAGAGAAGGTTTTTTAGGGGGGAAAACAGTACAACTTTTTTTCCATTTCTTCCATTTTTATATTCAGAGGCTAACCCTTTGTAAAACATTGTGCAATGCAAAAAATGAATTCCATTTTGGGTTCTTGATATTATCTTTAAACCGCAGTTCCTGTATGTCCTTCAGAGCCTGCATGCAGGTACTACAAAGAGTCTTTGGAGAAAAAACAGCATGTGGCATTCAAACAGTGATCTCTTGTATGTTATTATGTTATACATAGTGAGTTTTCACCTACAAAACAATAGAAGAAAAAGCATGTTTTTGACATTTAATGTGGTTGCTCCTTACGCTATCTATCATACAGAGCAAAGAGACGGAGCTTTTGCAATGTATTTGTTAATAAACATTGTAATTGACATAGCAGTATGGCTTTTAAAAATACATGTAAACAAATACATAAATTAGAAAAGGGGGGTCTTTATGGTGTCTCGCGAGTACACTAAAGCCCAATTTTAAGCATTAACGCCCAAATTGGATCCTCTAGCAATGGGTTAAAATAAAAAATCAGCTCCAGCTGCTATACTCACCTGCTATTTGGTGCTGCTGTCTCCCGAAGACTAACTAATCCAGCAATGCAGTACTGTTCTTCTAGGTTGAATGATACCCAGGCTCTGTGATGTCATTCTCAAAAGTTCTTGGGGCTGCCTCCTTTTCAGTCTATGTCAGATGAACAGCAAATCAGCATTTTTCCTGGAAACGCTATGCATATGGGGGTGAGGTTTAGTAATATGGACAGAAAACCCTATACTCAGTCAGTGAGAGGCAGTCCCTAGAGAAAGGAAAGTATTTCTTGGTGTGGGTGTCTACAATATTGTATAAATGTCATATTTACAAATAGAATTAATTTGAAAAGCGGCTTTAACAATGTCCTGCTGTTTAATAATTATTACTTTTATTTTATTCATTTATGATGCTCTGTCAAATTCCACAGTGCTTTACAATTATAAATACTCATACTAAACTCATATAATTTGCTGCTTATGAAGGTTCTTGCAATCTACCACACTTATACACACTTTAAAGTCTGATTGTGTATAAGTTTACCATTATGTTGAATTTAGCCTTGGCAAAGAAATACTATCTCGTACTTTCCAAAGGTTTTAGAAGTATCCACTGTGCTCAAAGGAAAAATTCAAAATGTGCTTAGTGGCACGGGGTAGTTGCAGACATGTGAGGCGGTATTCAGAAGCAATGCTTCAGATAGACAAATGTATTACAACTGGAAAAAATGGAACTGTTGACCACAGCAACCAGTTTTTATCATTCATATTATACAAAAAATTCCAATTACCGAGTAGTTTCTTTATAATCGTGAAGAACCATAACTCAAAAGGCATTATGAAAAAAAAAAAAAAATGGTATTGCCTGTGGGGTCACAGTGTGGCGCTGTGTCTTTGGGAGTCACAGTATGGGGCTGTGTCTGTAGGGGTCACAGTGCGGGGCTGTGTCTGTGGGGGGCATAGTGCAGGGCTGGGTCTGTGGGGGCCACAGTACAGGGCTCTGTATGTGATGACATAGTGTGGGGCTGTGTGTGGGGGCACAGTGCTGGGCTGTGTCTGTGGGGGCACATAAATGCGGCACTGGGTCTCTGGGGGCACTGTGCGGGGCTGTGTCTGTGGGGGCACACAAATGTGGCACTTTGTCTTTGGGGGCACTGTGCGGTGCTATGTCTGTGGGGGCTCAAGTAGTGAATTCTGCTCTAGAGACTTAAGTGTACCGAATAAAAAAATGCTTGCCCTTCATTAAACTATTATAGACCATGTGAAAGCAGCAGTAAAGAAGCTCATTGAGGTATTACACAGCTGGCATACAGCCCTTAATGGACACTGCTTCCTGTTCTCACTTCTCCCACACTTACTAGCTCTCACTTAGGTGCCCTTTGACCCACGATAGGGACTAATTGGCCAGCCTTCTCCTACCTGAGACTGTTAGAAGGGCTCTTGGTCTCTGTGGCATAGAATTCAATTCACACTTCTGACAGAAGCCCTCACATTTTACGTGTGCATGAGTTATATACAAAGTACAAACAAACACATCATCTACTTCCAGATGGAACATGTAATAATCACTTACTCAAGTGCGTGACTGTGTCTCTTGCGCTGTGTCATTCAAGTGGCGGGTACAGAGGGGGAGCAGCACTGTGAGAGATCCCCTGCAGGCTGTGCCTCTGTGTCTCTTGCGCTGTGTCATTCAGGTAGCAGGCACAGAGGAGGAAGCAGCGATGCCAGAGTTCCCTGGCAGGCTGCCCGGTAGGCTGCCCTGAGGTCCCCGCAAGCACAGGACCTTGGGCAGCCGAAGCTATTTAAAAATGTAAAGCGCCTGCATCAGCGCTATGTATTGGGGCATTTTCATGAAAATGCCCTATATCGGCCCCCAATCAGATATTAGTATCTGTGCATCCCCTAGTGCTAATGTTTCTACATGCTACACTTTGTCAACTCACTACTTATACAGGATGCCATAATCTTCATATACACACATGAAAATAACTGCTCTGCATCCCAGAGACATTTTGTATTTCTTTATATAACTTGTATGCTGTATAATAATTCCATGGTAACAGTGCTTTTACTTACATGTCAAGCCCCAAGGCCTTGTTATGAACTTGTAGATGTAAAAAGAATCTGAAGATCAGTAACATCAGAAATATCAGTGAACAATACTGCAGGTATCCTTATACTACTTCCAGGGTGTTATTAACAAATGTGAGCCAGGAGAAAGGGATTGTTGGGCCTGATAACAGAAATTCAGGATTTATTCAAATTAACTCTTGCAATGGGGCTACCCCCGTGTCTAATGGGCATTAGATGTGATGACTTTATGGGTCTTTAGACCACTAGAGCCCCAGGGAAAGGAGGCTGCGGTGACCGGTCTAGCAGCCAAGCAGGACTGAAGATTAGGTGAGTATATTTTCTTTATTTTCATCCCTAGACTGAAACAAGCACTTTAAAGAGAACTATGAGGTGAGTGCTTTTCACTCACCTCATAGTTCTAGCCGACCTGTGACAATGAGACTGTCACAGGTCGGCTGAGTAGATCCGGAGGTGAGCGAACACACATACCGGCGTTCGCTCACCTCTCGATCCTGTCAGGGCTCTCTGCCGTGACAGGGGAGGGGCTGGATTCCCCCCTCCCTGCTCCGATCCTCCAGCGCTGTCTGGCGGAATGGACGGGGAGGGGGCGGGTACAACTGGCTCTGCCTCCAGATAGGCAGAGCCAGCTGTCACTCACGCAGCTGGGCAGATACAGGCATAATTGTCGGGATCCACTTCAGCTGCGGCGTCTCAGTATACCGCGAGCTACAACTCGTGGTATACTGAGCCTAGGGTGACGGGAGGACACTAGTTTGTGTCCTCCCATTACCCTAAGGAGAACTATGGGGAAAAGCCTTAACCCCATAGTTCTCCTTTAACTCTTACAGTGTGGTGTAATCCCACTGCAGGGGCTTATTTCAATAAATCCTGGAATCATGGGAGTGAACTTGGAGCGCTGGCTATTTTACAACACACACAGGGACCATGGGGAATAAAAATAGCCACCCTCCAGAAGGAAGGACAGTGTCAGCTTCAATTCAGAGATGATTTGAGGGATCTACAAATAAGGTAAAGTAATGTTAATAGTTAAGGTACGTGAATAAGGTACTTGGATGCATTTTTAAGGTTTAGCTCCTGAGTTTGGTGTCACTTTAACTTCTCAGACATATTTTCTCATTTTATCATGAACTTGCTACTACCTTTTTTATGTACACTCCCTCTGCTGGTCAAAAATAACTACATCTGTGTGAACCATGTCTAGGACCAAGTCCAAGGTTGGCATTTTTGGTCTAGAGATGCAATGAAAACTTAATTAGAGATCTGTGCAATAATTTTATGGACATATTCACAAACTTACAGACTGCATAAATGGCTTGATTTACTAAAGTGAGAAGTTAAGCGATGTGATCCTATGTTTATGTCAAAATGTTTAAAAAAAAAAAATAACATTATTTTATTTTTATTTTATTTTACTTTACTGTTAGGGGCTTTGGGGAAATATCATGGGTTTAAACTGACCCCTGATATTTTCCTTTTAAAATAGAAAAAGAGATTGTTGACACAGAGTCCTAAATCTCTTTTTTTGCAATTCATTCATAAACTGAGAACATAGTATCAATTACTATGTCCACAATCATGAATGAACAGGAAGTGATGTAGAGCACTTCCTGTTCATGCATAACTGGGGACACAGAAAGCGTGCTATGTCCTCAGTTATTTACAAACAATCACTGATCAGTACTGATCACTTACAGGGTTATTCGCAAAAGGGTGAAGAGCAGGAGAAGTGAACAATCTAGGAGAACATAGCTGAAATGGAAAAATTCTCCAATTCAGCTCACTTTCCAGTTCAGCTATGTTCTCCTAGATTGTTCACTTCTCCTCCCTTCTCCAAACTCTTCACCCTTTAGTTAATAACCCTGTTAATGTTTGGACTCCGCTCTTCATCCTGACTCTCCTGTCCCTGAGTGGGGTGGTGCAGGAAGAGAGCTTGGCCTCCTGTGACAGCTGAGAGCTGTGCCCTCTCCGCAACGCAACGCACTGTTTGGCTTCCAGACAGCTTCTCTCCTCCCACTGGGTGCTGGTCTGTGTCCCCTCCAATCCCAGCTGCCTCTGCCGACACAGGCGGGGGAAAGCAGCGAGAATCGAAGGGGACATAGCCGGTGCCCAGTGGGGAGGAGAGAAGATAGGGATGTGCTGCATTTCCAGCCGTTTTGGTACTATCAGCATTTTGCCCATAGTACCGAAATTTCTGTGCATACCTACCAATAACCAAAGGTTTACTTCATCTTATTTCACACTTTAGAAAAATCCCCACTGACTCAGAGGTCACAGATCCAGGAAATAAAGACTATTGGTTAAACAGTAGCAGAATTTCCACTGAACAGAAATGACTCCCACTGCACCTTCCTTTAAATGTATTGTTCTTTAAACAACTATGCGCAAGTATGTCTTAAGTTTGTCTCCTAGCAGCAAACTTTTCTCTTTAGAAATAATAGATATTTAAAAGCCTTAAAGGAGAACTATGAGATGAGTGATTTCCACTCACCTCATAGTTCTAAGCCAACCTGTGACAATGAGACTGTCACAGGTCGGCTCAGTAGATCGTGAGGTGAGGGAACACATACCGGGTTCCCTCACCTCTCGATCCTGTCAAGGCTCTCTGCCGTGACAGGGGGAGGGGCTGGATTCCCCTCTCCCCGCTCCGATCTGCCAGCGCTGACTGGCGGAACGGACAGGGGAGGGGGCGGGTACAGCTGGCTCTGCCTCTAGATAGGCAGAGCCAGCTGTCACTCACGCAGCTGGGCGGATCCCGTCATCTACGTCGGGATCCGCTCCAGGTGCGGCGACTCAGTATACCGCGAGCTGTAGCTCCCTGTATACTGAGCTTAGGGTAACGGGAGGAAGCAAGTTTGTGTCCTCCCTTTACCCTATAGAGAAATATGGGGAAAAACACTGACCCCATAGTTCTCCTTTAAGAGATATAATGGAAAATGTTGAATAATAAACCGAGAAAATGTTCTCAAAATTCTTAGTTCCCATTTTGAAGAGTGCCAGTTATTGCAGAGTTATCATAGATCATTGAGGGCACAATTCAGTTCTAGCAGTAAAATGTAAGATGATATCACAACAAATAATAATCCACAAAATTGATCTCAAATATAACATGATGGCTTATGTCCTCATTTGAAAACAAAACAGAAAGGCTTTTTGCTTTAATGGGATACAAAAACATAACTATTCCTGTGTATAGCAGACTAAAACTGGACATACACAGGATTAATATGATATATTTCTGAGAAAATCATTATAGTAAGACCTTGTCATCATACCATATATGTGCAGTCAAATCTTTTTTTCACCTTGGAATATTGCTGCTGGTATCTGTGATAGAGATTTTTTAGCATAGGCTACCATTCTCCATCAATCCAGGAGAGATAAGCCAGTGCCATGCTGTGTTGTCTATGACGGACAGAAGAAAGGCAGCTTGGCAAGCATTTAATAGTGTATGTATGCACCATGCATACGTGGATTGTTTCCATTCTTGGGCTGCCAATTTTTCCTGAAATGGTATGGTTTATTATTGTTAAATAAAGGGTATAAGGTACAAAGGAAAGAATAACTAAAGGAATTTGAGGGGGAAAATGGTAATTTATTATGTGTTGAATCTAATGTAAACGGGACTTTACATATGTGATAGAGCATTTTATATGCCGGCTTCTGGAACCAATGGTACCAGGGGTGGGTGCATGGCTGTAGAACTGGGACTCCAGAATCAGTTTATTGTAGGTAAGCATTTTAATGCAAAGGGCTGCTCAGTATGGTCTTGTCAATTAAGATACCAGGCTTCATTTAGAGATTGCACTGCATGGAAAAATAACTATCATGGCTAAGTGAAGGGTGAATCTGGTAGTGATCTGAAAGACCTAAAAGCCTTTACGCATTACTATAATAAGGTGCAGGCATGGAAAAGAACACTCATTCAGGCAAGCGTTTATGGTTAATCAACGAAGGGGAGAGGAGGGAGGGGGGATGAGAAAAGTGGGGCAGGCCAAGCCGCAAATGCTACCAAATCCATTAATCTTGGAGGAGAGCAATATAAATTGAGACAAAGCGGCGCGGATTGGACAAGTGTTATGTCATCTTTATAGGCAGCTTTGACCTGGAACCTGTTTTAAAGGGAATGTATACTTTTTTAATATACAATGCAAAATATTGCTAATCATATTAATGTATGCTAATGTCTTAAAACTCGTTTATAAATGTATAATTTGTAATTATATTTGTAAATGTTGTTACCCATATTACTCATTACATATGCAGGCAGTGCTTCCTGCTTTACAGTACTACACAATAATCATGCTTTGCTCTTACTACTTGTAATACAAGACTGAGTCAGACAACTCTTTGAAAACAATGCACTCCCTACATGGCTAATATCTTATCTCAACAGTTAAGCTGGCCATACACTGTAAGAATTGTGTTCAAATGTTTGTTTAAAATCATTCAATGTTGTCATCATTGAGTCAACTAATTTCATTCTTTCACGTACCTGAGGACTGCAAGATGAGGAGGTGTCTCTTGCGACTCGTGTCCTGCGACCCTGGAGTTTGGAACAGGAGGACGCAGGGCAACGAGGAGCACGAGTGCCACAGATTGCCACTGATGCAGGAGACTTCCTGTAGGGAGGTCAGCAGGCCAAGGATCAACCCGGACGGGCACCGTAGGAACAGATTCAGGAGCCAGAAGTCGTAGTCGAGGAAGCCAAAGGTCAGATCCAGCTGGGCAGCAAAGCACAAAATCAGCAGACAAGAGCAAATCCAGAGAACAGGCCGAGGTCAGGGGCAGGCAGCAATCAGAATTGTAGTCCAGGTCAATCCAAGTAAAACGGGTCATAGGCAAATCGACAGAAACACAGACAGCAGGCAACACAAGCTCACAAGACCATTAGCAATGTGAAGTAGACAGGCACATCCTTATATAGTCACTTAATTAAGGCAACTACCTCACTTCCTGTGCGCCATCCGTCCGCGTGTCTTCCTGTGTGTCTTCCCTTGCACCTCGCGCATGCGCACTATGGTGTACTTCCCGAGATTGGGCTTTTGTGCATTCGTGGCCGCCATTGTGCCTTTACACATTCCCTCAAAGTTTTCATCCAGACCTGCTACCTGAATGGAATTCCAGACATACTTAACAGATCTCTTTTGTGTCTAGCACATGTACATTACAATATGTACAGTTTTTCCCAAACGAGAATCACATTTAGTTAGAATTTTGAAACAAGCAACATTTTCCATTCTGCTTATTAGATTCTCCTTGTCTCTATGGAAGAAAATGGACATCAATTAGACCCTACTAACCATTAGAAAACTAACTTTTTTCAATAAACTACTGCTGGTGTGTGGCCAGTTTTATTAGGAGAAAGACCGAGTAACTCTACAGAGTATTAAACCTGTAGTAAGAAAACTATTAGAGCTGTCATTGTTAAAGGGGAACTATGGGCAACCTTTTTTGTTCATAGTTCTCAGGGTCACGGGAGGGCATATACTGTGTCCTCCGGTGACACAAAACTCAGTATATAGCGGGCTATTGCCTGCTGTATGCTGAGAGTGCCGCAGCCAGGATGGGTCCTGGCAATGCTGTTGAGATCCACCCCGCTGGCTGATTGACAGCTGGCTCAGCCTCTCTAGAGGCAGAGCCAGCTGTGCCCGCCCCCTCCCCCATCTGTTTCTCCAGTCAGCGCTGGAAGAATGGAGAGGGGAGGGGGGAATCTGTGTGGGGAGTGGTGACTGCAGGGATAGATCGAGAAGTCAGTGATCGGCGATATGTGTTCGCTTTCTTCCCGATCAATAGAGCCGACCTGTAACAGCTTCATTGTCACACATCGGCTTCAATGATGGAAATTCGTGTTTTTCAAGAGGGTCAACATGACCTCCAGGCAGATAATATTTTCAAATGACAGGTTTTCTTTATTAAGGAAACCATGGAGAGATTTATTTTGTGGCTTATCCTCAAATCTGAACAATTAGTAAAATAGAAAAATCTAGAAGAGCAACATGTAAAATATGGAAATCATAAAAAATACTTTAAGCTAAATACTGAAATAATCATTTAAAATAATATGTACTTTCCCTTTAAGCACAGAAATGTTTCTGAATCACTTCCCTTGCAATGTCATTATGCATTATTTTAAAGCACTGCAATATGCTAATATCTGCATTACATAATACAAACTGGTGTTTTTTTTTATACAAATGTGCCATGAGCTGATAAGATGAACACTTCTGTTTTCTGTACCTACAGAAAGGCGCTTGCACAGCCACAGGAGCCTCAGTGTGCTGCATTGACCCTGATAGGCCAGATGGTAACTGTACTACCAGATTTTGACAAGTACAAGTACTTGTCAAAATGCCTTGTATCGGGCCCGATTCCGATGCTAGCATCGGTATCGGGACATCCCTAGTATGGACCCTAAAAGAAGAACCCCGGGCACATTTTCCGTTAACTGTTGCAGTTGGGCTACCCCCGCACTGCAACGGTTAACAACTCGTTTTGGTCTAGCTGCAAAAATAACACAGTTATACTCACCTGAACCTTGCATCTGGCCGGCTGTTACAGCTCTCCCTCCTTCTCTGCAGCAATGGTATGACCCTCGGAGTCCTCATGTCCAATACATAGTCTATAGGACGTGATGACTCCGGGACCTGGGGCCGCTGTAGCGTAGGAGAGAGGCTTTAGGGACAGGTCTAACAACAAGCCAGCTCTGAGGATCAGGTGAGTGTAATTTGTTATTTTGCCCCTAGACACAAATGAACAAGTGCTTAATACCAGATTTGGCATTAAATCATATACAGATATAACAAATTAATCCGGGGCTGTCATAAAAATAAGTCTATTATAAAATATCCCCAGTATAAATTTCATGGTATCTGGCACTGTGGAGAATCGAGACAGCATTTCTCATGGGACTAAGGGTGGCTATACCCTGTTCTTGAGGAACCGGCCAGAATTTGCACAATGTGTGTGCCGCTGTCGGCACCATTTCAGCCAACATCCCTCGATCAGCTGATCGAAGGAGCCGGCTGGAAAAATCTTTGTATAACCAGAGCCGGCAGCCAATGAGCTGCCGGCTCTGGTATTCTGACACCAGCCAGCGGGTGCTGTCGGAATACAATGCAAACAGCTGGATTCCTTGATCGACACACTGGTAGTGTTGATGGAGGAATTTGCTCTATTTTTTTTGTTCAGCCCGCGGGGTTGTATGGGCACCCTAAGTTTCAGCTTTTAGTCATTAGAAACTTTCTCAGAAATATTTATGGCAGAATTTCCAAGGTTCCAATATATATCTCCTCTAAAGTCCCAGTCATTTTTATTTTCTGCTTCTGAATTGTGAAATGAGTGCATCTGCTGTGTACTTCCCAGTCACAAAATATGCTGAAACTATCTTCAGGGCAATAATACGCAGCCCTGCACATGTCAGTGCTCCTCACTGAAGATTTCTCAGAAAATTTCAAAACCGGTTAATACAGCAGCTAAAGATTTTCACTGATCATATCTACAGTGGCGACACTATCAATCAGAATGGATGTTTCTGCATTTGAAACCCAACATTTTCAGTCTTACAAAGTCTCTAATTTAATAAACAGATACAAAAGGCATGATGTATTTAATCTTATTAATGTGTTGTAAAGTTTTAAAATGTATTACTTGAAATGATATATGTACAGTACATGGGTGCAGCATTTTTGCTCATTACATGCTCAGAATCTGCTTCCTGCATTGCAGTGCTAGTTGTGTTAGGAGCAGTTGTGTTTAAAGGAGAACTATAAGGTGAGTGAAAATCACTCATCCTCATAGTTCGAGCCGATGTGTGACAATTAAACTCACACGTCGGCTCACATACCGTCGCCCGCTCACTTCTCGATCATCTCCCTGCAGAGAGCCGTGACTGTCAGTCAGGCTCCCAGCATGAATCCCTTTTTTTGGGGCGGGTACAGCTGGCTCTGCCTCTAGATAGGCAGAGCCAGCTGTCACTCACGCAGCTGGGTGGGTCTCGACAGTGATGTCGGGATCCGTCCCGGCTGCAGCGGTCTCAGTATACTGCGAGCTGTACCTCGCGATATACTGAGCTTTGGGTCACGGGAGGACGCTAGTTTATGTCCTCCCGTGACCCTTAAGAGAACTTTGGGGAAAAACACTTACCCCATAGTTCTCATTTAAGTTCTCCTTCACTCTATGCAAGTCTATAGATTTGATTTACTAAAAGAGTAGACCCTGATCGGTTAGCAAAGTGAATAGTCATTGAGTTTAGTAAATAAACTGGAGCTGTGTTTCACAAATAAAAATTAAGCAACATTTTGCTTACATTTCTATCTTTGTACACTTAATTGGACAATTGAAGTAGCCACTACGTCTGAATACCCACAGAGTGACTGTATATGATCAGATGCGGTCACTGTTTTGCTGACAATTTTCCACCCGGCTCCTTAGTTCTTTTAGTCTAAGTTTGTCAACACGGGTGGCGCTGTCAGGTCACAGCACACATTTTTACTGATTCACCAATTTTTGATTAAGCAGGAATCCAAGCTGAAGTTCAAGTGATGCCAGCCCTACCCAGTTGTCTTTTGCTAAACTAATCAACCAATCCCAATCTTAGAGATCTACAACTTAAAGGCTAAGTATTCTGTAGTCCAAGATAAGAATGAGGAGGACTGGTAGGGATAACACAGGAAGTGTACAGAGGAGACAGGACAGTTCTGAATTTCTGATAAGACCAACTGGTATTTTTTAAATTTATCAAACAGATATAACAAAATGCTTCTAATTGTATATTCAGCAGACCAGAAGGAAGCAAATAAGAAAAGATCATTGTTAGGGTTTACATACACTTTAATATTCACCCTGGCTGAAGCCATGCTCAGTTTCCTTTTGCTTTTTTTCCAGGCATCCTGATATGCAGAAGTGGTCTCAGGATTACAACTGCTTGTTAATGAAGCTGATAGCGGAACATATCTATGTTTCAGACTGCTATGGAGGAGTGCACAACCTCTCACTAGAAGATTACTACAGAGTGAACCCAATCTGACCTCGATTAGATTACTGTTACACAGCATGGAGTATGACCCCACTCACTGGAATTTGTTTGGAATATCATTGATTAAAAGTATAATGCTGACGTCCTTCTGCTTAACAAGACAATTGTTGACAAGCTGTTACATCCAAGGTACAATAAGCTGTATATAGTGTTATATTTAAGGCAGTGTCAATACAAGTATTTCGTTCACGGTGCTGTATATTTGAGGTTGTTAAATGATGTCTAAAACTACCAGTATTTACAGGCCTACAAGTATTACAAGACTGCCAGGCAATCTAATGTATTTTGGTCATCTGTGATAATATTTATGACAGTAAAAATGTTGAGGACCCATTTTTCTTTTAGTCTGTCCCCTTCAATCTCTAATGGTGGACTTACATGAGGAGATGGTTTCAACCAATGTTCTAGTTCTAATATGCCCGGCTGGGTAATACCTAGGAATTCCACCCAATTTTACTTTATACAAAACTGGAAGTTTGTTGGAAATGGTCAAGCCAGGATAGAAGATCACATTGTAACTCAAAAGTATCAAGTATTATTATGTCCATCCACTGAGATTATAGGCTGGTTTTCCAATGTTGGTTTGTCTGAGTATTCATAGTGTCTTTATCTCTTGGAGGGCTCTGAACAAATTACCCTTAACCTCTTGATTTAAAGTGGAACTTAACTCACCTCCCCTTGCTCCCTTGTTGGTGCCAGCATCTTCTCCCTAGCTTCTTCCCTGCGCTTGGTCTTCAGCTGTCTTGATTGGACAGCAGGGGATGAATGAACTCGCATGCATAAAGCACAGACTTGTGCCAAGAATGTACAATGAAATGTGGGACTAGTTTAAAGAGAACCAAATGTGGTTTAAAGCAGAACTAATGAGCAATTGTGCATAGAACATATTATGGAAGGCTTGTCTCCTACAGAGTTTTAGTTCCACTTTAACTTGTGCATAATTCTCAATATCCAAAATTAAGTCAATTGTTCAGGATTACTTATGAAAAATGTATTTTCTCTCTTTATTTAGCTTTACTTATTTTCAGTCTGCCAATTCAGTGGAAGAGTAAGGGGTCCCATGTCACTGAAAGTCTGAGAGTTGTGCCCTGTCAATTGCCTGACCTCACCACTGTATTCCCCATTGAGGCTTCCCCAATTGTGTTTTGAAATGCCTTTTTCTAATGTACTTACTTTTTCCAATTGTCTGCTGGCTGGTCACGTGACTGGTTGGCTCCCCTTCTTCTCCAGCAGTGGACTTTCCTTGAAGATTTAGAGAGCAGGACTGATGATATGATGTTGGCATCGATTGTTGCAATATACTATGTATATATACACGCACAAGGCCAACAAAGAGTTCAGGTGTAACGTAAGGAGCATGTGAGTAGTTGCTATCCACTCATTTAGGTCACAAGATTATTGTAAATAAAGCATTGTAGTACCTTTGATACTTTTGCAACTATGTCTGCAGCCTCCGTTCTCTCTAATCATAATATGAATAGACAAACTGAATGTTTAAGTAGAATGTACTATATGTATAACATGACTAAGGGCTTGTTGCCACCAGCCCACGCATCTACCGCACTGTCCCGTGCCCGGAACGCAAGGGATCGCATACATAAAGTATCCTTGCGTTCTGGGTCAGGAGGGGGCATGGCAGTGCCATTCAAGTCAATGGCACTGCAGACACACACCCCGCCCATAGTACGATCGGCCGCACAGGAACACGTGGCAAAAAAATGCTCTGCATTCCAGTGCGGTGCGATCACACAAAAAAGTGTATGCTCAATTTTTTGCAATGGCACCACACGGGAAAGCAGGGCATTTTATTACCATGCATTCCTGACCGGCCAATCGTACTGTGGGCGGGGTAAGTGTCTGCAGTGCCATTGACATAAATGGCACTGCCACAGCCCCTCCCACCCTAGAACGCAAGGAGACTTTATGTATGCAATCCCTTGCGTTCCCAGCACGGGACATTGCGGTAGACGCGCGGGCTGGTCGAAAGAAGGTGGCCATGCACTGTGCAATTTTGGTCAGGTTCCTGAGGAACCGGCCGTAATTCGCACAGGGGGTGTCGCTATCAGCACCCTTTCAGCCGGCATCCCTGGATCAGCAGATTGAAGGATCCGGTCGGAAAATCTTTGTGCGAACAGAGCCGCCAGCCAATGAGCTGCTGGCTTTGTTCGGGTATTATGTACAAAAGAAACAGTGGGGATTCCTCAATCAACGCGCTGGTAGTGTTGATGGAGGAACCTGCTCCTATTTTTTTTTTTTGCTCAGCCTGCGGATTGAAAGAAAAAAATAGAGCAGTGTATGGGCCGTTTAACAATGATACAAAAAAACTGAAACCCTCTATATCATTTTGGTTGCTTTTGTTACGCATATGTTGTAGCTGTTAAAATCTAAGTGCAGCCAAAATGTTTGCTTTTAGTTCTGAACAGTGGGGATTGGTTAGAACCCTATTTCAGTTACAATACTACCTGTAAAGGTAAATCAATTCCTTTTTATGGGGCGGCATAACAGTACATGCACATGTAGTTGGTGACATGAGGTGAGAAGAATGATTTCTAAATTGCCAGTTGATGTCTAGTAATAGTGCTATCCAATCATTTTTGTCTTCTGCAACCCATGGTGGATCCATACTAACATGTTAGGATTTACTACACTAATTAACTTTAAACAAGAGCCTTACTGTCTGCTACCTATACATGTTTATATTTCTTTCATGTGCCATTGTTAACAATGATTGAATTTTTCAGCTGAAATCTGAAATTAATAAAAATGTGAAATTGTGAATCTGATTGCCGGTGAATTTATTTGCTACATACTGTAATGTATGCTATTATTAGAGAATAAATGTTATATCTTTACACTAGACATTGCATTTCTAACTTATTAATAAATCTGACAGCGCATTTTAAATAGGAAACACATTGGGAAAGGTGCTTTCATATCGGCATTTCATTTTTCACCACTGAGCACTGAAGCCCAAATAAATGGAAGCTCAAACATGAAGAAAGTATATAACCAGGGTCTAATATTGTTTGTTTTGCTATTTTAGCTGCACAATTATTTGGTTTAATGACTGCATCAGATAGACAGGAAACAGCTAGCATTGTCTGGTCTTGGGTGCTGGCACAAACTGTTTTGTACAAGTCATCTGCTATAGTACAGTACCAGGAGATTTTACATGAAAATGTAGCCGAGCAACCCAGCTGAAGATCCTTTTCAAACTATATACCCATCCACTGTTCAGGGTGAGTTTCCCATTGATTTGATGCTAGGTAATCAACTTTTGGATGCATTGTGCATGATTTGTCAAGGTTCTCTCTTACCATTGTACCCTGAACACTGTAAAAGTGCCTTAAAGTCTTTAGCAGAGTTGTGTGACTGGTAAAAAAAAAAAAAAAGAGGAAATCTTCATGATGTAAACAGTGGCTTTTCTCTGCTAATCTTAGCAGGAAATACTTTCTTTCCCCTTATCAACCTTTACCTGCCCACAAGTGATAACGGGGAGAGAAAGAGAGGATTTTTACTAACTATGTATCTGTTCTGCAGAAAATGAAAATAGAGATCATGCTTTAGTCCATATATACAATTGACCAGAAATATTTGTTTGCAAATATCAATGACATTTTAGCATGTGGCTGGCCGATCCAAGGCAAAGTTCACATTCTAGTTGTGAGTTCTCTGATCCGAAAGCACTAATCTGAGTGGAATATTTAACTGGCTTTAAACATATTAAAACCCATGTTTACAAAATAGGTTTTCTAGGTTTATGAATAACTGAGGGCTTGAGTACGTGGGTATTTGTGTCAGATCTGCTTTACTGGCACAAGTTAATAGGAATGCAAAAGAGAGCTTAAAGTAGTATTAAACTCTTGATCTTTTTTTCAATAATAAATTCAGATCATCAAATTATAAATTGCCTAGCAAAGTATTTCTTTAAATGTTTGCCCAGTCACTTACAGTCATCATGTTTCCAATCAGCTGGCTCCTACTTTCTCAGCTCCACTTCCCCGAACATCCTGTCCAGTACAAGATCACAAGGAACAGAGCAGTCTTGAGCAGCTGCACATCTACTAGCTTGGGGAAGGGAGCAGTGGGGAGTAGGGGGAGCAGGGAATGGGTTAGAGCTCACATTCTAAAACAGTTTATATGCCAATGGTACAGAAGGTGTTAGAGCTCACAATCATAGGGGTATATGTGAATGATACAAAAGGTGTTGGAGCTCACAGTCTATAGGGGTGTATGCCAAAGACACAGAAGATTTTGGAGCTCACAGTCTATAGGGGTGTGTGCCAATAATACAGAAGGTATAGGTGCTCACATACTATAGGGGTGTATGCCAATAATACAGAAGGTATAGGAGCTCACATACTATAGGGGTGTATGCCAATAATACAGAAGGTATAGGAGCTCACATACTATAGGGGTGTATGCCAATAATACAGAAGGTATAGGAGCTCACATACTATAGGGGTGTATGCCAATAATACAGAAGGTGTTGGAATTTACATTCTATAGGGCTATATGCCAATGATATAGAAGGTGGTAGAGCTCACTTTCTATAGGGGTATATGCCAATGTACAGAAGGTTTTAGAGATCACATTCTTAGGGGTATATGCCAATGATTTGCAAGGTATTAGAGCTTAGAATCTTTTAGTTTACATGCCAGTGATACAGAGGATAGAAATCTATAGATTATTAGGTATAAGGGGGTGATGCAGATACAGAACATGTATTTTATTTTTCTATGCTACATTGTGTTGTGCAGTAAAAATGTAGCTATCCTTGACAACATTATATGTGAAGGATAGTGAGATGAGATCAGGTGAGCACAGCTGAAAAACATCCGGCACAAGGCCAATGTAGGAGCATATCTATGACACTGGTGTGTGTATTCATTCGCATTCCCTAGCACATGACACTAAGCACATGTCCACATTCCAGAGCATACAACACTATGTTAAAATGTGTGCACCCTAAAGTGTTATTAAACCTTCACTGGTAAAACATAATTATGCTAGCATACCTTATCTTCTTGGTTACTTTCTTTGCACTTTTTATATGCAGCCATTCTTTGTAGAAAAATTGGTTCCTTCTGTGTTAACAAAAGGAGCCTTTAATAATCCAGGACCATGCAGCTGCATCTCCAGTAATGTGGTGTTCCTCATTCAATATAACAAGCGCAACCAGGGATATCACATTGGTGAAACAGTGCAGCATTATGATGGGTCACCTTCACTCCATACAGCATTCGGACCTATTCCTTTAACAGCTGTGGTGCTTGTAGTGATAAAGCAGATGGTGTCGTGGTTCCCACAGTTATGCAGAATGAAAATCACCAGCACTCAACTTGAAAGTGTAAGTATTTCTGCTTTTATTGAAGATGTCATAAGTGTCGTTTAGCCAGGCTGAACAACACTTGTGACATGTTATTTCAATAGAAGCACAAATACTTACACTTTCAAGTTGAGTGTTGGTGATCTTCATAGTGCATAACATTGGTGAAATAGGACAGAAATGGCAAGACAGAATGAATCTACACAGACACCATAAAACAACACAAGAAAGATGACTACTGTACACCTGTGGGACATCATTTCTCACAACCAGACAATTGTTTGGAAGACATGAATATTTTGGTTTAATATGGTTTTTATTATTTTTCCACATAAACTGATTTATACAAGTATATATTAAAAAAAGCAGAAATGCATGTATATTACAATATAATTTACTCTCGTAATTAACTTAAACTATACATCTCTCCATATAAATATCAAAATTAATTACTTTTACAACCTTACATACCTATTCATTCAATATGCATTACCCAACCCTTTTAACATTCCTATCTTCTCTACTTCTCTCTTCTCGTAGGAAGAATTTATTTAAAAAAAACACTTCAGTGGTAATTTCTTCAAACCATGTTTTAAAACCCTCATGCCCTCTTAACCCTTGCTTTATAAGTAAACCTCAACCTATTTTGTGTTCTCTCTTTATATGTGATCTATACTACAATGTCTATAATCAATTACATTACCCATAAATATTTTGGTTCCTAATGGGGATTTTAAAATACTCAGCAAAGGAAAGCCTTTAAACTACAAATGATAATCCTGTTTGATACAAGAGATAACGGACTGAACCTGGACCTGGGTTTTCTACATCACTATCACACACTTTTATGACCATTCTTACCTTTATAGCGCTTAATGAAGATGTTCACTCCCGCCCCCCATTTTTGATGGGAGCAGAAAAACATACTCACACACCCAGCAATTCTGTAGTGCTTTGTTCCTCCACCGCTGCACAGCTGGTCCCTTCCTGCCATCTTCTTCTCTGATGTCATCAGTGGGCCAGCTGTCTCCTCTGGGATCTTGCAGCCGGCAACTTGATGACATGCATTTGCCTCAACACGCCATCAGGGGTTGGCTGCAAGGGCCAGGAAGAGACAGCCAGCCCCTTGATGCCACACTGTAGAGTACCCCAAGGCCTTCTGAGATGCTTGATGTGGGTTTTTCCAGGAAGCTACAAGGAACACATACATCAGTCTCATCTATGTGAGCATGCAAGGACTACGGGGAGGGTTCCCTGAAAAATATATTTAAATATATATAAATAATAAATGTCGTCCCTGTGTGTGTTGTAAAGTAGTCACAGCTCCAAGCTCACTACCGTGATGGACTACAGTCTCAATGCAAATTAGTAAACTAAACATGAGATTGCAGTCCATATTTTACAACACACACAGGGACCAAACAAAAACAAAAGTAGCCACCCTCCAGAAGGAAGAACAGTGTCAGCACCAATTCAGAGATGATTTGAGGATCTACAGCTGAGTGATACACAAATAAGCTACATAGTTGTTAATAGTTAAAGTACTTGAACGTATTTTTAAGATTTAAAGCAGAACTATGGGGTGAGTGAGTTACACTCATCCACATAGTTAGAGCTGACATGTGACACTAAAACTGTCACATTTCGGCTCTATTGATCGGTAAGTGAGCGAACACATACCGCCGCTCACTCACTTCCCGATCTTCTCCCTGCAGTGAGCCGTGACTGTCAGTCACCACTCCCCGCAAGGATTCCCTCCGCGACCCTTCAGCGCTGAGTGGAGGGACAGACGGATACAGGGGCGGGCACAGGTGGCCCGGCCTCTAGATAGGCAGAGTTCGCTGAAAATCAGCCACCGTGGTGGATCTCGACAGTATTGTCGGGAACAATCCCAGCAGCGGCACTCTCAGCATATAGCGGGCAATAGCCCACTATATGCTTAGTTTTGGGTCACTGGAGGATGTTAGTATATGTCCTCCCGTGACCCTGAGAACTATAGGGGGAAAAAAGGTTACCCCGTAGTTCTCTTTTAACTCCTGAGTTTAGTGTCATCTTAAACACTGAATACACAATAGATCATTTATAAACCAGAATATATTGTGCTTTTCTATCCAACATATCATTCACCAACAATAAACATGGAGTATTTTTGATACACATGTTCTTTGATACTTAGCTTTATAAAATTCAAACAAGACTTCATTACTGCAAAAAGTCTTTAGGTCTGTTGAATCTCCTACAAAATTCCATAGTGTATAGTCAGCTTTTGCTCTAGCATTTGTTTGAAGACTTTCTATGTTATAGACTCTGCTGAAATTCATTTTTTAAAGTTTCAAATGTTGTCCCTTGACTGTACAGGTTAGAACAAGTATGCAATTAGAAACATGAATTTGTCTTCTGTAATCCCAGCAAACATATATGAAACATAGCTTAGGGGCAATGATAACTTCTTCTCCAAATACTTTCCCTACTGATACATGCTAATAATTTCCATACCATTTTGATTTTATGAACATTGTTGCTGATGCTAATGTTTTAGTGAACATACATAATAATACATAAAATTACAAATGGCATGGTAGGTAAAGATACACGTGCAGGGAGTGGACATGTGTATCATTACTGGTAGAATGTCTCCCAATACTTGTAATGAAGTAAAACAAATTTATGAGTACATGAATATCAAGAAAACAAGTGACACATATGTGAATGTGAAACACTTGTTTTCTTGATATTCCTGTACTCATCACCTTTTATTCATTCTTGTTCTCTATGACTACTTAACATATGTATAGCTAGCTACAGTTATTTTTAGTTATCACAATCTGTTTTTATAATTATAAGCTTTTATGAATTTTTTACCAATTGTGTTTAAAAGCCCATTAATAAAATGCATTCCTTCTTATTATTCACTATCTCACAATTCACTATTGTTTTTAGCACACACTGTTTATTGTATATGGTCTCTTAGATCCTCACATATGTATAACTTCTGTTGAAACCATGATGAAGGAAGGGATTCCCATGCCCCCAAAACGTGTTGGCTATACAAGTGGGGGTTTATCGAACTTTAATAATGCAATAATTGTAATACTTACAGGGTTAATCACAACAGGGTGGAGAGTTTGGAGAAGGCAGGAGAAGTGAACAATTTAGGACAATACAGCTGAACTGGAAAGTGAGCTGAATTGGAGAATTTGTCCAAATCAGCTATGTTGTCCTAGATTGTTCACTTCTCCTGCATTCTCCAAACTCTTCACACTTTGCGAATAACCCTGTCAGACTTTTAAACTGGCAATACACATATAGAATTTTGGCCCATTCATGTTGAATCGGCTGAAATTTGATCTGTGGGTGGCCCTGTCACCACCACTAGGTTTGATAAAAGTCAATTGACTTGTCAAAGAAGCCAGGTAGAAAAATGTTGGCAGAACAGTAACTGCAGCCAGTTCAGGTATTTTGACAGCTGTGGACGCCAGTTGCCAGAATATAGCTTGCAGGAGATATTATTTCATCCGCGCTGTTTAACAAGAAGTGTTTTTTCTCGTTCAACCTGGAGGGCTCAACAAGAAAAATCCTAAAGTGTTAGGCCAGCTTTACCTTTCATTGTGGCACTCCATTCTTGTCTCTGATTCTAATCCAAAGTGTTCCAGCAGAACTTCCACCACATGTGAGCTGCCTCTCAAGTGACTTATGCACTTTGTATCTCTATAGGTTGAACTCAATGGACTTGTGTCTTTTTCCAGCCTGACTAACTATGTAACTATGTAACCTCAATACACCCATCTCCATGAGAGTAGACCCTTTCTTGGCATCCAAAGCCACTACCTCATCATCTGTCTGTAGGGATACAACCACCGTACCAAAGCTTTGAAATCTGCATCCTAAGTTCCAGAGAGAGCCCAAAACTGACTGCTTAAACTACCGCAGTGGTTCTAGAACCTGATGTCCATAACACAACACACATCTTTCATGGCAGACTTTTGATATCCAGGTTGGCCTCAAAAGTTATTGTCAACCCACCAAGGTCTGGAACTTTTCTCAAATACGAAGGCACAATTACTGCCTATGAATGGGCAATTAGGAACAGGACTTTTAAGTACAAACCACACACTGTCCTTCCTTCTTGATTCTTCCCAAGATAATGGCTATTCCCTGGCATGCCTGTATGCAGCACAATGACAAAAAACAAACAAACAAATAAAGCAGTATCAAGGTAACCACACATGGACTAACCTTGCCTCCCAGGCCTTGATCAAAGGCTCAGTAATTATTTCACGCACATCCACCCATCAGAGCCCAATCTTGCACTTGTTGGAATGGGGGCACTTTTCAGCCAAAAAAATGGGCTGAAAATCTCGGCTTATACTCGAGTATATACGGTATGTGGGCATCTACTAAATGATGTGTGCACTAATACACCACATTGGCTGAATGAGACACAAGATTCTGTTGGGTCCTGGCAGACCCAAGTATTACTGGATGCCTCAAAACGTGTTGTTCTTAATAGGACATCTGCCCATCACAATAATCATGTGTGACCGAGCTCAGACACAAGCACAGAAACATACCTCCCAACAGTTTGGAGGGAATGTCTCTCATTTGGAATCAAATTCCTCTATCCCTGTTTCCTCCTCCAACGTCCCCTTTTTTGGTCTGATGTACAGATATCTATAAAATTATATTATATAGCACCAACGATTTTACACAGGGCTTTACATTCACATCAGTCCCTACCCTCAAGGAGCTTAGAATCCAAGGTCACTAGCTCACATGCATACAGGGCCAATTTTTTTAGACAAGAGCCAATTAACCATCCAGCATGTCTTTGGCGTGTGGGAGTAAACGGAGCACCTGGAGGAAACCCACGCAAGCACAGAGGAGAACATGCAAACTCCTTGCAGATAGTGTCCTAACCAGTGAACCCTGGAGCTGCATGACAGAAGTGCTAACCACTACACCACTGTTATCTCTTTCTTATGTTGTCTACTATTTCGAAGGGCCAGTATAAAGGAAAAGGAATGCTGAAAAAAAACAATTACGGTTCTCACCAATCATTTTTGGCATATTTATTCTTAATAGTCTGCATAACTGGGAATGTGGCAGTGGCATGTCCATGACCTTAATACATTAAGCTGGAAGGTGTTCCTCTTTCTTACCTCAGAAAGCTGGGAGGTAAGCAGAAGTAATGGACCCATACAGCCTTGCATAAAGCTTCAAGTGACTAAGCCTTTGTTTACTTCTGCAAAAATGGCTAGACTCTGACCCTAACCTTAACCCTAAGGGTTCAGTAAGGTAGACTGTCCACACAAGCACAGAATGTTAAAGAGCATCCAGAACTCATGTTAGAACTTCCCACCTCTGGCCCTGGCTTCAGCGTTCTCCAGTTTGGGTATGGCATTTAGGAGAACAATGACTGCAGTGTGAATCCCAAAACACAATGCAGAAAGTATTTTATTTAGCATGGATTAGCACAAAGTGATGCAAATATTTCTCTGGGCGCATGCGTGTATTGCTCATTACATTATTTTTGTCTCGGGATTAAGGCCTGGTTCACACCTGGGCGTTTTACAGCGAGTTCCTACGCGCTGTAAAACGCTCAACATGTGAAAACCAATAATTGCCTATGGGCATGGTTCCCACCTGAGCGCTGTAAAACGCCCTACGCCCAAAGAAGTACAGGAGCTTCTTTGGGGCGTATTTGCCGCGTGTATCCATTAGGATACAGTCGGCTAGCCCTCGGAAACACGCATTTGTCGCACGTTTCTTTTACCGCAACTCACGGTAAAAACGCGCTGCACGAAACGCGCAGCAAACGCGCATATTCCGTACGCCCAGGTGTGAACCCAGCCTAAGGGAGTCTTTGGTGTAGGCTAGGAAAGTGTGTAAAGTGCCACATTTTGATGCCCAGGTTTGTAGGACCTCTGCTCTATATGCCATACAATGGGATGAACAAATATGTAGATCACAAATGTAGTTCAAATTGCACTCACATAAAGAACTTTAATATGATGATTTCCTAATTGCACCAGCTGTATTATCCTAATGCTATATTTTAAAGTGACACACAGGAGCGAGTTTGGAGCGGTGGCTACTTTACAACACACAGGGACCATGGGGAAGAAAAGTAGCCACCCTCCAGAAGGAAGGACAGTGTCAGCACCAATTCAGAGATGATTTGAAGATCTAAGCCCTCGTTCACACCTGACCGTTTTGTAGAGCATTCGACGAACGCTCTACAAAACGGTAAAAAATATAAATTGCATTGTAGTCAATGGTCTCGTTCCCACCTTGCCGTATTTCCACCCGTCCCTAACGCCCTACAAAACGGCCCATGCCTGAAAAGGTCCAGGTACTACTTTGGGCCGTTTTGTAGGGCGTTTCCATTGGGATACAGCCAAGTAGCCTTCGGAAACGCGCGACGGTCGCGTGACTTTTTTACCGCGTGTCGCAGTAAAAAACCGCGCGACAGACGCGCATATGCAATACGCCTAGGTGTGAACGAGGGCTACAAATAAGGTACAGTATTGTTAATAGTTAGGGTACTTGAATGTATTTTTAAGATTTAACTCCAGAGTTTAGTGTCACTTTAATGTTAGATTCTTTTCCTTTTTCCACACTTTAATGTCTCATCTATGCTAAGTAACATTCCATCATGTTGTCTGTTTTTATACATGATCTAAGAAACAGACAGCACCACATTAGAAAACCTGATTGTTTAGTTTAGATGACAGATAAGCAGGTTGGAATTACAATTACAAGGGCTGCATATTTTCTTTCAGGTAGAGTAATGTGTACAAAGGATTCCATGACCCTTTGTGCAGTCTAGTGTTTTCAAACAGAGTAAACCACTAATAAGCTCATCCCCAAAGGCAGTTCGGTGTTCCTCAGCTAGTTTTTCAGGATAATGCTTCCAGGTACCTGGAGAAGGAAACTAACTTCAAGCCATTTACTAAACGTCATGGTGTTTTATTTACAGTTAAAGTGATATTAAGGCCCAGGGCAGACCTGAGCGATCCGGGACGCGCGTCCTGGGATCGAGCGGTTGTGCACAATTGCAGACCTGGATTGCCACGTGGCCCCATTGATTTCAATGGGCTACATCCGCATGGTAATCGCAGAAAAAAGGTACATGTACCTTTTTTTTGCGATACACGATGCGTGATCGTCGGTGACTGGCGACTCCGTGACCGTGCAGCAATCTGCGTGTTATCTTGCGGGATTGCCACACGGTCACAGATCGCCCATGTGTGCATCGGCCCTAAAGCTTTAGTTTTTGTTTTGTTTTTTATCAGTGGAAGGCCGTCATTAAAGAAGAACTATGAGGTGAGTGATTTCCACTCTTCCTCATAGTTAGAGCCGACCTGTGACAAAGAAGCTGTCACAGGTCGGCTCTATCGATCGGGAAGTGAGCAGAAACATGCAGCCGATCCGCTCATTTCCCGATCATCTCCCAGCAGTGAGGGGTGACTGTCAGTCACCGCTCCCCGCAGGGATTCCCCCCCTTCCCTCTCCAATCTTCCAGTGCTGAGTGGAGGAACGAACTGAGGAAGGGACGGGCACAGCTGGCTCAGCCTGTAGATAGGCAGAGCCAGCTGTCACTGACCACTGGTGTAAGGGGACTTCACTACCAACCAATGTAAAGGAGCAATTCACTGACCCCTGGTGTAAGGGGACTTCACTGCCCAGCAATGTAAAGGAGCAATTCACTGACCCCTGGTGTAAGGGAACTTCACTGCCCACCAATGTAAAGGAGCAATTCACTGACCCCTGGTGTAAGGGAACTTCACTGATCACCGATGTAGATGAGCAATTCACTCACTGCTGGTGTAAGGGGGCACTTTACTGACCACCAATGTAGAGGAGCAATTGCTGGTGTAAGGGGGCAATTTATAATGACCACCAATATAAATTAGCATTTTTACTGACTGTCAGTGTAAGGGGGAGTTCACTGAGTCCAGCAAATGTTTCAAGGAGCAATTGCTGGTGTAAGGGGGGCAATCAGGCCCGGATTTCCCACAAGGCCATACACTTTACTGACCCACACTGTAAGGGGACACTTTACTGACCACCACTGCAAAGGAACATTTCACTGACCACCAATGTAAAGGAACATTTCACTGACTGGCAGTGTAAGGGGGCACCTCACTGACCACCAGTTTAAAGGATCATTTCACTGCCCACTAGTGTAAGGGAACACTACCATTTTTACTGTTTGCATTTCTTTTCTTTATTAGCTTCTATTTAATTATTATTAGTGAAAATAATTGCAGCATAGAGCGGCCACATTCCTCATTCCTATACTTTCTGTTCATGTACCCTGAGCTGTAGA
This sequence comes from Nanorana parkeri, assembly GCF_000935625.1. Taxonomy (NCBI): domain Eukaryota; kingdom Metazoa; phylum Chordata; class Amphibia; order Anura; family Dicroglossidae; genus Nanorana; species Nanorana parkeri. Next base: position 1,010,041 of record NW_017306411.1, on the reverse strand, counting down.
TATCATATTTATTAGCTGTGCTCAGTTATTATGGATCCCTTTGTAGAGAAGGTGTGATTAAAGCATACATCTGCAGGGACTTGTGTCAGGGCTGTATGAGGGACCGGGGTTAATGGTGGAAGGTTTGCACAGTGTATGGGCACACAGCCATGGTTGTGAAATCACATTCAGGGCTGTATGATGGAAGAGGGTTAATGGTGGAAGGTTTACACAGTGTAATGGTTGTGAAATCAGTCAGAGATGTACGTCCTGGGAAGAGGAAGGGGCGGAGTCAGTGAGTGTGAAGGGAAGTAGAGGAGGAGGAGGGCTCTGTACCTGCCTGAGCTAAGCAGTGACAGTCCGGTCATCTGAGCTGGCACAGAGCTGTGTTGGGGGGCAGGGGAAAGGCTGGCACCCCGGAAGTAACAAAGGAGCCGGGACGCTACTCTCCTAGTCATCACTGATTGATCTGTGTGGGAACACTTGATGGCAGCTTGGTGATCAGGAAGGGTCAATGCCAGCTGGTGACAGCCCACAGGCAGCTATTGTGTGATCTGCCCAGGATGTACAGCTGGTTCTGTGTGTGCTTGGTGCTGTCCGCCTTGTGCCCCTTCGGCTTCTCCGGGCACTTTCTGGAATGCTTCACCGCCTTGGTCCGCACGGAGTACACGGAGCCTCTGACCAACAGCACTGTGCACGGCTCCACCGAGAGTGGCCGCTATGGGGACAGCTCCCCCAAGGAGAGCGTACAGGGTCTGGTGGGCTTCCCTCGGGATCCCAGACATCTGGAGGGCTGCCACCCCGACACACATTACGTAGTGCCTGGCATGAGCCCCCGGGCGATGGACGAGGGAGAGCCCTGGATAGCATTGGTAGCCCGGGGAGGCTGCACCTTCAAGGACAAAGTGGTGAACGCTGCCCGCAGGAAGGCATCGGCAGTGGTTATCTACAATGATGCCAAGAGTGGCAATGACACCGTACCCATGGCCCACCTAGGTAAGCCTCCCAGCTGCTCTGTTGTCTGTGTGTGTCCTATTGTTCCTTGGATGAGCCCTCCTGACCCCCCATAGCAGATGATCTTTGTGTATGTACATACCCTTTTATGTGCCTGATAATTTTACATCACACTTTCTCAACAAAGGGACCCATGGAAAAAACTTTCAGCTCACAGGGAACCCCAGCGAATCATTACTATTAAGAATGAGGTATACTTTGCTGATTTGACACCCGCTCTATGCCACAATTATTTCAGGGATAATACATACAAATAAGGACAGCAAAGATATGCATTCGTGGTCAGTGGGAGAAGGCCCCCCTTATGTTGGTGGTCAGTGGGAGAATGGGTACCCTTATGTTGGCGGTCAGTGGGAGAATGGGTACCCTTATGTTGGCAGTCAGTGGGAGAATGGGTACCCTTATGTTGGCAGTCAGTGGGAGAATGGGTCCCCTTACGTTGGCAGTCAGTGGGAGAAGGGGTCCCCTTACGTTGGCGGTCAGTGAGAGAAGGGGTCCCCTTACGTTGGCGGTCAGTGGGAGAAGGGGTCCCCTTACGTTGGCGGTCAGTGGGAGAAGGGTCCCCTTACCTTGGAGGTCAGTGGGAGAAGGGATCCCCTTACGTTGGCGGTCAGTGGGAGAAGGGATCCCCTTACGTTGACGGTCAGGGCGAGAAGGGATCCCCTTACACTGGCGGTCAGTGGGAGAAGGGTCCCCTTACCTTGGAGGTCAGTGGGAGAAGTTGGCACTTGAATAAACTTGAATAAACCCTGCCCACTTTGCAACCCATGTTCAATTTAAAAAAAAAAACATACCATTTGTTCGTGCTGTGTTTTGTGCTGTGTTTATGCTTGATTCGTGCCGCAAAAACAAGTTTTTTGCCGTTTTGGTTTAGGCGATATTGTGCTTTATAGTTGCTGAAACCCCACCCACTTTGCACCCCATGTTATTCACATTTAAAAAATAAATACACTATTCATTTGTGCTGATTTGTTTTGCTAAAACATTATATGTATTATATGTTATCAAACCGCACTGACTTACATACACCTAGATTGATTTGTTCCCGGTTTGTGCCGATTTGGTGGATATTGTACACGATGTTTTAGTTATTGCGTGTAGTTTTGCCTACTGAGATATTACAAATGTGTTTGGCCAGGTGTCCTCAGTCTGCACCCAGTCATTTACTGTGAATTAAAATACATCATTGTGCTGGATAGAGACAATTTGTGAGTGTTTTAGGGGAAATATAGGAAACCAATAGGGATGCACTGATACCATTTTTCCAGTACCGATAATTTCCGATATTACCGGTAAGTTATTGTGTGATCTGCCCAGGATGTACAGCTGGTTCTGTGTGTGCTTGGTGCTGTCAGCCCTGTGCCCCTTCAGCTTCTCCGGGCACTCTCTGGAATGGTTCACCGCCTTGGTCCGCACGGAGTACATGGAGCCTCTGACCAACAGCACTGTGAGTGGCCGCTGTGGGGACAGCTCCCCCAAGGAGAGCGTACAGGGTCTGGTGGGTTTCCCGACATTGGTGGTCAGTGGGAGGAGGGCCCCCTTACATTGGTGGTCAGTGGGAGGAGGGTCCTGTTAAAATTACACTAAACTCAGGAGTTAAATCTTAAAAATACATTCAAGTACCCTAACTATTAACAAAGATGTATCTTATTTGTGGATCATTCAGCTGTAGATCCTTAAACCATCTCTGAATTGGTGCTGACACTGTCATTCCTTCTGGAGGGTGACTACTTTTCTTCCCCATGGTCCCTGTGTGTGTTGTAAGGTAATCACCGCTCCAAGCTCACTCCCGTGATGTATTACAGTCTCATTATAATTTAGTAAACTAAACACAAGATTGTAGTCCATCACAGGAGTGAGTTTGGAGCAGTGGTTACTTTACACCACACACAGAGACCATGGGGAAGAAAAGTAGCCACCCTCCAGAAGGAAGGACAGTGTCAGCACCAATTCAGAGATGATTTGAGGATCTACAGCTGAGTGATACACAAATAAGATACATTTTTGTTGTTATTAGGAAGATGTAAGAAGAATGCCCCCCTTATCGGTAGCTAAAAAGGTAATTGCTAATTGCGGCTACATATCTGATTGCTCTTTTGCTCAAGGAGCCTTTAGTTACCTCATGAGGAACCATAGGTTTCCATGGAACCCTGGTTGAGTAAGGCTGACCATACACAGGAATTGGCCAAAATTCTTACAGAAGGTGGCCCTGCTGGCTCAACAAATGTTTATACTCAATCTGAGCCATGCCAACATTGCTGATGTATTTTGACAGTGGCAGCAGATGGCTGTCTGATAACAATAGCCACAGTGGGAGATTCGTCCATCCATGCTTTTAGCGTGGTCACAGGCTGAACACCAAAGTCTGTTAGGGTATCTGTTACTGTAGTGGATGTTGGCTCATAGTCCTGAGTAATTGTTTTGCAATAGTGGTGTGTGTGTGTGTTCTAGGGGCTGCTGTATACTCAACTGGTGACACGTCTCCGCTACCAAGTACTAGTCATCACTTGTAACCTTTTATTCATAGTCAAGTAACTGCTACTAGACAAATCTGGGATTAGGAAGATAGACGATTTTTTAAGGGACCGTAATATACAGGGGTACAAGTACTCCTAAGAATGAGATCCTATAGGTTGGACTTGATGGACTAATGTCTTTATTCAACCTCAAATACTATGTAACTATGACTAGCAAACGGGATGTAAATTCCAGATTTGTCCAAGCTGTATAAAAATAACGCGATTCATATTATTCGTAATGTCAATATTGTGTGTTTACAATGAATCTTATAGTCGGCTCAGGTGGTAGCTTTTAGAATTGTGACTTTTTCCAATTAATATCAGTTCTTTGTTTTAAATAAACAAACTTCTTTGGATCCACATGATGTCGGGTGTGTTTGAGGGTTTTTTTTAACCCTGAAAGGTTAGCTTGCATCCTTGGAAGAATTTCTAATGGAGCTGTCAAACAGAGATTTGTACACTATGAATATACACCAAACCGGGCCATGGACCATGCTAATGAAGATGTGCATTTGTAGTTCACTCCAAATTCAGACTGGTTCATTTAATAACTGTTAGGACTAGATGCAGCATGATGGTAATATTGGCTCATTTTCCTGTCTGATATCTAGTGCACATACAAATGTCTCTCTTATTTCTATACATGTTCTAGCTCTGATATTTCGACTTGTTTTAAGAACTTCCTTGATTGTGCTTGTTCTTCTGCCTTGTCTGACTTGTGGTGTGAAGCCCATAGGATGATCTGAGGGGAGACACTCCTGGCTTCCTATAGGGAGCCAGTACTCTAGTTTTTATGTTTGGAACATTGCAGTTGATCAATTTTCCACCTTCTGTTCCGTTTGCTTTCCAGTCGCCTTCTGTTCAGTGCCTGCAAATAGTCTTGCTCGAACAAGCATAGTGCAAGATGGCTTCAACAGAGTCCTAGAATAAGAGAAGAAAGATGCTATCTTGTGTCCAATGCTCCTAAGGTTTTCTTGAGTTTGAACGTCGCAGAAATATACTATAACATCAGCATTGTAATAGGAATACATACTAGAGTTGGTTTTGATAATGTAATCAAAGCTTACTTGGGAAAAAATCCCTTTTATGTAATGAGTGCTGCCTTCTGTCTGCCCATCACTTTCATCAACTTCCTGGATTCCCAGTGTGTTTTGTGTCCTTCCCTGCTGCTTGATGTGATGCAATCTCAATGTCTTAAAGGAGAACTATGAGGTGAGTGCTTTTCACTAACTAGATTCTAAAGACCATTCGAGCAAACGGGGAGTGAGGCTGCAGGGACCGTTCTAACAGCCAGCCAGGATCACGGTTTGGGTGAGTATACCTCTTGTTTTCACTCCCTAGATAAAACGAGCACTTAAGCCTTGCAATGCGGGGATAGCCCCCCTACAAGGGTTAAGGTTTAATTTGCCCAGAGTTTTTTTCTTTCAGTAATAGCAGTAATAGTATACCAACCATGGTTGCTATAGGTACTGTACTTTTGTTACTTGGAGACATCCTGTTCTTTGGTAAACGCATACAAATCTTAAAGGAACCCTGTCAATAGAGAGACATGGAACCTACCATTACTGTAATTTCCTTCTGAAAATGCTAGTTGTCTGGCTTTCATGCTGACCATTCATGTGCTCTGCATACTTGTTTTAGGTAAGTACCTCCAAAAAAGTACTGAATGTAGAGTATCTAAATAACAGGCACGTAACTGGCATTTTTAGAAAGAAGCTGGCGGTGACAAACCCCATATTTATTTTTTATAGTGTCCCTTTAATGACATCAAAGCTTGTCAAACTGCTACTAGGAATGTGTAACTGGGTGTTATATGAATAATTGTTTAGATGTATATCATTGTAAAACAATGTGTGTGACGACTGAGTAATATCGTTTCCTCCTACTTCAGAAGATAACATTTCAAAGTGAACTACAGTATATCATCTTTTGAAGGAGATAGAGCTTTCATTTGGTGGTATTAATAGCCACTGGTATTTTGTATTTATTACTATATAAAGGAAAGTAGAAGTAGGTTTATTTTTTCCACACTTTTTCGATAATGAAGAAACAATCTGGTACTGAAGTGGCACCAGCAAGAGCTTGTTAATGGTGCTCCAGATGGAGGAGGTGAAGGGGTTAATGTAGAAGTCTCACTCACTGAGAGGGTTCATGTGTAGAATGTGAGGGGTTAAAATGCAGGATGCAGAAGACAGGATACAAATCGGATATAGAAGCGAAGAGGGGGAGGTGAAATGGTTACGCAATTATCCCATAATCACCTCCAACCCTCATCAGTCTGCTGCTTCTCCTGTCACTGTCCAGTCACAGGGTGGGGGCGGGGCATTCAGATATGCATTTCTTCTGTGTATTTAGCTGGTGAGCTTTAAATAATGTATAAGGAGGACAGCGTGATGCACTTGAGCAATTTGTTTTGATGCTACACTGATTAGTGTGTTTGGTAAAGCAGAACTCCAGGGGAAAATGTTTCTAGCCCTCGCAGTGGAACTACCCTTATACTCACTCGATCCTCCTGAGCTGGTTTGCTCTTAGACCGGGGTGGTGATTGACAGTCACCACTCTCTGCATGGAGAATATTATGAACAGAGTGATCACTCAGTTCTCGATCAATAGAGCCGGTGTGTGACGGCTTTAGTGTCGCACATCGGCTCTAACGTTGGGGATGAGGGCTTTTCACTCTCCCCATAATTCTCCTTTGACTTCCATTTTATGCTGTTTATGTAAGTGTTAATAAAATAAAAATGTGCTTTACAAAAGTAAGACTATATTTTAAAAAAAGTATATATTTTCTTTTAATAACATTAATGTCTTGAATTCTTGTCAGATGGTTGGCTGTGAACCAAGAGGCCATTTGTGCGTGGTTTATATTACTTTAGTATCCTGCATTTGGTTTATTCTTTAATTGCTGAGGCACAACTTAAATCCAACGACTTCATAAAGTTGCTTAAAGCGTAACTAAATGCAAAAGCAAAAATGTAATTTATTGCAGCTTACCAATTCTTAGATGTGGTGGCTGCGTCTGTTTTCTTTTCATTTGTTAGTCAAGTCCATCTAAAGCCAGTTATACACGCATCTATTTTCTTCATTCCACCTGGCGGCTGGAGGAAGAAATTATAAAAGATTCCTGCATCATAGCCTACGAATATTGATAGAGGAATCTCCTGCTTTATTGGGTTCTGACTGTGGCCGCCAGCTCGAACAGAGCTTGTAGCTGTTTGGCTGAGAATTTTCAATCAGCTGATCGAAGGATGCCAGGCGGAAGGGTATCCACTGTGCTAATTTTGGCTGGTTCATCAGGAACAAGCCAAAATTGTGTGTGTCTCTCTCTCCTATCTATCTATCTATCTATCTATCTATCTATCTATCTATCTATCTATCTATCTATCTATCGATATATAGATATATAATCTTCAGGGAAGCCTATCCCACCTCGACCTAACCACTGAACCTTCACATTCTCAAATAATTCATCCCCACACAGCTCACTCCTTATGTATCATTTCCCCCTCCTCTTTCAGATTGTAAGCCCTCAGGGGCTGGGCCCTCCTTACCATCTTGTCTTGTATTGTAACTGTAATGTCTTCCTTATATTGTAAAGCGCGGTTGTATTTCTCTACTTCAATCTACTAGTTTCATCTAACACTACCCTCCCCATAGGAGGACAATGCTCCTGTCCAAGGGTGACTCCATTGTGCCTACAAAGAGTGGAACCACCTTTATGACAGGAAGACAGGAAGTGTGTTACTGGTCGGAGCAGCAGATGAAAATATAACCTAAAAGACTGGTTACCTGCACTGGTTTACAGTTTTATTTTTGGGTTTACAAACTCTTTTAACCACTTGCTGTCTGGAGCAATTTCTTACTATTTGCGCACACATGATAAAATGTGAATTTTTGGCTAGAAAACAGCTCCAGACCCCCAAACAATGATATATTTTCTGAGAGCAGAGGTCCTGTAGAGTAAAAAAATGCTAGTTGCAATTTTTTATGTTGCACGGTATTGCGCAAATGTTTATCAAACCAGTATCTTTAGGATGAAATCCACTCAAATGAAATTTAGCGCACAGAAACAGAATATAATACCCAATTTTTTGGTAAAATATGAAATACGGAGTCATGCTGGGTAATTGGATACCAAACATGTCAAGCCTTAAAATTGTGTTCGCCCGTGAAGCCGCAAAAAACTTCAATACCCATAATTTCCCATAGGTCACACATTTGAAAAACACTTTTGCTGCTCATCAGCTTAGTCCAGTGATTAATGGCCCTACAGTTATTACTCTCACTCCGACGTTCACGGTGATATGTAACATGTGTAGTGCAATTGTCGTTTTCCCACGTAGGCGCACCGACGTGTGGGGGGTGGGGGGACTTTAATTTTATTTTTCTTATATGTTACTTAATTTTTTGTACATTTTTGTACACTTCTTTTTTTTTTTTTTTAACACTAACCTTATTGCTATTACATAGGGGGCTATCAAGCACCCTATGTAATGGCAGGGTGTGACAGGTCCTCTTTATGGAGACATCAGGGGTCTTTTAGACCCCTAATGCCACCTAGGGACCCCAAAGAAGCTGAGTAAGCAGAGATCTGCTTCAACAGCTTCATCTCCTGGCTCTAAGAGCCGGAGACTGTGTACAGTGACACCGGAAGTGATGTAATACACATCACTTCCGCGTCCAGTGATCAGAGGAGAGATCATTGCGGGAAGACCCACCAAGCCAATCCTGGGCACAGCATGGGGACATTGTTGCCCGGGGAAGTCGACGACGGCCCTGGTGGGGACGACGACAGCGGCGCTCAGTACAAACGATTCGGCGGCTGTATAGACACCGGATTGCTTGTACATTAACAGCCATTGCTGGCTGTTAAAAACGATACCAGAAACCCGGCTGCTGCAGCAGCACTGTTCTTTTTTTTTTTTTAACTTCTGCGGGCCGCTGTATATATACACGTATTGCTGTGATCTAGACTATTGACTACACTGGGGATTTTAGAGATATCAGAGGCTGGTCATTATGTGCTGCCATGTTTCTTTAACCTGTTTTCATATGTGCTGATGTTTGGACACATTCCATAAGGAAAAGAGAGTGCACAAATGTATGCACGTGTTGCATATTCATAGATTTCCTGTTGCTGATTTTGTATTAATGTATTGTCTTTGTGATTTATTTATTTTTTTTGCCAAGAAACATTTCACACTGGTGCAGCTTTTTAGAACTTTAGACTTTTGAGTCTAGGAAAATGACTGGAGATTATATGGGGGTTGTTCACACAGTTGCACTGCATTGCAGTTCTTTTAAACTGCACATGCTGCAGTTTGGCTGAACTTTCATGTGCTTAGCTCACCGGAAAGAATGCTAATGAATAACACATGTGTGATCCGTTTAAAATGGAAAATGAGTATAAACACACACACACACACACACACACACACACACACACACACACACACACACACACACACACACACACACACACACATACACCCACACACACACACACACACACACACACACACACACACACACACACACACACACACACACACACACACTGCATGTGATATACAGTGTCAGTTACCAATTATGTTAATGGTAGTATAAAGCCAGATTTTAATGTACAGTGGGAATAGTAATAGTCCAACAATCGAACTGAGTGCCTGGCTCAGACTGAGTTGCCTGGCTCAGACTGAGACTCATTGGACATTCCATGCAGCCCTTCTATAAATGCTTTGGCTAATGAACGGTATCAACTTATTAGAAGTTTGGCTCTATGTTACATACATGTCATGCAGTCCAGTGGCCTAGGTAATTATGGTAAATGGTGTCACACCACAAACCTATTTGTAGTACACTCTTGAGCAGAATCATTTGTCTTGGGGCTGGGGCAACCTTGTGCGATCATGTGCAGTTGCACCCACCGTTTGCCGCACGGCCCCATTGATTTCAGTGGAGATGCATCCACGCGGCAATCACTGACAAAAGGTACATGTGCCTTTTTTTGAGACACATACTTTTTCAACCACGATCGTGTGCAATTGTGGGCGGAATCTGTGCGATCTGCCGGGCGTGACTGAGGTGGAGTTAGAAAATAATCGCCCAAGTGTGAACCTGGCCTTAAAGACCGATACTCAAATAGAATGATTCAAAGAGGCATTTTGTTGTGCAAGCATAATGATACTCTTCTCAAAACCAAACTGTCAGAGAAGATGTATTGCATCATTGTCTGTTTATATGTATAAAGATAAACTGTGTGTGTGTAATATATTTTACATAAAGGCAAGTTTTAATTCCGGGTTCCATTCAATCTGGCCAGCAATTGTCGGGAGATTGTGACTAGACATGCAGTCACAATCCCCCCTTTGGTAGCCATGATGGTCACTGAGACCCTAGGTGACTGCTAGCTGCATTGCAACTACAACAAGCTAAATGATAGCGGATTTGTGTGTGTGTTTGTACAGTATACCCAGCAAAGGAGAACAATAGGACAGCGTCCTAAAGTTCCCAGACACACCAACTTTTTTGTTGTTTGCCCTGTGATTGTTGTAGTTAGTTTAGACCACCAGGCACTGTTGACTTAAAGTTTGAGCCTGCAAGGCTCAACTACTATTACACAACACTTAACAAAACCGTTGTAAGGCGATTAACAAGTATGCAAAGTAAGCACAGTCACTACCCACAACCCACCTAACCACAAAACCACCCAAAAATAAAAATGTAAGCACAATGATTAACCTGAGTTTGGCTCGGCGGTAAATTTTCCGTACCAAAAGTGGTAACCCCAAGCCACACTCGGGCGTCTTCCGGGTTCCTTCCCTGCGAGTGCCGGCATTGCAGGGGGGCGGAACCGGTGAGAAATTCAAAAATTGAAAAAATAAATACTGAGATAATCATACCGCCAGGGACGTTAAACTGAAACAAAGATGCCCAACTGTGCTTTTGAAGTTCAAAATTCAACAATTTTCTCCCCATTCCCCTCACCAGAAACATTAGTAGCTGTATAGACTTGCCATGTAGGGTCCAGTCCCATTGCACTGCCCTGCCTGTGCATCTCTGGTCAATGTTTTAATAAGAAAAGGAGCCTGGAACTTCTATTGTATTGTGCCTGGCTCATAGAAATAAATGGAGTCCACCGACCTGGTCAACATAGGCAGACTTTGCGTCCTATTTTTGGAAGCCGGTTGATGTTTCTGTACATTAATACAGAGGTGTTAAGCTCCATTCAAACACTGCCCAGTGCTGCATAGGTTGCTGCAACAGAAACGGTCCCTGCATAGGCGCTCTGTACTACTTCTACCATTATTGTTCCAGGGGAGGGATTAGCTGCATTTTAATTTTAAAGTGCAGTTGCACTTTAATAGTATTTTTGGTTTTGTCTCTGTTCCTCCTACGATTCCCTGTTCATCTCCAGATCATGTTTTCATAAAATGTGCTTCGTACGTATTTGTCCATAGACGGCAAGCAAAGCAGATTGGAGGAGAACAAAAGAACCGCATCAAGGAAACAACTGGGTGATCGTTCTATGACCTAACTCATGGATACAGACAGGATAAAATCCTAAGATAACTTCATCCAATAATGAGTCCTTTTGTTTTCTAGCTTTACATTGACCTTGAATCTACAGCCAACGCAACTTAAGGGAGGGATATGAGGAGCTCTAATGTAATTTTCTAATTCTAGGTAAATGTAGAGTTTAATAGAAGGCATACTGAATGCTTGACTGGTACATAAACAGATAAGATTCATGCTTGTCATGTGGGGGGTCACCTAATCTTTTAAATCATTCCTTAAGTGTAACTGTACCTTTTTAGCAGTAGAGGCTCTGGCATTTGATTGTTAAATGACCAAGGACTTGGTGTTATGTGGGGAAGGGGCTCAATCTAGGCAGAGGTCATCGACCCATGTACAGCCTGAACCTAGAATCCAGGGGACTCCACAGGGACTTAGAGATAGACTTGAAGACAAACACAAGTCAATGAAGGCAAAACAAAATCCTGCATTTTAGTGGTTTGCTTCAGGTCCAGTTCACTGCAAATTTAGATCACTTGTAGTGATTTCCTCAAAAAGTTCATGTTTTCTTTAACTTATTCCCATTCTTGTATCATTTTATATTAGGTAGAATCTACAAATCTAATAGCTACTTGTGTTTCAGTGCAGTCACTCAATATAAAAAGAACACAAACCCCTCATCAAAAACCCGTTGAGATAACATTCCTTATTTTCAACCAGTCAGGCTTGACTGGGAATTGCGTACTGAGAGCAACCACAAGACACATGTAGTAGTGATGATTTTAGAGAATGAAGAAAGCCGTGGCAAATAAAAGCTGCGCTGGACCGTGGACAGGGAAAACTGACCTTTCCATGTTGTGATGTGCTATTATGTATTACTGTCAATACGGAGGCCATAGAGGTTTGTTGATGTGACTTTTGGGTTCATTGTCAGTGTTGGGACTGGAGAGAAGGAGCTCAGGGACTTTATCCATTATCTTCAGCTACAGCACACAGAGGGAGGCATCTGGGATTTGTTTAGAATGAGCCATAAAGTAGACCTGTCCGCCTCCTTTTAAAAGTCATATGGTGGGGACCGTACTATCCTTTAAAGAAAAATCCACTTACAAATGCCCACAATCTAATGTTGTACACATACACATAATAAGAATACGCAGTCAGTCAATCGTAACACCACACGATGTACACAAGGTATCGTCACATGCAGGGGGTTTAAAAATACTTTTAGGCCTTGTTCACACCAAGCGTGGAGCAGGTGCAGAGCAGATCAGTTGCAGACCGGATCAAAGCTGCGTCCAATGTATTCCAATGGTATTTTTTGCTCCAGTTCACATTGCAGCGCGCAGTTCCAGAGCAGGCTAAAAAACTGCAGCAGGCCCTATTTTACCTGCTCTGGATCTGCAAACGCATCAAAAACGCATGCAAATGCCTGGAACGCACTGAAAGCCCATTTTGAAACTCAAAAAAACATTTTTTTTAGCCAAAAACGCGTCAAAAACACGCCAAAAATGCATCTAAAACACTAGCGTGCGTGTGCAGAAACCTGACCGGATCTGCTCTGCAGTTGGTGTGAACAACGCCTTAAGGGTTGTCATGTAGATATAATGCTAGTAGTACGTTCCATATTTACAGGAATGCACAACTTCAATTTGTCACAATGATACAATGTTATATTTATTAGGGGTTTCTGAGATTATATGTTTATGTGCATTAATGATTTTAGTGAAAATATAATTTGTGAACAATTTGCACAATTATGCAATGCACTAAATCAGGAGGAAGATATCTTTCAAAAACACAGTGTAAGGTTGCCATACACTGTGTGAATGTGGGGCTGCCGGCTCCCTTTCGGCCGGCATCTCTCAATCAGCTGATCGAAGGAAACGGTTGGAAAATCTGCCTGCTGTGTTCGGATACTCTGACCGGCCGGCATGGTCTACAGCCAGCCAGGATTGTAGATCGGGTGAGTATAAAGGTGGCCATACACCTTACAACCATTGCACGACTTTCGTTGTGCGATGAATGTAAGGTGATTAAAATTTCGTACAACCTGCCCATCATGGACAGGCAGACTGTACTTGCGACCATCGCAAGTCCTCCCGGCTGAAGGGAGGGCTTGCAGATGATTGCAATGGTGAGCGGGCAGTGTGCGCTTGCGCACCTTGGGGCGAGCGGCTTTCGTCTTGCGATCGCACTACCAACCAGCTTTTCTAGCGTGCTCAGTATATGAACATTGTACGACCGTACAGTAAAGGCGGTCGCACGCTGTCCATCAACCTTACGATTATCGTACGATCGCGGGATCAGCCGCGATTATCGTACGATAATCGGCAGGTGTATGGGAACCTATACACTGTTCTTTTAGCTCCCTGGACAAAATTTGAACTTTTATCTGCCTGGAGCTGTTCTTTAATGAATCATGCAAAGAAAATTAGACTTTTTTTGGGTGAGGCTCCTGTGGTGTGTGTGTGTGTGTGTGTGTGTGTGTGTGTGTGTGTGTGTATAGATATATATAAATCTAAGGCAAGTCAAGGTTCTAAATATACTTGTTCCACAGTGACAATACGGCGGTGACCACACACGCCTACGTGCGTCTTTCAGGAAGCCCTATCTAAAAAAAATCTCATTGAGGTGTGCAGCATTGTTGAACCTTTTCTTAGTAACCTCCTGCATACACCAGTGATTTTGTGCTGAAATTACAGCTTTACAAAGTCTCCACATCCTATATAAGGTTGTAGTTTTGGTGTGTTTATTTCAGTAGTGTTTTCCGACTAATCTAAAACCTATGAGCCATTAGCAGGGAAAGCGCAGTTTAGTTTTCTCCTCCTGGCAGCTCCTGTGGAACCATTAGGGAGGTGATTGTTGGTGGTGACTGTATCTGTTATCAGACTGTGCAGTTCACTAGTTAACCATTCTGTCTCTGGAGAATCAATGAATACGATAGCTAGGATGGGGCTAATGCTGCCGTTTCCTTGTGTCATTGGATTTCAGCTTTGAATAACAGTATGGGGATCATGGCAGTTTGTGTCTGTCTTTTAACACCAATGTCAGGGATTCGTTTACCTGTACACCTGAATGTGAACCCGACTGCAAATACTACTGTTAAAATATTTATTCAACGGACAGCAAAGATCAAAGGGGTTTATCCTTATTTTTTTTGTCTTTTCTATGTAAATAACACATAGACTGTGCATATAATAATCTCTATGGTCAAATCTTACCCTACAAGTTAAAGTGACACTGAAATCAGGAGTTAAATCTTAAAAATACACTCAAGTACCCTAACTATTAAATAAAATGCATATTATTTGTTTTATCACGCAGCTGTAGATCCTAAAATCCTCTCTGAATTGGTGCGACACTGTCCCTTCTTGAGGGTGACTACTTTTCTTCCCCATGGTCCCTGTGTGTTGTAAAGTGGCCACCACTCCAAGCTCACTCCTGTGTTGGACTACAATCTCATGTTTAGTTTACTATTATTATTATTATTATTATTATACAGGATTTATATAGCGCTAACAATTTGCTCAGCGCTTTACAAAATAGTGTATTTGTATTGAGATTGTAGTCCATCACAGGAGTGAGCTTGGAGCGGTGACTACTTTACAACACACACAGGGACCATGGGGAAGAAAAGTAGCCACTCTCCAGAAGGAAGGACAGTGTCAGCACCAATTCAGAGATGATTTGAGGATCTACAGCTGAGTGATACACAAATAAGGTCCATAGTTGTTAATAGTGAAGGTAGTTGAATGCATTTTTTTTAAGGTTTCATCCCTGAGTTTACTGTCTCTTTAATGGTCAGTGGGTTATAGAAGGGTCCTCCTACACAGATGGTCTTCTTATAGTGATGGTGCATGGGAGAAGGGACCCATTACAGTGGAGGTAAGAGTTTTGGGTCACTTTAATTTTCTTTGTTGATCCAAATCAAAACTCTACCTGAAAATGGTTGCACTCCCGGGCGCACGAGTGTGAGCAATATAACCAAATGTATATAATATAGACCTTTTATTATAAAAATAAAAACATTTGGGGAAAAAAAAATTCTTCTCGATTCGACATCATTGACCCACAAAATGCCATAAATCTCTCTAGGGACACAGCAGGACATATACTAATGTTCTCCTTTTGACCCAAAACTCAGGATATAGCGGGTTATTGCCAGCTATATGCTGACAGCGCAGAGCAACACTGCAGCCGGGACGGATTCCGACAATGTTGTTGGGATCCATCCCGCTGGCTCTCCTGTCACTCTGCCTCTAGACCCTTTGCCATTGGTCTAAACTATCCACAGAGCTCATGACTCTAACACAGAGTAGAGGCTGTGACATCTCTTGCCTCACTAGTTAGGTTACACACGCAGTGGGGAAGCCCGCTGCTGTGTTACCTAACTACCTATCAAAAGCCGTATGCAGCGCTGCCTGTAACTAACAGGCAGTGCTTCGTCTATGACAGGTTACACAGTGGGGAGGATTTCCCTGCTATGTAACCTGTAACAAGCCGCTCTGAATGGAGAAAAAGCTGTCAGCTTCAGACTTGAAGCTGACAGCTTTCTCCTCTATAATACTTGGTGAGGCTCTGCCTCCCCTGACCGCACGTCCCTGGATTTAACAGATTACTTGCTTTACACCATGGTCCTGTGAATGCCTGTGGACTGGTCAACTTCTCTCCAGCACCAAAATATTGGTGCTGGTCTTGTGTTATATGTGATATTGGCAAGAAGTACAGTGACAAGACTGATTGAAGACTGGAAAAAATTAGCCCTTCAGGGGGTCATCACAACTAAAAGTGACTGGGGGGAAGAAGACTGCCGGGATATATCTATCCCTATCTCTATCCTATCTCTATCCTATCTATCTCTATCCTATCTATCTCTATCCTATCTATCTCTATCCTATCTATCTCTATCCTATCTATCTCTATCCTATCTATCTCTATCCTATCTATCTCTATCCTATCAAACTACATATTAGATACTTCTGGTTATTTCACCTAAAACTCAGGTGTGCAACCAGATTAAGGCTTTTCATGTAGGATCTTAAATTCCTTGCAGAAAAGCGGCTCCAAGTGGTCAGCCTCCATACTTGTAAGCCTGCTGTGGTGCAGACCTGACTCATTGGTAACCTTTGCTGATAGTAGTGTTTGTAATATGTGTTGTATGTGATTTCTGTTAATCCTAATATTTTGGAGCAGTGTAAATTTAGGGCCGGCCTTCTACAGTTGGGGCTATTGGTAACTACGGCTCCGTTGTTTGTCGAACAAAGAATTGCTGATTTCATACTTCATACTTTCATACATAATAGCAATGAATGCCAAGCTGAGCATTGAACGATTTTCTATAATATCCCTTTGTGGTGAATTTCTTGTCGTTCTTCAACTCTTCAAGGTTATTGAATCTTTTAGTACATAGTTAAGGTAGTTATTTTTGGCTTCTGATTGATTTGCTGAATTTCTCTAAATAATGCTGGTCAAGATTGGACAGATAATTGAGGCACTTAGTCATAAAATCAAACCGCTTAATGGTGTCGTATTAAGGTCACATTTCTCTAAATATGAAACAAAGATTGTCAGAAAATGGTTCCTAATAGCGCTTCTCTTTAGGTTTTGACATATTCAATCAGTATGTGGTCAAGGAGGTGTTCTGCTATGGCTTTAGTGATTTCTCTTTATGTTCATATCTATCACGTATTTAAAAATATGTACACCCTCCAATTTAGACTTCAATAGAAGGGTTTATGCATGCCACACTTGTGCGGCATTAATGCTCTGAGGGTAAATTGTGAGCCTTATAATATGTCAAACCAGGGGTGGGTGGACAAATGAATATGGAGTTCAGGAGCTAGTCAATCTAGGAGCCAACAGGATTTTTTTTTTTTTTTTAGGAGCCAGATCCATGGACAACGACTATAGAAAACCTCAAAAGTTGAAAGGAGCATTGGCTACTGGGTCCTGGGATGTGTCCAGCCCTGTGTTAAACCCCAACTTCACCAAGCCATTTTTTTCCAGTATATCTCCAGACAAAAATAATGTTTTCACTATGAATAGACCTTTTCTCCAATGGGTACTTTTCTTATAATTGTCAATCCTCAGCTCTCTTTCCTTCCCCCACTTACCCATTTTTCTCACTTCCTGTAGAAGGCTGACATTGCTGCAAGACCTCGATCAAATTTCAGTAGCATGGCCACCTTCTACCTTCGTCTGCTCTCTATTATGTCTGCGCTTCCCCCTGATGTACTGCAGTTGTCACCATTCAGAAAGCACAGACAACACATATTATTATGCAATTTTTGCAGTTCTTGCCTGTCCCACTTTGGCTTTTGGGAGCCGCATGTGCTTCTGGGAGATGTAGTTCTGGATGTGAGGAGGGCATCTTCTCTGTGATATGCCTGCCTACAGCCCTGCCTGAAAGACTAGGATTGGGAAGCTGAATGGTCACCTGACCTTAAAGGAGAACTATGAGGTGAGTGATTTTCACTCCTCCTCCTAGTTCGAGCCGACGTGTGACAATGTAACTGTCGAAAATCGGCTCTATAGATCGGGAAGTGAGCGAACGCATACTGTCGCTTGCTCACTTTCTGATCATCTCCCCGCAGAAAGCGGGGACAGTTACTGCTCCCCACAGGGATTCCCCACCTCCCCTCTCAGATCCTCCAGCGCGGACTGTAGATAGGCAGAGCCCACTGTCACTCACGTAGCTGGGTGGATCTCAACAGTATTGTCGAGATTTGTCCCAGCTGCAGCGCTCTCTGTAAATAGAGAGCTGTAGCTCGCTATATACTAAACTTTAGGGTCACGGGAGGACACTAGTAAATGTCCTCCCGTGACCCTAAAGAGAACTATGGGATTAAAAGGTTATCCCATAGTTTTCTTAAGCAATTTTATTAGTTTTTTTGCAAGTTTTGGTGAAAATGGATTGTTTGTGTAGTACTATCCACGCAGTACAATAATGCGTAGAGTGTAGCTTTGCTATACAATTTTCTTTTCCATATAGTGTGTAAGGGCTTGAACTTTTTTGATGCGTTTTAATTGCTGTGTGTGACTTGCTAAGCGGAGATGACTTGCTAACTGGCCATAGTGTCACTTGCTCCCAAGATTGAACTGTCTGGATGGCGGGCTTTGTTGTATATTTGGCCAAACTGTCTAGCAGGAGAGATAGCTGGCTTTCCAAGCCGAGTAAAGCTGGCTCTTGTGAAAGGGTCACAACCTATCTGTTATGCATGAAGAGCATGCTGCCCCATTTAGTTGTGTTAATAGGAAGGATACCATAGTGCACAATACACAAATGTACGTTTAATGCTTTAGTGGATACAAGGTCCACTGTTGTATGTATGTGCTGTTCATAGACAAAAGTGAGCAGCACTCATTATCTACTTGTGTTGCTAGGCTCATCTGCCTCATAGACCCTTGCTTTCAATGTGGTGTTTGTTATGCTCTGGATTCCACATATGCTACTTTGTCATACCACATTGGAAAAGGACAGTTGCTATCTTTGTTTTAGAAAGTTCTTGTGTTGCTTCTGCATATAAATCAGAATGGATATACAACTGTACATTGTATCGCTGTTATTTTCAACAATTCACATAGTGTCTTGTGCTCTGATTATTTATTTCAGAATCTTTCTCTATTGTGATTCTAGAAATGGTGTCTTGTCAGAAATCAGAGGGGTTTTGTTGTTTTTCGGACTTGCATATTTTTGTTTTTTAAAGTTCCCAACCAGGTAGGCACCAATTTATGTACTCTGTGTCTCCAGCAGTACATTGTACTGTGATGTGGATATTCGGTACCAAAATGCTATACTAGTCACAACCTGCTACTTCTATGGAGGGTGTCCAATTGTTCTCTTGCCACTCCCCCCCACAGCGCAGAACAGTGGACTTGCCATTGTAACAAATCTGCCCTAATGCTATGCTCCCCTGAGAATATTCAGACTGTGCTAATCCCATAGCTAGAGTAAATACCTTTTTTAAAGGACCTTTTTACATTACTATTCTGAAAGAAGTCCTATCCTTTTGTTTCTGTTTCTCTAGCCTAATGCTGGACATGCAGCTTGGGTTTGGGATGGCATAAATAACTGTGATCTCTCACATGCCTTAAATCATTGTGAACTTTTTTGGGACTGTAGAACCTGAAATTTAGCCTGGATTAAAAAAGGCAAAACCAATCGCAAAGTGATGTAGCTCCCTACAGACTCCTATGGGGCTGTGTCCTGATGACAGAGAAGGTCGGGAGATGGTCTCAGTGAAATCTGTTGGAAACTACATTTCAACCTGGACATCTTCTGTGTGAGCCAGTCCTGGATCAAAGTAAATTAATATGGGCAGGGAGAGGGTAGAGTAGTTTAAGTAAGGGGAAGACATGCAAAAAGGATACATGCACTTTGTTTTTAAAGTGCATTTATCCCAGGGATGGACAATTTATTACGGAATTTAAGAGCCACTTTGTCTAATCCAGGAGCCAGCAGGACATTTCATTAGGAGCCAGTTCCATTGGCAACATCTGCAAAAAACCTACCTCAAAAATGAGGTGCCAGCTGTATATTTTAAGGAGCGTTGGCTACCTGGCACCTGGATTTTGTCCAGCCCTGACTTTTATTCTTTAGGTTATTCAGGGCTGTCATCCTGATACTCATACTCCCCAAAACTTTGAAGCCCTGTACTGCATCTTCCACATGTTGCTGTTCACAGGTCCCCTTAAATTTCCTATACAATGTCGGTTTTGTATAGTGCAAGGGCTCATGCACAATGTGCAAGGGCTCCTGCAGTAAATAACTGGTATAGTGTTCCAATAACTTACAAGTTTAGAGAAGTCCAGTATTGTTGACTAAAGCTCTGCAGGGCCATTAATGAAAAGCAGTTCCTGTCCACCAAGGAGGATTTCTTATAGTCTAAAGATATGGCTTCATTTTTACAAGTAATGCAACAGTGTTGTGTGAAGTAATTTGGTGTTTTAAAAAGGTGCGCTCAGAGCAAGCAATAATATATAGTGTAATAGCAATTGTATAATTTTCAGTAGAAAAGGGAGCAGTGCACTGACTGTGAGTGTGTCAGAGTTTAAAGTAAGCCTGTGCTTTGCTCATTTAGGTGTGCTTTAATCCCCCTTCTCAGCATATACTTGTATCTCCGTTATTCGTGCTGGAAGCCAAGAGCAATACATAATACTGCCAGGCAAGGAGCAGGTGATGCCTTATGCTGATGCAATCAGTACTATTACTTGGAGACTCCATAACTCTGTGCAAGCTAAAACTTTGGCTGATATCAGATGGGCCACTTTGTGGCTAATGATCCTGCTGCTGGTGATCTGTTGACATGGCCAAGGGCAGTTCGCCTTTGGCTACTTGGCAGCTAAACGAAGTGGCAAGGAAGGAGAAGCAAGACAAGTGTGTGTTACTGGGGAAGACTTATTTAAAGTGGACCTGTTGCAGGGAGGAATAGACCAGTGGTTCAGTAATTGCTACAAGGGCAGACTGATTTGTAAGCCTTTGAGATATGCCCATCTGGGGGCAGCCTGGATCACCAAAGGAACCTGGCAAAGTAGTACCTGTAGAAAAGCATGGCTGGACAAACACTCACCAGGAACAGCCCACGTTTTGTTAATGAACAGTAATCTAGCTTTGATTTCCCACAATTGCATTTTAGAGGCCATTTTCATATCATGTTTTTGCACCTTTGTCTAAGATTACCCAATGTAAGCTAATGTAGATGGGAATGTCAAAGAAAAGCAAAACCTTTTAATTCTCCCAGTGCTGATAAAAGAATCCCCACCCAAACTAATATAAATAAATAAATAAATAAGCAATCTTCCTCTTTCGGCTCTGATGTGGTGTTTGATGTGTCAATTAAAAGGGGAGAATCACATGAAGAAAGCTTAGCTGCAGGGCTGCACTCTGCATTTCACACACTGGCTTTTGTTCCAACAGAATGTTAGAACAGCCTGCTCCAAGGAGATTAGCAAGCACACAAAATGGTGACAACCTTGTGATTACAATATCTGGAAGATTGGGTGCTGCTATTAGAAAATAGTTCCGGCTGTTCAGAACAATGCTTTCAATCCTAATAGGAGCTGCTGGTAAAAGTATTGCCAAAATATATGCCATATGTAGTATGGGTAATAATAATGAAGACTCATTAGTGTAGCTTTTTCCATTACTGTTATTGTCATTCATGTATGTATGCGGGTGAGTCAAAATGATCGGCACTCTGGCCGTAGAATTTATTTTAATCAACTTTTAGAAAAGACAAATTATTTTTCCACATAATCTCCTTGCTTTTCAATACCCTTTGTCCATCTGTCAACAAGCCTTCATATTCCCTCATTAAAAAATGTTTTTGGCTGAGCTGCGAGCCACAAATGCACCGCTATAGATACATGGCAGCCGCACAACTTATAACTAGCCTTTCGTAGCAAGGTGCACATGGAAGGGCTTACAAAAATACAAAACAGAAATAGCCCAGCACACTTACCACCGAGCCTGCAACAAAACCAATGTGTCCTGTCTAACAGTATGCGTTATGACAGATTGCGCTGTCTTCATCAGAGGGGAATCTTTGTCCTCGTAGGGCTGCTTCCAGGGGACCAAACGGGTGAAAGTCCGATGGAGCAAGATCACTTGTCTATTCGACAGAACATTTCACATTTACGTTCAATGTTATCAGCCGCGGGCGGCCGTCACTTGTGCAACCTTCCTTGAACTTTAGCCATTCATAAACACTTTCTCCATACTGCGCACAAAATATTTGATAAATAACAGCACCAGGCACACCATGGTAAGGCCACAAAAAACTAATCACTGCAGGCTGACCTTCTTTGGGGCAAATCACAAGTGGGGCATCCATTTTTTTTTTTTCTCGCACCGCAGTTACAAATGAACTGACGTAACACATTCACAAGTGCACAGCAGTGACTGGGGAGACAGTAGCTTTGAACGGAAAGCGCTGATAAGTGCGGCCAACAAAAGGTTTAATATAACCAGAGTTCCGATAATGACTTGCCCACATATTATGATCATTTATAGCGAGTAGACAGATTTTATATGGAAACGTGTGCTTGAAAAATCCTAATTTTATTTTGAGATGTAACACAAACCGTGTGTGTGTGTGTGTGTGTGTGTGTGTGTGTGTGTGTGTTTTAGAGTATAACACCACTTTTACTAAGTGTAATGCTTTTGTAGCCTGTGGAAAAAAAAATATGTTGCAATGGGTGTACAAAATAACCCAAAACACACCACTACTGCATGGCTTCTGGTGTGCGCTGTGAAGCAAGCAGTGCAATGTGCCTATTTTAGTACATCACACAATTTACCTTTTTTTTTTTTCCATTTAGCTCTATTCACGGCATTGCGTTGTGTTATGGTGTTGTGCGTTGATTAAAAAGTACCTCATGTCAGGGTTTTTTTTCTTTTCTTCTTTTTCACCGCATACCACCTTAACTTGGTGAACTGTCTTATCAGAAAACAAGGACTGCCCTGTACAGGTGATTTCATACTCTTTATAAGCACTGCAAAAAGAAAGATTGTATATATATGTGTGTATATATACACATTCTAAAAAAGGAAAAACGGTATTTAAATTGCAATACTCAATATATAGCGATAACAAAAGATGAATACAAGTTGTGTTTGACTTCTGCAATTACAGGAGGTGTTCAAAGTAGTTATCATTAGCGTCCAGACACTTCTGATTACAGCAAACTACTGCTTGAGCAACGTAGACCAAAGTGTCCACTTGTAGCGTTGCGCTATACTTCAACAGAGTTCTCGAATTTGAAATACCACTTCGAAATGGTCTTGCGCTCCTCGAACGGCAACCTTCTGCCATTTTCTTTGACTGTCCTGCGCGGTGACGCTAGCATTGATTAACGCCATCTTGTGAGCGAACGTCATACTACACTGCTACCTTATTTCAATTCAACTTTGAAAAGTAATACATAGATAACATCTCTTTTAAAATGTGTATACATTTGTTTGGCACCCCCTGTGTATGTATATGTATGCGTGTGTGATTATATATAGAGAGATTATATATATATTATTATTATTATTATTATTTTATTTTTTTTGCCCTAGTTTTCATCAACTCATTTCACAATGGATGGTGGTATTCTTATGGTTTTGTTTTCTTTCAGCAATCTAATTTCATATAGACAATAGTGTATATGGTTAAACCGCTATAATCGAGTTAAAACTCCTTTCCGGTATAAACAGGCAACAGTGACCAGGCACCGCAATGGAAGTTTTCCTCCTCAGTACGCACTGCGTGTGTCCCTGGGGGTTTTTCTGACATAGTTTTGCCAAGAGAGGTTGAGTCAAGCTGTTTGTATGTTCAGCTCTCTCCCAGCACCTGTCTGGACATCTGTCTTGTACAGGAGCCTGGCCTATATGGATGGCAGTGTATGCCTCATGTAGTTATTAGCCCAGTATTTTTTCCATTTTAATTTACATTTGTGCATTGTTTTTGCAGATTGGTATTTTTGACTAAATGGATTCCAGCTATCTTAGTGGTTTATTATTATACTTTTTATTTAAATGTCCTAGGGCATTTTCCTCCCTTGAGTTTATTCCTGAGTTTGCAGTTCCTGCTCTGCATCAGCAATAAATGATTCTCCGTTACCAGCTCTTGTGTTGCTCAACTCAACAGAACTTCCATTGTGTGTCAGATTAGAGGAGCCTCGTGTTGTCTGGCCTGAAATACAGAGAGAACAAGTTGGTTGGGCTCATTTAGTTATTTTAGGTATCTATATTGGTGTTCACTGTAAGAGCATTGATGGAATGGCCATTAATTATCTAGGATGGGCCAGTTGTGGTAATTGACTTTAGAGACTGTAATAGCAACTTTACACATTTAGTGTTGGCAGATGAGCATTTTAAAAGCCGGATTGCCTAATCAATCAATTAATAGGAGAACGCATACCAACATACAGTAAGCCTGTTCAAGTACCTTTTTTTTTTTTTTTGTAACTGTTTAAAAGAAAACCTAACGCAAAAATCATAGCTATACCAAACCTCGCCAAAATGCCCTGATACCTTCTACGATACCGGAACTTCCGGTCAGAGGGAGATTTCCTCTGACTGGCAGTGCCATGAGGGAACATGGCGCCGGCTTCCTGGCCAATCAGGAAGCCGGGCGGCGGGTAACGACTCGCCGCCTAACTTCCTGATTGTCCGAGAAGCCAGCTCCATGCAGTTTGGCCGGGAAGCCGGCTTCCCAGCCAATCAGCATGGAGCCGGTCAAACCGCATGAAGCCCCCTTCCTGGGCAATTAAGCCGGGAAGCTAGCTCCATGCTAGCGTAAGTACTCTAACGACGAGTACTGAAATATAAATATCGGTAGTCCAATACCGAAAAACTGGTATTGGTGCATCCCTTATATAATATAAAATTTGGCTTGTTGCTATATACAACACTCCACTGGGACTTGCCTAAGGCTGGCTACACACAGAGTGAATTTTTGGTGTTTCAGCATGAATCTGGTGAAATTTGCTCCGTTGGTGACCCCATTTCCTGAACAGAACTCACTGCATTGCCCAGCGCTGCCAGTCTAACACTGTTGGCATCTGTAGCGGTAACCTAAAACCCAATTTTAATGTCAGAAATTGTTAAACGCAGGAAGAGTGAAGCAAGTCGCTGACCGAATTGGGTCCATATTTATTGTAGCTCAGCCTGCCCCTCGTATAGTAACAGATTTGCCATTAATTTTTATGCCTGTGTTTACAGCATCTGCTTATGCAGACCTAAGCAGCAACAGATTTACCAATGTAACTGAGACCTACTTTTCCTGAAAACACTGGCACAGTGAAAAGAGGTCAGGGGCAGGTTTTATAGTGTGCAGTCCTGCTTTTACGCAGCAACGTGGGAGAATTACGACTCCAGCTGTTTGTGTAAAACAGGGGCAGTTAAACTTCAGCCCTTTAGCTGTGACGAAACTACAAATCCCATAAAGCTCTGACAGCCACATGCTTGACTCCCAGAGGCTGGGGCATTATGTGATTTGTAGTTCCACTACGTTGCTGCTTAAACAAAATAATACCTTTTTTTTAAAGAAGAACTCTGGGCAGAAGAAATCTTAACCCTTGCAGTGGGGCTACCCCCACACTGCAAGGGTTAAGTGCTTGTTTTCCTCTAAGGTCACAAATAACAAAGAATTTACTTATCCGAACTTCGGCTGCTAGACTGGTCCCCGCAGCCTCTCTCCTCTCCTCTGGCGATAGAATGTCCCTTGGCGTCTTCATGTCCATTATTCTGTATTGGAAGTGATGACTCGTGGGTTCTTATACCGCTGGGGTGGAGGGGGAGGGGGGTTGCAGGGACAGGTCTAGCAGCCAGGCAGATTGGGTGAGTATATCTTTCTATTTTAGACCTTAGATGAAAATGTTCACTTAACCCTTGCAGTGCGTGGGTAGCCCCACTGCAAGGGTTAAGATTTCTTCTGCCTGGGGTTCTGATTTAACTATCAATGGTTGAAATTCAGGGTGTTTTGGTTATAAAATAAATAATTTTTGCCTTTTGTAAGCCAACTTTTTGTGCAGATTTAGGTGGATTGACTGTTTACAGAATAAATTCTAAATGATATTTCAGTAATAGTCTACCCATCCTTTTTTTTTTTTTTTTTTTTAGAATGCGTCTGCCTGTATATCTGACTTTGTACCTGCCTACCTAGCTTTATCATTTAAAAATGTCATGGAAACCACAGTACTCATCATCTTTTTATTTAAAGGTTATTTACTCATCTTTTTTTTTTATATAGACAAGTGTCAGACCTAGTTTGTATTCTGTAGACTCCGACGATATGAGTTGTATTCCAATCCTTTGTGTTGGCTTTGACAATAATTGCATCTTATTTTTTGGTCTCTTTGCAGGAACTGGCAATACAGTTGTAATAATGGTTGGGTATCCTAAAGGCATGGATATCATGGAAGTCTTAAGAAGACAAATCCCAGTGAAGATGATGATTACTGTAGGCACTCGCCATGTCCAGGAATATATTAGTGGTCAGTCGGTAGTATTTGTGGCTATTGCCTTCATCACCATGATGATCATTTCCTTGGCGTGGCTCATTTTCTACTACATACAGCGTTTTCTGTATACAGGAGCTCAGTATGGAAATCAGGTGAGCATGGCTAGTGATTTATTGAAGATATGATTTTTTTGGTGCACAGGTCATCCGGAAGATTCAGTAACAGGGCTGTCTAGTTTTGATAACAATTAGCAAAGGTGCTACGGTAGTGATGGGCTGCATCCTATTAGGGAGAGAACAGTTCTATTTTGCAACAGATTAACAACTACGATTAGGGAAAAGGATTGAATTGGAGGAACTAGAACAATGTTTCTCCACATTTTTCAGTCATGGCACCTTATAAAGCTGGCCATACACCTATAGATTATTTGCAGATTTTCTGTGGTCAGATGGAAAAAGTGCAACAGATTCCTCCATCTACACTTAACTGTGTGGATGGTAGAATCTCCCTCTGGCCAAGCCTCAGTATCTTGCGACTCGGCCCCGCTGGCTCTCAAAATACCTGAACAATGCCTGCATCCAATAAGACTGTTCAAGTGTTTTGAGAGCCACTGGGGCCAACTAGAAAGATACTGAAACTTGGCCCAGTGGGAGATTCCTCCATCCACACAGTTTAGTGTAGATGGAGGAGCATGTCGCACTTTTACCATCTGACCATAGAAAATCTGCAGAAAATGTATGGCCAGCTTAAAGGTTTGCAAAATCTTGAGGCACCACAGTCTAAAAATATAAAAAGACGATGTGTGGTCCTTCCAAAATGCATACCAGATCCTTATTTGAGATAGGGGTCCGGTATGGACATTTAGGGGGACTCACTCAAAAATGTGGAGTTCCCCTCTTCACATTGGATCCTCCACATCAGAGTCCCCCTTTACGTTAGGAGCTCCCTCCTTTCACATCAGAGCCACCCCTATCACACTAGGAGCCCCAGTTCCCCTCTTTCACATCCGAGGCATGACGTTGTGTGAAGACAGGACACTGGTTGAGGGGCTGAACTAGAAAATTGCATAGCTAGGGAGTGGGATATGGCGGGGGTCATGGGGTTGGGGTAGAAGGTGGGGTTGGAAGAAAGCAATAAGGATGCTCTAGGGCAGATGCTACTTTTTAAATAAAATGTGGTAGTAAAAGGAATGAACTAGAATTGCTGATGGCCAAATATAATGATATAGTAATCATTATTATAAACCTGGCTCCATGAATCTCATGAATGGATAATGACCGAAAAGATGTAGTGTGTTTAGGTAGGATAGTGTAGACAGAAAAGGGAGGGGTGTGTCATTAGATGTTTAAGACCGGCTGAATTAACATTTCTAAATGTGTGGAGTTTTTATTGCCAATCATTACAGATTAAAAGTTACGACTAATGTATTTATCAAAGTTTATTATAAGTCACCACCCAAAAATGACTATGCTTGAATGTTACATGATGCTTCAAAGAGAGAAGGCAATAAACAAGACTTGTATCCTGTATATAAGAGAGTCCAGCCACAAAGATGTTAACTAGGGCATAGATGCAAGGGGCTATAGTAAAGAATGCAGATTTTTATCAACATTGCACAACAGCTGGCTTATACAATGGACATAATGGATTAACTATTTAAAAGGGGGCTAGGTTGTAACTACTGTAGAGAGTATACATACTGGAAAGAGAATTTCTGTGAATAAAAGGAAATGTGCTTGTCCCTCTGTCCAGTCAAAGCACCATAATTGGCTTCTGGGGTGTTCTGATTGTCCAGTAGGCTGGGTGGGCTGGAGCTAGCTCCTAGGGTTGCCACCCATCCAGGATTCACCCGGACAGTCCAGGTTTGGAATCCTGTCCTCTGATATCAGCCCATCTCACACCTGGGGCACATTATTCTAACCGGACTTGTGGCTAGCCGCAAGCTTGCATTACGCGCGCTGGGCCGCTCTGTCTCCAGTCCATCGACTCGCCCTCCCTCTGTTTTTCTCCTCCACGGCTGGGTTTTGGTTGGGAGGAAGTGACATCAGGGAGAGAGCGGAGAAGGAGAAATCATCCTCCGGCAGCTGACACGGAGCACTTTCGTCTGGGCCCGCCCAGAGTCTTGCCTCTCTACTTCTTACTAACAGGTGTTTATTACATCTAATTAAATATCAATTGAAATGGGGGGGGG
>NW_017306411.1:940406-981693 GCF_000935625.1 Nanorana parkeri | reverse complement strand
GTAGCAAAAAAAAATCCCCCTATAAAAAAAAATGTCACAGGTGACCTGTGACATCTTTTGTGGGGGTATCTTTTATGTGCAATAGTTCATATCGTCCAATACAGATGTCACCAGGACTAAGATTCCATGATCGTGCAAAAACCATTTTACTGATAGTTGTCATTGAAACGACATGCGCTTATGGGGCCACGCAGAGTCCCCTTCAACAGGCTCAGCTATGAAATTGCATAAAAGTACCACAACCTTTTTATACAGTACAGGCATACTAGAAGGTAATTTCTGAGCCTGATTATGAAGGGGATTCTGTGAGGCCCCAAAAGTGCTTGTCGTTTGAATGACCACTATCAGTAAAATGGATTTGCACTAACATGGGATCTTGGTGCTGGTGACATCTGTATTGGAGTTCTGTTGTGAGCGACGCCATCTGCAGTCATTACAGGCACCCATTACTTTTGGGATATCCGGTAAGGAGCACGGCAAGGTGTATGGATACTGCTTTGTATAGTACATATCTGGGCACCTATGATTTGTGATACATTGTGATTAACTGCACTGTTATTTAGTCACAAAATATCTGCATAGTGTATACTTTACAAAACAATTGCTACGGGGTGCTACAGTGTTCGGGTTTGGTTTGAAGGCAAGGGGGCAACCCTAGTAGCTCCCAAGTTGAAGAATTGTGATGGAAGACAGTGTCTTGCAGTTAGCAGTCATGTTCTAGGGTTTTGTTTTAAAAAGGCTAAGCGCTTTAATGTAAAATCCTACATATGCAGCGTACATGTGCAGGGTTTCTGGAGAATCTCTAGCTGCAGTGTCAGAGGTCACTTAACTTCTCACATTTCCGGCCTTTCAGCTGCCTGATCTCACACATAATATCTGAGACAATGGGTTTATTTAATATAGTAGTAAAGACTGTTCACTTAGAAAAGTGAAAGTTTGCATCCATCAACCAATCATGTGCTAGCATTTGTTTTCTCATTATCCCTGTATTATTGGGTATGAGCACAGGTTTCCTGTGTTTTCACTTTGCAAAATGGACGTACACTTTACAAAGAAAGTGTTTACTTTGATATATTCCCCCCAGTGGTTGATTTACTAAACCAATAGAGAATATTCACATATCAAACATTCCACAGTCCAGTTCACAGTTAAAAGAGAAATTCCATTAAGATACTTGGAGCTGAACCTATGCAAGGGATTAGAAGTCCATTGTGCCTTTAAAACAAACAAAAATAAAAAACAACCTGTCCTGCTCTCTCTTTAATATACACATTTCGGTTTGCTTGATACTCTGAGGATCATACAATTTATAAATCGGCTGAGACTGCATGACGCTATGTGTTCCTGGGGATTTGACCCAAGCATATTAATGAAAGTATGAATTCAGAAGCTCTGACAGTTCACACATCCATAATCTTAATCTTTTAAAAACAGCAAAAGTATTATCCATTATATCCTTGCTTTGTTTGGAAGAGACCCCGCCAGGTCTCTATAGGGTTAAACATTCTGCAGCCCTGCAAGAAAAGACAGCATTTTCTTCCCTCTGCGACCAATTCTCCTACCTTCCCTTTGTTCAAACGTTGCAGTCTTGGAAAGCCTCTTTGGTATTGGACCCTTTTGGGAATCCCCCACTGTGCACTGGCTCTTTTGTATGTCCCCCAATGTCAATGCTGAGTTCTGTAGTGATGTAAAGGGTTAGAGGAAGGTAACTAGCACACTGTGTTGAATGTTGTGTTGAATGGCGAAGAGGCTTTCCAAGGCTACAGCACAAGGTTGGATAAATAGGCCCCCTGGTGAGATGGGTACATGCTGTCTTCTTGCAAGGAAGTAAAAAGTTTAAAGCTGTAGAGACCGGGCAGGGTTTCTTTAAAAATCCCATACATATGTATTTATATGCTGCTGCTTGTAATAAACAAATGTAAGCAATCACTATCTTCTGCTGGCATATCAACACTCAGACTTGCTGAAATAGTATAACATTGGGAATAGTTTGTGTTCCTTGCATCGAGCAGTGCTGCTATCTTTATATTGATCCTTCTTCCCCCCCCCCCTTTTTTTTTTGTTGTCCCTCCCCCCCCCCCCCCCCCCCTTTTCTTTTGAAGGGCAACCGCAAAGAAACCAAAAAAGCAATCAGCCAGCTTCAGCTTCACAAGGTGAAAAGAGGCGAAAAGGTAAATGGTTTTTACTGTACTTAACAAGTGATAGTAAAAGGGTTTCCCTGATGGGGAACTTTGCCTACATTTGCCCTCTAAGAACTTTTGATTTATTTTGTGAACAGATACATTTTAATATGAATGGCCCAGCAACAACATTTTACAAGATCACTTTAGTACTCCATAAGAACCTTCGTTCTGCAGGATTGCCATCTTTCTGCTAACATTGCCAGCTCTAATTTGTGTAACTGTACTATATGGGCAGCACAGTGGCATAGTTGTTAGCGCTTCTGCCTTGCAGCACTGGGGGTCCCCGGTTTGTATCCTGGCCAGGTCACTATCTGCAAGGAGTTTGCATGTTCTCCTGTGCTTGCGTGGGTTTCCTCCGGGTACTCCGGTTTCCTCCCGCACTCCAAAGACATGCTGGAAGGTTATTTGGCTCCTGTCTAAATTGGCCCTATATGTATGTATGCGAGATGGGGACCTAAGCTCCTTGAGGGCAGGGACTGATGTGAATGTGCAACTATGTAATGTGCTGCGTAAATTGTCGGCGCTATATAAATAGCTGTAATAAATAAATATGCTATGCCTGCAGAGGGTAAGCAAGCGAGTACAAATTAAGGTTTTGTGACACTATACAGCAGTGTAAAGCAGTTTTTAAATGCTTCTCTGTATAGTTTTAGAAATTATTTCTGTGGAGTGCCTGACTTTAAAAAAAACAAAACATTTCCAGCTCTTTGCCTTGCTTGGCCAGTCTAGTGCTGTGGGGCCTGTAGTTTCTGAGATGGAGGTTGACTGGCTGCTAAGGAGGTACAACTAACGGCAGTGATTGTGAATGAGATCAAAATGCTAGCACAATTCTAGCAACCAGGCACAGGAAGGCTAAAGTATCTTTGGGCAAATGACCAAATGTGCACCAATACTTAATAAACCTATCACTTTGAATTTTTATGAAAACCAATTCTTTTAATACTTGGTCCTGGTAACACAGAGCTCTTGGTGCTACCGTGTTTCCCCGAAAATAAGACAGTCTTATTTTATTTTTTTTCACGAAAAAAGACACTAGGTCCTCAGAAATCCCCGAATATAGTGCTAGGTCTTATTTTCGGGGTAGGTCTTTCGGGGAAACACGGTAGTAGCCTTCAGTGCACAGTGGTCCGCACTAAGAACTATGTTATACCCTCCTTACAATAACCCCTATGGCTTATTCACACTGGCATTGGCACTGGTCTGTCTAATACTGTCTGGAGAGCCTGTTTAATATTCACTGAACACATAGGCAACCTCGGCATTCCAGTTGTGGTGAACGTACAAATCCCATCATGCCTCTGACAATAAATAGCGTTGACTTGCGTAATCTTGCCATGCTTTATGGAATTTGTAGTTTTGCCACAGCTGGACTGCCAAGGTTGCCTTCTCCGACATATACCATCACACGGATTTAGGAGAAAACTTCTGTTTCTTTCCCTTAAAAAAGGGTTGGGAAGAGAGTATTGGAAGTTGGATTTCTACAGTGCAAAAAAGAGAATTGTTCTGTATATCGTTGTTTCTTGCAATAATGGTGCGGAGTAAACCTAGGTCAACAGCTCCTCTTGCATTCTAGGAGTTGGACAGCTCCCTGCTGTTGTCATCAAGGGCTTGCCCTCAGAAATATTTGCAGTATGATCAGTGCAGGATATGACTCACTCCTGTGTGTTTCACTGCTGTGTTTGTGATGATCTGACTTGTTGTTATTAACCCTTTTCCACTTCTTGTTTTGTGTTTCTCTTCCTCAAACTAGGGAGTAGATATTGAGGCAGAAAACTGTGCAGTATGTATAGAAAACTACAAACCCAAAGATGTTGTGCGCATTCTTCCATGCAAGTATGTATTACTAGTTAGATTGTTTTAAATGTTTTTTTTGTGCATTTAAAACTAAAAATGTTTTATTATGTATGTATTAGGGATACATTGATACCATTTTTTTCCAGACTGTGTACAAGTACCGATACTTTCCACAAGTACTTGCCGATACCAATTACCAATACCATTTTTACATTTTTTTTTATTTAGTGTCATGACAGTTTTTTTCTAAAACAATACAAACTAATGATTTTAGTACAGTGGGGGAGCAGTTGCGACCCTGATAGTTCTGCCGTTGACTCCAAGCTGTAGAGGGACTACAAATCTCAGCAATGCAGAATACCACCAGCTATAGAGGAGTACACATCTCAGTAATACATTATGTAGAAATACAGAATGGCAATACTGATACTGTTATCGGCACAACACTAGTATGTATATTTTCAACTTGAGCTAATGAAGTCTGTAAAAAGCCTTTGTTTTTTTTGTACTAAAGAAGCAATCTGAGGGCCTGGGAAATACAAATGAACCTAAAGCTCCATCTTCTGTTAAAATATTGCTATACAATATTTCATATTTACCAGACTAATATTTTTTTCTTTTTAGTTCTGGCCATAATACAAAAAAGCTGCATGTATAAACCTTCCACTTGAAGAGCAGTAGAAGCTGAAAATGTATTTAAAGGAGAACTATGGGGTCCATGTTTTTCCCCATAGTTCTCCTTAGGGTAACGGGAGGACACAAACTAATGTCCTCCCTTCACCCTAAGCTCAGTACACCGCGAGCTACAGCTCGCGGTATACTGAGACGCCTGAGCGGATCCCGACATCGACGTCGAGATCCGCCCAGCTGCGTGAGTGACAGCTGGCTCTGCTTATCTAGAGGCAGAGCCAGCTGTACCCGCCCCCTCCCCCGTCCCTTCCGCCAGTCAGCGCTGGCAGATCGGAGCGGGGAGAGGGGAATCCAGCGCTCCCCCTGTCACGGCAGAGAGCCGTAACATGATTGAGAGGTGAGCAAACGCCGGTATGTATTCGCTCACCTCCCGATCTACTGAGCCGACCTGTGACAGTCTCATTGTCACAGGTCGGCTAGAACTACGAGGTGAGTGGAAATCACTCATCTCATAGTTCTCCTTTTAAAACCATTAATACATTTCAGCATTCGGTCCTTGAATGACATTGTAATATACATTTTGCTTCTATGTGATGGAAGCAGTGTAAGCCTTTGGATATTATGTGTCACATATCACAACAGTGTAATTTGCTGTCAGTGATCTAATAGGCTGGGTAGTGGTTCAGCAACAAAATCGTTTTGCTACTCTCACTGTGTGTGACCAACAGGAACTTGCAATAGTCCAGTCTAATCCGTGAATGTTTAACAAATTTTGGTTAAGGATTTAAAGTTTGGTGCCTTACTGAGCGTTATTGAAAATTAAGTCATTGTCTTGAAACTTTTATGCAGGGAATGAGTCAGAGAATTATAGCTTTCATTGAAGGCTTGCTTGTTATACTTTGTGACATATTCCTTTTAGAGCCTTGCCTAAGTATGCAAGTCTTTGATGCATCCTATGGATAGTATTTGGCTGTTACTGGTTGTGATATTAGGTGGAATTAATAAAAGTTAAAGAAGAAAGATGCCCTGCCCATTGCGCCATGAAAATGGCAATAAGGGAAGATAAATTATTCAAGCGCTTAAGACACAACTCAGGGCTTTTCCCCATAGTTCTCCTTAGGGTAACGGGAGGACACAAACTAGCGTCATCCCATCACCCTAGACTCTGTATACCGCGAGCTACAGCTCGTGGTATACTGAGACGCTGCAGCTGAAGCGGATCCCAACAATTATGTCTGTATCCGCCCAGCTGCGTGACTGACGGCTGGCTCTGCCTATCTAGAGGCAGAGCCAGCTGTACCCGCCCCCTCCCCCGTCCGTTCCGCTAGTCAGCGCTGGAGGATCGGGGAGGGGGGAATCCAGCCACTCCCCTGTCACGGCAGAGAACTGTGACAGGATCGAGAAGTGAGCGAGCGCCGGTATGTGTTTGCTCACTTCCCGATCTACTGAGCCGACCTGTGACAGTCTCATTGTCACAGATCGGCTAGAGCTATGAGGTGAGTGAAAAGCACTCACCTCATAGTTCTCCTTTTAAGTTCTCACTTTGGTCTGGGTGGGGATTAAATCTCTGTACACGCAAGTTTAGGTTTACCAAAATTATGTAATATGAGGATCTACCTGAATTATCCTATCAATGTGTATCTGATCAGGCACCTGCACTACATAGTTGTTGGTAGAACTAAATGAGTTTGTACAGTCAGATTGTAACATGTGTAGTTATGGATCTGGGGTGTCTCAACAGAATGAGGGGCCTATGAAGGATGTAAAATGTGGAGCCTAACATGAGTATGGTTTTATGAGATGTGATTAAATGGGGACCCTTTTCAGCTACTACATGACAGCCTAGGAGATAAAGTATTACTTAAATGGCATTGAACCGTGCCAGAGTGGGTGTAGGTAAATCGGCATTGTTTAATGGGTAATAATGTAAAATTGGAAGATACCAGAAATATCAACCTATCTTTCAAGAAAATTATAAGAGACTGTTACAAGAGATTGTTTAAAGGGACTTTTTAGCATGTTAGGCCTGTTAGAGACCAACATGTTACAAGAGAAAATTGGAGAACGCCAGCATATTACAAGAGGCTTCTTGCATCAGAGAGGCCCGGAAGGCAATTGCCACCCTGCCCCCCGGCCCAGTCCGCCCCTGGCTTCTAGTGTGACTCTTGGTGTAGTGGTAGAGACTGTAAGGCTTCCAACATGTTACACAAACACATAGCTACATCTAGTTTATATACTATACCTCTATCAATAAAAACAGATGATCGGTATTTTGCAGTTCTCATGTATGTTGCTGTATAAACTGCACATACATTGCACATACCTGCATTGCTCCTGAGTGTATATAATTAACCTTTTACAGTCACCATTGTATCTGCGCACAAAAAAAAAGTGTATAGATGGATGTATAGATATATGTATGTGTGCAGTGGCGTAATCAGAGTTCTGGGCGCCCGGGGCAGAATTTTTTTTTCGCCCCCCCCATTATATAAAAAACCACTGGAACTGTACCCTGCACCTCCCCCCCCACACACACACGTTTTTATTTTAATTTTTCAAATTTTAATATTTTATTTTTTTTTGAAACTTTTTCATTTTTTTAAATCAATTTTTATTTATTAATTAATTTTTTATTAAATATTTTTATTTTTTACTTTACTTTTAGGGGCTTCGGGGAAATATTGGGGGTCTAAACAGACCCCTGATATTTCCCTTTAAAAATAGAAAAAGAGATTGAGGACACAGAGTCCTCAATCTCTTTTTCTGTGTCCCCTGTTATCAATGAACAGGAATCCTTTATGAGTGTTCCTGTTCATTGATAACATGGTATGTTTACTATAACTACAATTATGAATGAACAGGAGGGGATATAGATCACTCCCGTTCATTCATAATTGAGGATATAGTTTACATACCAGGTCCTCAATTATGTACAAACACTCAGCGATCACTGATCGCTGAGTGCTTGTACCCGTTCTCCTCTCTGACACACACTGTCATAGGAGGCTGCAAGAGGAGAGCCCAGCCTCCTGTGACAGCGCTGGCTGTCTCCGCCCCCACACCGCTCTGCTGCACTGTGATAGGCGGCCGAGCGGTGTGGGAGGAAAGACACCGGCCGCTCACAGCGCTCGTCCCGCAGCGCTCGGCCGGCTGTCATTTTCTCTCTGATTCCTTTCATCCCCGCTGGGCACTGCTCTGTGTCCCAGCGGGGATGAAAGGAATCACGGCCGCGCCGGCAAAACGGCAGGAAAATGTCACTTTCGGCATTTAGCCGAAAGTGCCATTTTCGGCCGGCGCCCCCCCCTTCCCTTTTCGCCAGGGGCCCGCGCCCCTGCTGCACCCCCGGTTGTTACACTACTGTATGTATATTAAATATATTTATATATGTATGTATGGGCATATTTACACCATGAAACACTTCCTCCAGCTAAGAGAGAGAGATGTAATATGCAATGATTCAGTGCATATAAAACATGTTCTTGTACATGTATTGAAATGACTGTCAGGAAAGAAATGTGGAATGCAGTGACGCAATGTCAGTACTATGCTTGTGTTTGTTTTTACAAACTGCTACAATTTAGTAAATGATTTATTGTATCAAGTCAGCTTGTACTATGACTCTGCTTACCTAGACACACCCCAGATTAGACTTCATTGCGATTAGTGGTTGGCTGCCAGAGGTCCATCTAACTAGGACAGAGATCAGGAAACTCTAAGAATCTCTGACTCACAATCTGAGATGAGCAGAGTGTGAGTATTGCTGATTGCAGAGCTGTAGTTGGGTCGTTTAAGACCACTACAGAGAGACCACTGTTTCCATGCAAAACACTGCAGCCTTTATCTGCAGCCTTTTACTGGGGGAATGGATTTTCTGCTGGTTCTGGAGCTCAATTAAAAGCAACAAATGGACATTAAAAAAAAATTGTCTTTCTTTACCTCAGGTTATCTAATGACTTTTTGTATGCAATTTCAGTGGGGCTTTAAAGTAAACCTATCATTACAGGGACATGGGGACTGCAGTTTATAACTACCTTCTGAAATTCTTGTTGCTGGGCTGCCTTGCATTAATACTTTGCACTTCTGACTTGGTACAAGTATACACATGAGAAAACACAACACATATGTAGTATACACATGAGGTGACAGGAAGTTCCAGGTCAGTGACTAAGGCAGTATTGAAGACAGTATGTCAGATTAAGGCTGGGTTCACACCTAGGCGGATTGAATATGCACGTTTTTCGCGCGTTTTTTTAACCCCGATTCGTGGTTAAAAAAACGCGCGTTTCCAAGGGATACTTGGCTGTATCCCAATGGAACCGCCCGACCAAAACGCCCCAAAGAAGTACATGTACTTCTTTGGGCATAGGGCGGTTTCCCGCACGTTCGTACTCGCGGAAAACCGCCCAGATGGGAACCATGCACATTGAAAAAAATGGCATTTCCCTGTTTGAGCGTTTTTCCGCGAGTACGAAAGCGCGGAAAAACGCCTAGGTGTGAACCCAGCCTAACAGCCAAACAACTGGCACTTTCAAAAGTCGGTTTGCAATGGCAATAACTGTATTTTTTTTATGATAGGCAAACATTAATGGCTATGCACCAACTTGGGGAGTCCTCGGAGAAGAGCTGCCTGCATAGAGGTGCAAGTCTGGGCTTGTTGCATGTGGATTATGGTTTTTAAAGTCAAGCAATAAATAATAAGGGAACTGCACTGCATACATTGTCTTGGAGCACATGATCATCTTTAATCTAAGCCTAAGATAAAAATAGAAATAAAAAAATGGTGTTTTGACACTTTTCTTCCTTTTTTATTCAGGCATATTTTCCATCGGATGTGTATAGACCCGTGGCTGCTTGAACACAGAACATGTCCAATGTGTAAACTGGATGTTATTAAAGCACTCGGATATTGGGTGAGTGAGTAACTCAGTAGTTCAGCATGAGAAAAAATGGCAGATTTGTTTGCCTTTGATCTAACGTGTACCAGCATGCAAATACCATGTACCCTACAGTGAATGCAAAGTCCAACTAGCACACTTGGTACTGCAATAGAACTGTGGATTCATGACTGATGATGTTTATCCAGTAAGTTACATTACCCCTAAAAATTATTATGCCGTTTTCCAAGAATGGGGTTTTAGTAATAATAAAATATTTTTTTAAATTAGTAGTATAATAATAATAGTAAAATATCTGTGAGATCTTTTATGGGTTTGTATCAGTTGCCCCATCACAGCTCTGCTTCTGTGTTTTTCCTGCTCTTATTAAGACTAGGTTCACACCTAGGCGATTGAGCCGGTGAACTGTTTTCGTTTGTGCGACTGTGTTTTGAAAACCGTGCGGTTTTTAATGCATAGAGATCCTTTGCACGTGTGTGTGTGTGTGTGTGTGTGTTTTTTTATTATTTATTTCTACTGTTGGGGGGGGCCTTCGGGCAAATATCAGGGGTCTAAACAGACCCCTGACATTTCCCTTTTGAAATAGAAAAAGAGATTGAGGACACGGAGTCCTCTGCCAATACAGGTGGGGGATATAAGCGGGAAACAGAGGAGAAGCTGGAGCCTGTGCCGCTCCTCTTCTCCCTGCTGAGCCGTGGCTGTGTTGGCCGCCTGGTGCCCCTGTTGCTAATGGCGCCCTGTGCTTGCCATGGCAATGGGGGTGAGGGGGCGCAGTCAGGCCGGCCCTGGCTGCGCCCCCTCTCAGCTGCGCCTGAGCCGAGTGCCTCACTCGCCCCATGGTAGCTACAGCCCTGCATAGAGATGTCTATGGGACCCAAACCGCACAGTTTTCAATGCATAGAGATGTCTATAGGACCCAAACCGCGTGACAACCACCTGAAAACTGCAAAGGTGTAAACAGCCTCCATTGACTTCAATGGGAATCTGTGTTTTTTGAGCGATACCGCGCGACTCAATCCACGCGATAAATCGCCTAGGTGTGAACCTCGCCTTAGAAGTAGGCCTAGCCACTGTTACAAAAGATGAGACAGTAAATCATGCACATTCTTTGAAAAGTCTTCAACTGCCCAGAGTCTCTTTGATTTTAATAAACAAGCTTTTTAATTTCTGCCTAATTGGTATCCAAATGTACTCCTAGAAACAGGCAGTCAGACATTGGGGCAGCAGTATGGAATAGCAGCTGCTCAAAACTACACTTCTGTCCGGTGGGAACATATTTGATGTTACTGGTATAATATATTTTTAAGATGAGTTTTATTACTTTTCATTAAACATAAATTATATAAATTTACAATAAGAACAGTGCTTGTTCTCTTGTTTTGTACAACAAGACAGTACTTCTTTTTTTTTTCCACAAAGAATCGGGACAATACTTTCAGGAGTATATAGCTTTCTGTTTAAGAAGCAGATGCATTTTACAGCAGAGGCTATAATGCATTGGTGGGCATTAAGCCAACGGTTCCATATACTGTCAAATTTCCACATTCACTCAGTTCATACGCCCTCTTTTTATAGAAGAACATTTCTATTAAGAACTCTGCAAGTAGACTAAGTGGTTGGAACAGGCTTTAACTGTCCAAAGATAATGGACTTAAAGTGTAAAAGAGGCATAGTTTTAGAAAGATTTGTTTTCCTTTTTTATAATCCATCTAGCTAGCTATTGTAGATCAGTAAGTGTATTCCTAAAATATGTGAATATGTAATATCTCCAACAGCAAATAGCTTTTTCCCTTTTGACATCTGCAAATGGGCACCATGGTCAGTGAAAACTGCACCAATATTGTTGCTGCCTTGCACTCTTTATACTTCCCCAGTTCCTACACTGTTAAAAAAAAAAACCCCCACAGGTGATGGCCTTGCACACAGGATGGCTTACTCTCAAACTTGCTGTGTGCCCTTCCCATCAGGCGTAACTGCATCTTCTCCATACTCCAGCACTTGTACCAGCAGAGCAAAGTGGACAATGAGTACACAATAAAGCCAAGGAACATGGATTTGGGAAAATTGCATTGAAAATGTATGAAATTATGCACTTCTCCCAACTCGTCAAGCTTTACCTCACTTTCTATCTTCTGTAGTCGCAGACAGAGGTGAGACATCGTCATATTCAGAAGAACAATAGCCTGGTGACAAATGATCTTGACTGACTATGATTCTTGAAAATCTAACTGATTACCCCATGTATTATGGGATTGTATTATTCTGGATCTTTAACTTGAACTGGCATATTTTTTCACACTGGGCTTTTTTTCTGGCCATCTACCAACATCCTTTTAGGGCTTGTTTCCACCATCACCAGAACAGAACCAGACCATGACGTTATTTTAAATGCACCATGCATCCCCATGTATTCCTCTGGTATTTCCCACCAGTGCAGTCAGTTCCAGTACTTTAAAAAAATAACAAGTACTGCAGGCATTAACGCAAGCAAAAAAAACCCACTGTACAATCCCTATATGGAAAAGGGTGTTTTCACCTGAACATTGGTGACCTTGGCTGTGTCCTCTGTGTCCTGCAAACATGGTGCACAAACATGTGGACACAGATAGGTTTGTCACCTTTGTACAAGAATGTCCTGAGCTTTATGACCCAAAACACCCAGGATTATCACACACCGTGCCAAAACAATGCCTGCATTCCATGGCTCAATGTTTGCTAAACTCCTGTGCAAGTCAACTAACACGAGAAAAGCTGGGAAGAAGCAGGAAACGACCTAGGAGACATAATCTGCATACAAAAAAAACAACTAATCGCACTTGAGCGCATCAAAAACATGCTAAAAAGGTATGCAACTGCGTTTGCAAAAACGCGTCCATATCTGGTCTGGTGATGGTGGAAACAAGCTCTTACAAGGCAGTAAAGTCAGTGAATTGTGCAATAGTCTGTTGTCTGCAAGCATCAATAGACTCATGTTCAGAAAACTGAACAAGGTTTGCATAGGCTTGGGCTTTCTGCTGCCTATCCCTGATGTCATATAACGGTGTTGGTTAGTAGTGGTGGCAACATATCGATCAGTAGCTGCTAAAAAAAAAGTCTGTAATCCATAGCTGCCCTTATTACCACCACTATCTCACCTTACTATTGTGCTTCCCTTGCTGTCCTCTACCACCACGAACAATTAAACCCTTTTTTTTTTCAATTGTGTCCTTAGCTGAATTTTGGTGGACTCCATTATAGCCATCTAATTCCACTAAGAGGAGATAAGCTAAAGCAAAATACGGAAGAAAATGTTAGCTCTCATCTATGTGTGCTTTTTTTTTTTTTACAAACCAGATTCTTCAGTCACATCAACCACATACATGCCAATCTCTGTCTAAGGCCTAGCCTAAAATACAACAGAACAATTTTAGCACTGCCTCATTTCGCATCAGCACTTTTCCTCTATTTTCATTATCTTTCTTCCTCCAGTTTCTTAGGCACATTTCCAAGTAGACAAAAGGCATGTAAAATGTCAAGCCTGAGTCAGCATCTCTTCCCTGAAAAAAATGTAACAATTGAAATGCCACAAAACCAAATGTTGCTGCTTTATCAATTTGTATGATGGATTTTCAGTAGAGGAGCAAGTTTTGAGTTCACCAAATGCAATTCTCCACTGGAGCAAATTTTACTTAAACCTATTTGTTTAGCTGTACAAGTTGGCACGTCTTGGTTCTTCTCCGTGTGTCCTCCAGAAAATGGAACACATGGCCTGTGGTGTAATAGAGCTTGCGAAGATATAAAAATGAGGTCTGCTATCAATAAACTCCCTGGTTTGCTTGCTTCCAGGTCAAATCAACTGCCATCTGTGCTGATGAATTAAGTAAAATAGCTGTGGTTGAGGAACTTGTTTGAAGTGAGGTTTCATGAAGGCATTAAATGAGGCAATTCTTGCTCCGTAAACCTTTCTAGACTCTGAAGAGCATCTGTTCATTGTTCATCGGGGCCTTTGTGTTATTTCCCCTCTAGCAATGGCAGGCATACAGCAATTTATTCAAACTTCAGCACACCTACCCACTCCTACTGTGATCGCAATGCCACAATCTTACAACAGGTTGCAGGAAAACCACAATAAACAATGCAGAGTCTTAATCAATATCTTGGATGCATTCAATATACAATAGAATTCCTACCTACACAGATTGTGCAATGTATTAGTACCTAAGGGTATCCAGCGCAGAGACTTTTTATAGATTTTCCTGCTGTCCCTGTGCCCTGGCTATTTTTTTTTAACAAGAAGTTCAAATTTTGTCCTAGAATTTACAGAAAGTGAATTTCTCTTTATTTGTTTTTTAGTCTGTTTTTTAATATGTAATTGAAAGTGTTTTGTTATATCTGTTTGATATGCAAAAACATACATTTTGATTATGCCATAAATTGTGTGAACTCATCACTTTCTGTGCTTTCTGCCTCTGGACTTTTATCAGTATGCACTGCTTCCATTTCTTGCCTTTTTGATTACAGAACAAATCCTCCTTATGTTATGGAGAAGAGGAGGGAGGTATTCTGTAGTCTTAATGCACCTTTGTCTTAGCCCTGGTTCACACCTAGGCGGCACCGGTTTTGTATGTGCACATTTGTATTCCCCTTTTTGAAGTGCGTATAGGAAGATGCACGTTTTGATTGGCAGCTCATAAGCCATTGTGGACAATGGAAGAACGTGCGTATAAACACGCAAAAACGCTCACAAAAATGTGCAACATGCTTCTGTTGCGCGTTTTTGGGCATTTACAATTAACTTAATGGGGAGCTTTTAAATGCCCAAATAAGCTCCGGTATCTTTTCAGGCGTGTGGCGTTTTCCTGCTAGGCATTTTTTTTGCTCAGGTGTGAACCAGGGCCATTGAAAATCATGGGATTTCTTGTGTTGGGCAGTTAAAACGCTTTTTGAACTGCTCAGAAACTCCTAGGTGTGAATCGGGGCTGAGGGTGACAACACTACTCTTCCATTAATGCAGTACAGCAAGTGAGAGTTGTCACCCTAGGAAGTGTGTTACAGACAAAAATATATCCTATTTGTATATCACTTGGCTGTAGATCATCAAATCATCTCTGAATTGGTGCCGACACTGTCCTTCCTTCTGGAGGGTGGCTACTTTTCTTCCCCTTGTTCCCTGCGTGTGTTGTAAAGTAGCCACCGCTGTACGCTCGCTCCTGTGATGGACTACAATCTCATTACAAATTAGTAAACTAAACATGAGATTGTAGTCCATCACAGGAGCGAGCTTAGAGCGGTGACTACTTTACACCACACACAGGGACCATTGGGAACAGAAGTAGCCGCCCTCCAGAAGGAAGGACAGTGTCAGCACCAATTCAGAGATTATTTGTGGATCTACAGCCAAGTGATACACAAATAAGATACATTTTTTTTTTTTAATATAGTTACGGTACTTAAAGTGACACTAAACTCAGAAGTCAATCTTCTAAATACATTTAACCTAATTTATATAGGAAACTTGACAAAGCCCAAAATAATATGTCTTCAGCCTAGGGTGAAAAGAATACTTCCTTTGTGGAGAACCATCGTGGCTGATACTATAGTTAACTACTTGTTTACCGGGGGTATTTATTTTTTTGGGGCCACGCCGTTGCATGTATGCAGCTCTTATGCATTAGTCTGTGTTGGGTCACAAAAGTGACATAGGTGGGTGATGTAAGTTTCAGCCAAATCTGTTGAAGTTCAAGCCTCTCTCACAGCTGGGTAGAAGAAATGTTGAGTAGTTCAAACTGCCTCTATTGGCGATTTTTAAACTGCAACACGAAGAGAGATTGGTCTTTTCAGGATAGAAAATATTAGTAGTTTGTTGTGTTTTGATGAGCAGTGATGAATCATGTATTGTACTGCACTGCCTATGGGAAAGCAGTACCTGATTTTGTATGTGTGAAGGTCAGGTGAGAGATGTGATTACATCCCCTCTTAACACAACTCTAGCCCCAAATTTCTTTTGTTTGGATAGAGCCAAGAAGTTCTCAAATATCTGTCAAATCAGTAAAGCTGTCCTACTTTGGGAGATTTCCTTTCACTTTTGTCAGGACAGTGAAGTAGTGGGAAATCTCAACAATGGGAGCATAGACAAAAGCACATTTAATAGAGTTTAGGGCTGCTACTAACTCATTTTTTTAAATAATCGGGTTAAAACAAATTATTATTTTTTTATTTAATAAATTCCTTATTAAATCTCTAAAAAAAAATGTAAAAAAATCTTACAGGTGGAGCCTGAAGAACCGCTGGAAATGCCTGTCCCTTATTCCATTGCTGGCAGCAGCCTTTCTGTGGGGACTTTAAGTTTTGCCCATGAGGACAACCGAAGTGACATGAACAACCTGACTACTTCTTCAACAGTGGACACTCTACAGCAGTGTAGTAGTATCAAGGAGGACGCAGGGGAGACTACGGCGTTG
Organism: Nanorana parkeri; assembly: GCF_000935625.1. NCBI lineage: Eukaryota > Metazoa > Chordata > Amphibia > Anura > Dicroglossidae > Nanorana > Nanorana parkeri. The sequence continues at coordinate 965,751 of NW_017306411.1, read as the reverse complement.
CTTGGTGAGTGCTTTGTTCACTGCTGCTTTGAATGTTTGTTTGTTTTTTGTCCTCATGTCAATCACGTGTTTTCTACAATCAAACCAAAATTTTCTAGTTAGCTTAAAGAATTAACCAATAGTATCACTTAGGGATGCACCGATACCACTTATACTCGGTATCGCCGCCGATACCGATGCTTGTATCGGTGCATCCCTAGTATCACTCAACAATACTTCCCAAACTGTCATCATCCATACACTACCGAGCAGTGCAACTGTTCTTGAATATTTATCACATAGGCAGTCAAACCAAAATTTTCTACAACCCCCAATTCCAAAAAAAAGTTGGGGCGCTGGGTAAAATCTACATAAAACCAGAATGCAATTATTTGCAAATCTCATAGTTCCATATTTTATTCACAGTAGAAAAAAGAAAATATATCAAATGTTTAAACTGAGAGAATGTAACAGTTTAAGAAAAAAAGGTAATTTTGAAATTGATGGCAGCAACATGTCTCAAAAAAGTTGGGGCAGGGCAACAAAAAGCTGACAAAGTAAGTGGTACTAACAAGGAAGAGCTGGAAGAATGTTTTACAGCTAATTAGGTTAATTGGCAACAAGTCAGTAACATGATTGGGTATATAAAGAGCATCTTAGAGAGTCAGAGTGTCTCAGAAGTAAGGATGGGCAGAGGTTCACCAATCTGTGAAAATCTGCACCTAAAAATTGTCAAACCATTTCAGAATAATGTTCCTCAACGTAAAATTGCAAAAGATTTAAATATATCATCATCTACAAAACATAATATCAAAAGATTCTGAGAATCTGGAGAAATCTCTGTGTGCAAGGGCCAAGGTTGAAATGTAATATCGGATGCCTGTGATCTTCGGGCCCTCAGACGGCACTGCATTAGGAACAGGCATGATTATGTGATGGACATCACTGTATTGGCTCAGGAATACTTCCAAAAATCACTGTCTGTGAACACAGTTCTCTGTGCCATCCAAAAATGCAAGTTAAAGCTCTATCATGCAAAGAAGAAGCCATATCTGAACATGATCCAGAAATGCCATCTTCTCTGAGCTAAAGCTTGTATAAAACAGAATCTCAGACTAAGGGGGTTATTCACAAAAGGGTGAAGAGTTTGGAGAAGGGAACAATCTAGGACAAAATAGCTGATTTGGACAAATTCTCTAATTCAGCTCACTTACCAGTTCATTTATATTTATCTATTATTTTCTAATGGCACCCCAGTCGCGCCAAGCGGATTGCGCAGTTTCCGCCCGTGCTTCAGAACACGATTACAACAGCCGCACGTTGTGTATTGCAAAAAAAAAAAGGTACATGTAGCTTTTTTCTGGGATTGCCGTGCGGATGTCACCCCATTGAAAGCAATGGGGGCTGCACTGCAATTGCAGCCTGCATTGTGCAGGACCCGTGCGATCCCGGGTCGCGGAGGTCTGCACCGGGCCTAAATTTGCATTGGTGTTCAGTGCACACCTTTTAACTTTTACATTGGTACTCACTGAAAAATGTTAACTTTGAATTTGCGTTCAGAAGTGTCAGACTTCTTAAAAATAAAAGCTGTTAAGAGTGCCCCTTTACTACAGTTGTGTTGTTAGGCTGTAAGAGATAAAGAATTAGTAATACCACTGGAAGCGAGTACACGGGCAGATACACTCCCGCTGGGCAATTGTGCACTGACAGTGGCAGGTGTGCTGCTGTCCCAATACCTAAACTCTGTTTGCAGCTGATTGGTTGGAGACACTGTTTGAGAATTTTCGGACTAGAGAATATCAGTTGGATAAAAACTGGTGCAAGTTAGGTGCAACTTCAAAAAAAAAAAATTGCAACTAGCATCGTTTTATTCTACAGGGCCTCTGCTTTCAGAAAATATTTAATAATTTGGGGATTTTAAGCAGTTTTCTAGCCAACAATTCAGATTTTAGTGTGCGTGCGTGCCAAGGCGCGTATGTCCTGTCTGTATTTTGGCCTGTGAAGTGCTTCCTTACCTTGTTCACAAAATCAATGCTGATTTCTGCTGAGTGCCGCCATCTTGTGGCCGACGTCAGCAGCCCCAGCTGGGAAGCTGTGATGGGATCTTGACCTTGTTCTGTCCTGTATTAACATCCCCTCGTGTTAGTAAACTGCCACATGGTGGGGTCAAAATATTGTGAAATACAGAGGAAAGAACAAACTTTAGAAAGCATATATGCAAAAAGAAAATAAAAAGGAGCATAACCACATACGGCCATAAAGAAGAAAGCTAAAAATGTCTGAAAGAGACCGAGGCTGTTCAATGCAGCTGCTATTGGAAAATCTGTCTCGCACAGATTTGGCTGCTGACCCACTGACCATGCTCTCCTCATACAGCCTCTGCAGCATGAACACTGTATAGGGACAGGACAGTAACATTGAGATGGAAAAGAGAGCTTTCAGGCCCTCCCCAGAAGTGTTAAATTGTGGCTTAGTGGCCTGGCAACTGTAGCACTAAATATAAACCATCTTCTCACAAACTAAGAGCATGCTGAGTGAGTACATTGCTTAAACGTCTCCCTGATGTACTTAGCTGAGGTAGTGACAGGGTCTCTTCAAAGTAGAACTAGGGACTCCCATGAAAAATCTTGCAGGGTTTTTTTTTGCTATTTGCATTGTTACTGCCGATTTCACAAGCCTGTAGCTTGGCAGTCAGCACCAGGCCACACCTAGTCCAGCCCACTGCTTTGATTGACAACACACCCTCTTCCTGAAACCCTCCCACCAGAGGGTAAAGGATGTTTTTTGTTTACTTTGAGGCTTATGCATCACATAGTAACTGGATTTGGTACTTGTTTAGACTTTCATACAGGAATCTTTAGATATTCTTTGAGGCTCATTCCCACAGATGCAAATCCAGACGTATGGTCATACAGTGTACAAAGTAGCAATGAAGCCTCCAGATTCTGAATGTTAAAGAATTGAATGTGTAGCTGTATTTGTGTAACATGGAACTGTTCTTTCTTCTGCAGATGATCTTGGCAGTGAGGATACAGGGGAACAGATACAGAATTCTGGAAACTCTTCTTCTCACTAGCCTTCCTCACCTAGGACCTTTCAAGACTGTGCTAGAACTTGTTTCTAATTTTACGGGTTTAAACAAGCCATGAACTGACAATTGGTTGAATGAGAGGAGGATGGCAGGCCTACAACCTTCTGATACATACCCCTTTTGTGTTCTTAATATTCAAACCCCCTTTTCCTAAAGAAATGCATATGGCACTTGTTACATGTTCTTTTAAGGTCAAATGACACATTAATATGCAGATCAGGCTCTGATCACACAGGGGCAAAACTTATATATATTCTGTAATTTATATTGGACTGGACTGTCATTGTAGCAGCATGGAAGTTGGTTGTGTTTACGTTACCAGCTGCACTTGCCTCCTCTCTACATGTAATCATGAAAACATGAACAAAGACCCAAGGAAAGCACTTTTTCAAGAAGAAGCTATGTGTTCTGGTACCTAACCCTTGGTTCATGATGGCGCTGATTCTGGATATCTGCCTCAGGAATCTGTATAGACTGCAGCGATGAACAAGTTGTGCTACTTGTGATCCACCTCCGAATCTGGCCCCCTACAGCGTGATGAACAAGCTCTCTTCTGCTGGATTCCACTCCACTCAGGAATCCGTGCCCCCCGCCTGCAGTGATAATGCTTTGTTTTGGATGCAGCTCAGGAATCTGTGTGATTGCCGTGATTCAGAGGTTCTGTTGTAGTGGATAATCATGTAGACATGACAGCACTGCCCAGCTTTCTGTGGATAACTCATAACTCGCTGATTTATTTTCGAGGTTTTCGCTCATTATTTAGGGGCATATTTATAAAGACCCGGCTGATCTAGGCAGGTTTTCTGTGCTGGAGTTGTGGTGCATTCACTGGTAACATTTACCACACTTCTAATGCGGCAAATTGTGTTGTTGGGAAATTATTTTTTGGGGGCAAATGTTAAATGTACAGTAGGAGTAATTTTCTTTTGCTGTGAATTTGTTTATATGGCACAGGCTGGAGGAGCTTCTGCTTTCACTTAGTCTTATAATTATCAGGCCTTGGAAATGATGTCCAGATTTTATAAGATATTCATTTTTACATAATACCAATTGTTATATGAATTTATATAATACCATTAGTTCATAAAGGTTTTTATGATACAAAAGAAAACCCCTTTAACATAATAATATGACTTGTGGGGCAAATCAAATCCATTTCTGTTTATTTATATATCTTTTTTTTTTTTTAATGTGTATTATATTGAAGTGAATTGTATTGCTATTGCCCCTTACATTTTCACATTCCTTGATGTGTAGCCCGTTGGCCATAATGAAATAGAGGTTTTCATGGCCTATAGGTTTGGGAGGGGTTTTTTTTTTTCATACAATCAGTAATGGCTCCCCTTGATTCTTCCTGCTTTCGCAGAGTTGTGGGAAAATGTGTAAGGGGTTAATTTATGTTTCCGAATCTTACCCAAAAACCATCCTAGAGAAGCGGAGCTGACTAAAGCCAATGACTGTGAATGTGGCATTACCTACAAAGTACAAAATCCACAAGCAGCATGCACAGCACAAACAAAGCCTTATTCCTATGCAGCTGCGGATCCTCTATGACGGGGTCTAAGATATCCTTGGTGGCAGGACCAGATTGCTGATACCGCCACACTACTTCAGCATCACATAGGTTGTCCAGAGGAAAAGCACAAGCTCCAAGTACAATGAGCCTGTTGGAGCCTTAGAGTAAAGTAACCAGACCTACCTTGAGACTCCTTCTCACTAACTTAACCGGTAATATGAAAGGGCAGCAGATCCTCAGATCGGACCAGATCATGAGCCATCTTTGATCTCCTAAAGAGCCTCCCACACCAATGATTTGCCTAGCAGGTTCTGTTTGGATGTTCTGGGATAGGTTCCATAGGGCAAAGCCTTGCATGTCTTTAAAAGTCCATCTCAGCCTGGCAAATGTACAAAATGAATGTGTCTGAATAAAGTCACTATTGCCATCCTACAAATAGGGGAAAAGGACAGTGAGAACCTTTTCCATTTAGTGAAAGATTTTGGCGGATGTTAGGCACATTTGTATGTGCTCTATATGGTTGCTGAGCTTGAAACAAGAAATAGTGACCAATGCTAGAGAAATACAGAGGCTGAGCTTCCCAACTGTGTCTCTGACATCAATATCTTGAGACCCTGACCTGGAACAAGTATGCAGATAAGAGGGTCATATTCAACTCGGAAGTCCTGATCTGCATCAGTTTCAAGTTACTGTCTATTATTCCTATTGAAGCCAGTGGACTAGCATGACAGCCAGGTATTTTCAGAAGGGAAGTGAAGAAGGCAGCCTCCATATTTTCTTACTACAGTTTTCAACAAAGCTCAAGTCCAACCCAAACTCCTGTCCTAGTGCTTTATAACTAGGGTGAATGTCTTTATAAATATGCCCTTTAGTCTGACCAAAAGCTGCTGATTTTCATTTTCCTCCCTTGTTTACATTTAGACTTCAAGCAAATAACATCATTCTAGCATTATGTACTGTGCTGAGTATATACACAATAAGAGGGATTAAAGCCTTTTTATTAGTTGTAATAAAGCTAAATTGTGTTTTTGTGTTGTTTGTTTTTAGATTCATACATTATGGTCTACACACCGGTTATCACTGAAAGGATTTTTGTTACTTTAGTTCCTCTGGAAGTCTCTTGTTTATGGCAGTTCCTACAAGTTTCATGTTACTGTTTGCCCTCAGTGGACACCCTTACGTAAATGTTGTCACATATCATTGTGTAGTCCATCATGGGAGATTGACCAGTATTTCTGGTCCTGGTGACTACGCCGAATCTTTCTCTCACATGACAGCACTGGTACTTGGCTGCTGAAAACCTAGCACTGTTGCATGGGGGCGTCATCCCTAAGTTGCTCCTAGTGATCAAAGTGTTGTAAGAACCAAAGTAGGAATACCTTAGGAATATTTTCCATGGGAGTGTCTTCCTTCATATTGGTACTTGATACCAAAATACCAGTATTGGTGCATCCCCTAGTCACAGATCAATTATCTTAACTGCAAATTGCCTGGTTAGGCACTTTCTGTGTGGATGTGTTTTCCCACATGAATAAAAGTTTTGATATGTATGTATTTGAAGGTTTACTATGTTCATACAGATAACTACCATGTTCTGTAAGAAGTCCCAAAGTTAAAAACTCTAAAATATTTACTACACAACACTACAGCTTCAAGATGCTATTTCCAAAATGTCAGGTAATCCTTTAGTCAAGGAACATTGCAAGTCAGCAACAGCCTTTGCCATTTCATAGCTGATTTATTATCTGGTTATCACAATGAGGGCAGGTCCAGTATTAGTCATTTTATTAAACATGCTTAGGAAGTGATAGCGCTCGTTATGAACACAACTAGGTTTATGTCAGTTCAAGAAACAGATTACAACATGCCTATAGCACAAAAAAAAAAAGTAAAATGACTGATGCTAGTTAAGGTGGCCATACGCTTTTTACAAGTCTTGCGAGGGTTGTAAAGTAATTTTAAAAAAACGTACGATCTGCCCATCTTGGACAGGCAGATTGTACCAAGGGGCGGGCTTCCGCTGACTGCAAACGGGTAGTGTGCGTGTGCGCACACCGGCCCGTTCGGCAGTTGTCGAACAAGCTGGCCACTAACCCACCGAGAAACATACGATTCTCGGCGGACGTTAGACGTGCGACCGTACAGAAGAAACGGTCGCACGCCTTCCATACACTTTGCGATTATTGTACGATCGCGGGATTTCCCCACGATTCTCATACAATAATTGTACAGTGTATGGGCAACTTTATTTTTCTTGGCATCTTCAACGACAGTCTAGAACTTGGGGTTTCCGTCAGCTTACTGGGACAGGAGAGGACGGTTGTGGAATGCCTTGCCCTACTCCACCTTCTCTGTTTTTATTGTAGATTAAAGGTAAATGTACTAAAAACACAGTTTTCGGGTCATAGATATGCAACTATCTTGTAAAAGAAAATTGAGGAAATGGGCTATTGGAGATAACATGTTAAAGGCATATTATCAGCCCAGAGTTTCTAGTGTTAAAAATAAGACCCCTAATGTAGTTAAAGGAGAACTACGGGGTTAAGGCTTTTCCCCATAGTTCTCCTAAGGGTAACGGGAGGACACAAACTAGCGTGCTCCCGTCACCCTAGGCTCAGTATACCGCAAGCTGTAGCTCGCGATATACTGAGACGCCACAGTATACCACGAGCTGCTGCTCACGGTATACTGAGACGCCACAGTATACCGCGAGCTGCTGCTCGCGGTATATTAAGACGCCGCAGCGGATCCCGACAATTATGTCTGGATCCTCCCAGCTGCGTGACTGACAGCTGGCTCTGCCTATCTAGAGGCAGAGCCAGCTGTACCCGTCCCGTCCGCCAGTCAGCGCTGGCGGATCGGGTAGGGGGGAATCCAGCCGTGACAGGATTGAGAGGTGAGCGAACGCTGGTATGTGTTCGCTCACTTCCCGATGAACTGAGCCGACCTGTGAGTCTCATTGTCACAGGTCGGCTAGAACTATGAGGTGAGTGAAAAGCACTCACCTCATAGTTCTCCTTTAAATGTCATATTGCATATTATTATGAAAAAGTATCAAGTGCAAGTATCCGTTCATAGCGCATGATCATCTCACAAAGAATGCTTTATTCACAAGAATAAGGGCTTGTTCACACCAAATCTGCATGAGTTTCTGTACGTGCAGTGTGTTTTGACGCATTCCAGGCCGTTGAGAACAAAAACAAATGTTTTGGTGCGTTCCAGAGCAGAAAAAAATAGGGCATGCTGCAGTTTTTCCACATGCTCTGGAACTGGACGCTGCGGTGTGAACTAAAGCCCAGAAATACCATTGGAATACATTGGATACAGTTTTGATGCGTTCTTTAACTGCTCTGCACTTGGTGTGGGCTAGCCCTAAAAGCCCCTGCAAACATAAAAACAATCCCCTTGGGGATAAATTGACACCTAGAATCCAAACATTGCACCACCAGACAATATAGGAGTCACCCCCAAAAGTAAGTCAAATGGATTTCAGGTACAACTTGGAAAAGAATGTACACGGGCTGCTAGTAGTATTTAGACACATGAAACTGGACTTGTCATTTTAAATATAACCTGTACCGCGCCATACCAGTGTTTTATCTAAAGTGTAAATATTCTCAATGGATCAAATATTTGTGAAACATATTCGTTTATCCAAGCTGCTTTTGGGTGGCAGGAACATACCCAACAATAGGCACACAAGCAACTCGGTCACATTAATGCATTGACCACAGAAGGTGCCAATTTGTAGAAACACCCAGTTCTAATCTTTCCTGGTGCCAGGAAGTCTACAAGTGTTCTGGACCTTTGCCTGGTATGTGCAGCTCACCATAGAGGTATTCTCTCCTCTGGTATTTTAGCTAAATGACATTTACAGAAAGTCAAACCTTCAAATTGCTTTCCTTATTACATCACACAAAAGCAGACTACATACACACACAAAAAAATACACAATGAAATATAGACAGTACATTTTGTCAGAGTTTTAATAATTATACATTAGAAATTGTGATTTACTAATTTGGCTGAAGCCAAATATTTCTAGAACATAGTCCAGAAGGCAATAGTTTACATGCACAGTGATGACTGCCTAATATTTTGAATATGATCTGCATGAATAACCTATCCATCACTGGAACCAGTGCATATTCATCAATGTCTAGCATCTGATTAATAGAAGAGGGCAAAAATGAGCATTATTTAAAGTACAGGTTAACACTAACCCATTTTCCCTGGCACTTCTATTCCATACTAAAATCCGACACACACCCACACACATACACACACAGTGTTTACATACCTCAGTAGCACAGGCTTTTCTGGCAGAAATCCCTTGTCTCTCTGTTGGCTGCACATGCTCAAGACTTGTATGGGCCTGTACTTTGACAGTCTCAAAGTCAAAAGGATTTGTACCATATAATAAGGGTTGGGCAACTCTGGCCCTCCAGCTGTGCTTTAACTACAAATCCCCAAAATGCCTCTGCGAGTCATGCCTGTAAAAGTCAGTCTTGCAATGCCTTCTAGGACCTGTAGTGCCAAAACAGCTGGAGGGCCAGAGTTGCCCACTCCTGCCATAAAGGCTGTACTACAGTGGTAAATTAGCATTTGGGTTCAGTAAGGAGTAGTTAAGGAAAGTTGCTTCGCTTTAGTTTTGTTGCCCTACTAATGTTATATAGTTTTAGTTGATGAAGAGTAAAAAAAAAAAATATGATAGTTTGGTATAGGTTAAGGCTCCTCATACATCACTACGCTCTCTACTGCTTGTAGAAGGAAACCTGTAGCGAGAAATATGCAGGCTATGGTTAATGACATCATTTTTAACATGCTTTCTGGCATCAGTTGTTCAGGGCATGGGCCCGGAAAAGATGGGCAAATTAGGCTAGTGAAGGAAGGCTACTATCCTTTTTTTCAAGCCAGTGTCAAAAAATGGAATCCAATAGGTCAAGTAGCTTTACAGCTAGGCGACTAATATTAACCCCTTCATGACTGAGGCCCTTTTTTCATTTTTTGCACCCATGTTATATTCCACATTTTAGGCCTGAAAATGACATAAAACCCCCCAACATTATATATTTTCTGAATGCCAAGACCCTATAGAATAAAATGGTGGTAGTTGAAAATTTTTATGTTGCGCAATATTAGCGCAACTCCTTATTAAACCCCAAAATTTAGTGACAGATTTAATTAAATGCCCCAAAACACAACAAATTACCCATTTTTTTGAATGAAATATAAAAGATGAGGTTACAACGAGTAAAACGATACCCAACATGCCCAGTTTACAGATTGCGTGCGACCGTGAAACGGCGAAAAACTGCAGTACCCCAAAAAGTCAATAAAAGACGCTTTAAAAGCCCCCACAGGTCATCAATTTAGAGATACCCCAAAATACTGGCCCTAGAATTATTGCTCTCACTCCGGCGTGCACGGCGATACCCAACATGTGTAGCGCGTTCGTCGTTTTCATGCGTAGGCGCACCCGACGCGTGTTTACGTGGCGACGCGCGTGATCGCGGGGGACTTTTACATTTTTTTTTATTATTATTAGATTTCTTTTATTTAATTTTAAAAACTTTTTTTTTTTTTTTTTTTTTTTACTTTGACTGCTATCACATGGGGGGGCTTGCAAGCCCCCCCATGTAATAGCAGATGGTGGTGACAGGTCCTCTTTAAGGTGATGCTGGGGGTCCAAAAGACCCTCAGTGTCACCTTTACACTAGAAATGAGCTATTGAAGTGCAGATCGCACTTCAATAGCTTAGACCTGGGCTGCAGGAGCCCAGAACTGACAGCCCAGGGACCGGAAGTGATGCAATCTGCATCGCTCCCGGTCCCATAGAACGGGGAGGGGATCGATGAACGGAAGTTCGTCGACCTCCTCCCCAGCTCCCAGCTGACACAAAGATCGCCGGGCCCGTAGGAGGGGCAACGGAGCTCGGCGGGGGTGTCCGGCCCCTTCTTCGGGACGCAGAAGCGATCTGGCGACAGGTAAGTCGCCAGGATCGCTTCTGTTGTAAAGCCGACAGTCGGCTCTACAAGTTTAAACAGAGTCCCGGCGGCAAAAGTCACCGGGAGTCTGTTTAAACAGCCCCAATGCTGGCGACGTACACTGTACGTCGTCAGTCACGAAGGGGTTAAGGCATAGAGCAAGGTCAACACTAGGAGCCTGCCCCTACAAATACAGGGTACCAATAAATAAAAGTCTGAATACTTTTTAAGCAGATTACCTCTGTGGTTGCTAGTAGCTGAAATCATTTCACATGCTGGCTTCATCCATGGTTAATATAACAATGGTTGGAGTGGACAATACGTTAAAATGTAGAGCAGGTAATCTACAACACGTGTTGAACTAAAGTCTCAGCCAGTAGAGATTTGGGTCTATTCAAGAACTAGCACATGTTAAAATATATACACGTTGCATATTTACAGATTTTTCCAATACCACCTCATACAGAAACTTTCTCTGAGAATACCACTTACTGAAAAAGTGACAGTAAAAGTGTGCAGTACAGGAAGCACTCCATCATACATCAGTAGGTTTCAGCCAGACGCTCCACAAGTAAATTATAATTCCACAGAATTCAACATCATCGACTCTAACCAGCACAAGCCACCTGCAGCTGGAAATGATATAGTGGGAGCAGAAACGAGCAAAGCTTGGAGTGCACGGAAACCCTCTTCTCAAGGTTATCACATATACAGATTGGAACAGATTGGAACTTGCATGATTACAGCAAAAATAACCAAGGCTCTGAGAGATGAAAGTACAGACCATGCACAGGAGACCAAAAGTCTTTTTTTAATAAAGAAGCTGCTATATCAACAGCTCAGTTTTACAAGTGTCTTAATAAGTTCACAAAGTTAGATCCTTCACAGAACAAGGCCTGTTTTATTGGTTTACGAATGCTGAACCGAAGCACATTTACAAAATGCACATGGAAAGAGCTTTTAGAAACCATCCACAGGCAGAATTATCTCTACAGATAAGATTCTTGCAATAAGTTAAACTGTACAAGTGGGGACCAAAATCCGATCATCAATCCACTGGTATTCAGTGTCTGGAGCTGAGCTAATTAATAAATGGATATACTAGTAGCAGCATACGTAGGCCACAATATGCTTGTAGGATAGTCCAGGATAGAGGATACTTGACAAAATTAAAAGAAAAAAAAAAGTCATTATGTACAAGACAAAAGTTCTCAGGTAGTGTGCCGGTCTCTTATTTTGCCGGTTTAGCCTCTTGTGGATTTTCTCCAGTGTCCAAAGTCTTCAGAAGTCGGAAAAGGCCGGCTGCTTCCCGTATTCTGCTGAACTCTATACAGAAAGCCTGCACCTCTATAAACAAGTCCTGGACATTAATAATTTTGTTTCTAATTAAAGACTGTAGAAAGACACAAACCAGTCTAACCAAGCGATTCTGCAAAAGACAAAGAACACAGCTAAAAATCAACCAATTAACATCTCAGAATATAAAAATAAGCAACATGGGATGATAAAGATACAATCCTTTTACGTAAGGGTCATTGGAAAAACCAAGATAGCAAAGTAGCAGCAATACCCTTATTTCCCACTTAAAGTGTATTTACAGGAAAAACTTTTTTTAGTTTTGGATAGAGTGGGGAAGGGATAGACTGTCAACTTTTTATGATTGTCTGTGCCTGTGTTGTGAAGATCCACTCCTATTTGTTATGGTGACCATTGTCACCAGTAGTGATGAGGCTGGGCTTGATGCAAACTCAGTTTGCCCGAGTTGGCCCAAGCCCGATCAAAACTCTAATTACCACCCCCTCCTCTCGACCCAGTCAGTTGCAGGGAGGCTCATCCCCCACCCCTAAAAAGTTTTGTCCTTGCATACACTTTAATCCTGGTCTAAAGTGCATGTTTTAGCATGCTTTACATGAGTGGTTCTCAACCTGTGTAACCTCATGACCCACATTTGTCCTTGCTCAATAGGTCGCACCACACTGGAACGAACGGCACTGCTGTACCGCGCATTCCGATGCAGGCGATCGGAACTGTGGGCAGGATATGCAACTAGAACATATGGTAGGTGCGATTACATGGTACAGGGCATTAATCGCCAGGGCTGTGCGATTAACGTACTGTACTAGTGTTAATGGGCCCTTAATAACAATGACAGACACACATTAAATTTAAGAATAAAAGCGCATCTACCCAGTCTCCCAACCTTATGAGAACCGGAGTGGATCCTCAGCTTGGGGTCCAGTGTGGGCTGCTGTGTTGTCACAGCACTCCATCCATATGTGCATTGCTTTTACAGCTCCCTTGCGCACACTATAAAAGTTCCAGGAGCCAGAATGTGACGTCACTCCGGTCCAGGCACCTCTACAAGGGCATGCAAAGGAGCTGTGAGCAATGAGGAAGAAAAAAAGTGTCACCAGCAAAAATGGTCAAGTGATTGTCTTTATTGACACGTCATATTTTTGTCACAGTATGTGCAAAACTTCACCAGCAATATATAAGCACACATACAGCGCAATAACCCAATGGGAGCTGTAAACAACGAATGCATACGCCATACCTCAAAGCCCACCCCAACTCAAGCTGTCACTCAATGCCGGACAGCATATTTTGAACGGCTGCTCGGAGTGAGAACTGACAGTGCTGTGCTAGGAGGAGGCTGAGGAGTCTCTAAACTAGCACAGTGGAAGGCACGCAACAACAACCCACTGAACATGGGGTTGCGACCCACATTTGGGTCGTGACCCACCAGTTGAGAACCCCGGCTTTACATTCATAGAAAACTCCTACCTGCATATATTTGTCCTTAATTTGCTCACACGTGGATATGCAATTTGATATATAAAGGTGAATAAATTCAGGAGGAAGATCAACCGCAGTGGTTAACCTGCAGAATAAAATGATAGGATTACGATGGATGCAAAGATGGATGGAGAAGAAAAAGAAAGACACCTTCATCTTAAAACATTAGTGTTATAGACCGCAAAATGATCAGGAGGGGAAGGCCAGTTCCGTTGACAATTGTTAAAGGAAATCTTTGACTTGGATTCTCACTACACATTGACCTTTCTGATATGCCTCCTTAACCCTGGTTGGTGTCTCAATACAAAAATCGGAGCCAAGCAAAATTTGGAACTTTCCTAATTCTTCAAATACAGGTTTTCTGTAAAGCTAAGCTCCAACCATAGATAATTTACTGTTAACATTAATACAAAGAAGGGAATTTTTTCAAACTGGAGCTGTCACAATTAGGAGCAGTTGCCCGTAGTAACCAATCAGCTTCTCTCTTTCATTTTCAAAAGCTTAAATTGAGAGAAGCTGATTAGCTGCTATGGGCAACTGCTCCAGATTCTGTCTGCTCCACGTTTGATAAATTCCTTCCAAAGTGTTTAACCTGTAAGCTGCCCGTTCTCTGCACGAATGTTGTCCATTAGAAGCCCTTACAGGGTAGGCAGAGTTATGGAAAAGTACAAGCAACCTATTCAGGATTCCTTCTACCTTATGGTAGTGGCTATATCCCTAACATGGCCACGTTCCTAGCATCTTGGTGACAACTTGTTAGGATTCTGAGTTTATCCAACGCACTGATTCTAGATTAGCAGAAGGTCACAATGGGTAGCAACTTTAACAGAAACAGACACAACTCACCGATTAACAACTTCCATTGAATGTAGCGACATGTCCATGTTGACCAGAACTGAGAAATACTCTGTGATCTGACTTGACTGCATCAGCTTTAGCAACATTTCAATTGCAACCAGGGGATTGTTTTCTACCAGGTCTGGAAGCTTGGCAGGAGTAAGGCCAATATGATAAACCAGTTTGGGGTCTTTTTCTAACTCTGCAAGGAGCTGAAGAAAAGAGGAATTTGTTATTTTTATTAAGCAAATAGGTTTTGTTTAGATATAGCATTGTGATTTGAGGCAAAACAACCATTTCAAACAATGCTGAATTTCTGCTGAAAAACAGTAATGGTCACACAACAAAAGTAGGAATCTGGCCAAAAATACATTTAAACTGGCCTGGGACAGAAAGTCAGGAAGTACAGCAATAGTACTATACGCCTGGGGGTAAGGAAGAACACCGCTGAAATAAAAGCTCAAAATCAGGTATGATTACAACAGATGATTTTGTCAAAGTGTTAGAGGCTGCAGCTCTTCTCATCTAGTTTTGTACAAACATATATTACAGGCTTAAAGGGTAATTCCACTTTCCCAGACAAATGAATTTACCCCAACCAATCTGCCCCTTCTCCCTCCGCTGCTCTTACCTATCCACGATTGCTCCTTCGCCTCCACGGCTCCTCGTGTAATATCCATACTCTGTACATGGGGCTGCAGTCTTGCGGTATGCATTTCAAGTGTTGCTCACAAAAGGCGTGCTCTCATTTGTCAGCGAAGCCATCCGACCAATGAGCAGCGCTTCTTGCTAACTGCTGAGCACAGTCATTTGCTACTGAAATTTAACATACACAGGACTGCAATCCCTTTATATCAGTTCCTGACCAGGTGCGGATCTGCAGATGCGGTGCTACTGATGCAGTGCGTTTTTGTCACGTTCCAGTTAGAGTGCTGGAGTGCGGCTTTCAGTATGTTAGCTGCAGTGCAGTGCGCTTTTGACGCGTTCTGCGTTTCCTGACCGGACAAAATGTGACATGCAGTATTTTTCTGTCGTAACCTGAACGGACTGCGCACGTGAGAACTGTAGCCCATAAAACACATAGGGATACATTGGGATGCATTTTTAGTGCAGGAGCGCAGGGATCAGGTCAGCACAGAAAACGGACGTCGTGTGAACAGGCCCTTAAACAGGGTTACACACTCCATGTCTGGATGAGACATGGTAAATGAACCACAGGGGTCCCATTATCGTTTAGCACTCCAATGGCAACTTTCTGCAACTGTCAGGGGACTGCTATTGGATGTATCAGTATTTACATATTAGAAAAACTGCAGCAGTAGGGGTGAGCTCTTCTTGCTTACCTCCATTCCTGAAGTAGGCAAAGCTGAAAACACCAGAGATATAGATGATACAAGAAGATTGTTGTACTAGCGTGCATTTACCCAAAAGCAAATGCTGTTTATAATTGCCTTTAAAATTCAGCCCTGTGATCCCAGACCTTTACTACCTGCACTGAGGGCCACATTGGTTGCTCCAAGATCGCACTGCCTTGTAACTAGAGCTGCAGCTAACGATTATTTAAAATCGATTATGTCGATTAGTTGTTGCAGCCCTACTTGTAACAATACGAGGTTTAACCCACAGTTACTTTTTCTGTAAAGTGCACACACCTATCCTTGGCAGAAAGTGCAAGAATGTAGCACAAAAAAAAAAAGGGAGCTCCCCAGCTATGATGGAAGCTTTAACTAGATGTTGGGTGAGTGAACTTGCCTAAAGCTGGCTGACTTATCTAGCTTTTTTCTTTCTTTCTTCCAATCTTTTGTTAGCCTTAAGCTGGCCATACACCTTACAATTATCTGCAGATTTTCTGTGGTCAGATGGAAATATGCAACAGATTCCTCCATCTACACTTAACTGTGTGGATGGAGGAATCTCCCACTGGCCAAGCTTCAGGATCTTGCTAGTCGGCCCCGCTGGCTGTCAAACTACCTGAACAATGCCGGCATCCAATCAGACAGTTCAGGTATTTTGATAGCCAGCGGGGCCAACTAGCAAGATCCTGAAGCTTGGCCAGTGGGAGATTCCTCCATCCACACAGTTAAGTGTAGATGGAGGAATCTGTTGCATATTTCCATCTGACCACAGAAAATCTGCAGATAACGTATAGGCCAGCTTAAAGGAGAACTATTAGATGAGTGATTTCCACTCTCCTCATAGTTCTAGCCGACCTGTGACAATGAGACTGTCACAGGTTGGCTCAGTAGATCGGGAGGTGAGCGAACAGATACCGGCCTTCGCTCACCTCTCGATCCTGTCACGGCCCTCTGCCGTGACAGGGGAGGGGCTGGATTCCCCCCTCCCCGCCGCCAGCGCTGACTGGGAACGGACACGGGCGGGTACAGCTGACTCTGCCTCTAGATAGGTAGAGCCAGCTGTCACTCACGCAGCTGGGCGGATCTCGACATCGATGTCGGGATCCGCTCCGGCTGCGGTGTCTCAGTATACCGCGAGCTGTAGCTCGCGGTATACTGAGCTTAGGGTAACGGGAGGACGCTAGTTTGTGTCCTCCCGTTACCTTAAGGAGAACTATGGGGAAAAGCCCTAACCCCATAGTTCTCCTTTAAGGCTAACACAAGATTGAAAGCAAGAAGCTAGATAGTCAGGCCAGAGCAAAGTAAAAAAAGAAACCTGAAAAGACTCCAGTACACATTTACAATGAAATCCTATCCACAAATAATTTAGAGCAAATACCTGTGTCTGCTGAGGAGAAGACAGTGGACTTTTAAATGCCTTGGCCATGATGCGCTTAATTTCCACACCAGTGCTATTCTTTACGCACATTGATTTGTCCCATTTGATGGCATGATCAGGATCAATGGGATTCAACCAAGCAAGTTCATCATCACAGATGTGTAGAGGAGGAGGTGGGCGTATGAATTCAGGACGGAAGTGGCCTTAAAAAGAATGTGCTACAATGAGAACCTTACCAATGGATTAAAGAAATACAAACAATTAAAAATATCCTAAATTTTACTACAACGTTATCCCGTACCTTTTCCCAAAAGTGAAAATGCGGATAATTCTCGGAATAGATGAAAGCATCATATAACCACACAATGACCTCCAAAATGTTATCACTGCACCAGAGAAAAGACAACAACCTGACATTCGGATATTAGAAAACAAGGTTACATACTTTCAATCGGTGGCTTTGGACCGCTGACCAAAGCTTCTGTAATCTGAGAAGCAACGGAACTGTCAAAACCAGAATTCGAGGAGTCTGGGTCAGGATCACTTAAGATGCTTGGGAAGCTGGCCTTGCTCTGAGTTGGAAGTTCAGACTGTCGTTCTAAAAAAACAAAAACATCATCAAAGCATGGGCTCATTTTAAGACATTTTGTATCATTTGTTTACTTTCTTTTGGAACCTGAACGTTTACCAATATATTTCCTTTTCTAGCTTTTGTTTTATGATTTCATTTCTCTACCAGTCATGACAATGAAGTGCAGGAGGAGATGGCCACAGCGCGACTCTAGGAGATGAAGTTGCTACTTGCATAACAGCTTCAAGAACAGAGGTACCCAAACTCCAGCAATGGTGAAACTAAAAATCCCAGCATGCATCCGTCTCTAGAAGCCATGTCTCTGGCTCTCAGAGTCTTGCAATGCCTTATGGCATTTGTAGTTCCAGACTAGCTGGAGGGCTGAAGTTTGGAAACCTTTATTCTAGAAACTCTGGAAGCAATATAAAAGTAATGCAGAACCCTCGAATTGCCTTCTTTTTTGGTCTGCTGACAGTGTAGTAGTGTAAAATGCTAAGAGTGGCACATGCCTCTTACCTGCTAGTGCCAACTGAAGTCCACTGATGTCTACTGGCTGCGCCAAATTCGTCACGTCCATGACAGCTATCTGTCTAGGTGTCTTTTTAAATAATTCTCTAGGTGGTGCCAACATCAACTGAGAAAGGAAGAACTTTTCAGGAGGTGTAATTGGTGGCAAAAAACCTGCAGAATGAACACATCTTTAATATTAAACAATGTGCAACAAATATGAAATAAACATTTTATAAAACGTGGTTAAAAGACTGCAGATGCAACAGTCTGAAATATCAGAAACAGCCTGGATATGAATACCAATAGTAATTGTCTACATTATCCAATCACTAAACGGTACCACAGATGGAAGCCATTCCTGTGATTCCAGCATTCAAACTAAACCGGGGTTTCTACTTTTCTGAAGAAAGTTGGAAACCTCTTTAGTCTGAAATAAAAAGAAACCCGTTCAATGCTACAAAGAAAGCCAAGCTGCTCAAAGTCAGAAGCCCCCAAAAGTTCAGATTAGCTGTAGGGCTGCAACTAACGATTATTTTCATAATCGATTAGTTAGCCGATAATTTTTTTCGATTAATCAGTTAAAACAAAATACCATCCTTAATTTAACATTAAATACGTGGCAATACCTGACATGTGTAGCACAATTCTCATTTTTCTATGTAGGTGCACCCGACAAGTGTTTCTGTTACTGTACGCGCGTTTGCAGGGTTTTGCGGGAGTCACAAGCCCCCTATGTGATGGCACATTGGAGGTGACAGGTTCTCTTTAAGGTGACATTAGGTATCTTTTAGGCCCCTATTGTCACCTTTTCACTTCACTGGATTTAGCTGCTAAGGCAGCTGAATGTCAACACAGCATGCAGTGGCTTGGAGCAATAGCCAGCCTGCTATTGGATATTTTAAATTGCAATAGTAGGCTGGCTATTGCACCCGCCCACTGCTTGCTGTCAATCAGCAGAGGAGGGAACTGAAGGCGAAAATTCTCCTTCAGGTCCTCCTCTGCTGATTGACAGCAGGCAGGTGCAATAGCCAGCCTGCTATTGCAATTTAAAATATCCAATAGCAGGCTGGCTATTGTTTCCAGCCACTGATGGGAGACTTGACGTCGGTGTTCTATCAATCCCTCGGACTCAAGTCTGAGGGATTGAAAGAACACTGGCAGAAGGGGGGGCACAGAAGGGATCGGTGAGGGTAAAGGAACGCAGCGGAGGAGGAAGAAGAACGGGGCAGCAGCTGAGGTACAGCGGGGCGGGGGGGGGAGGCAGTGGTGGAATGCAGTCACAGAGGTCTCTCCTCCCCGCTGGTGTCGGCTGCAGTGGTCTGTGTCCCCGCTGCTTCTGCCAATAGAGTTGGAGATTGAAAGGGACACAGACCGCTGCAGTCAGCACCAGCGGGGAGGAGAACTGAGAAGCAGAGTGGTGGGAACTAATCGAAAATCATCTAATCGATGATGAAAATCGTTGCCAAAGGCTCTCATTATCATTTATAATCCATTTAAACAATTAGTTGTTGCAGCCCTAATTAGCTCCCAAAAACAGTTTTTTCCACTTTCCACATTGAAATGTATCTGTAAAAAATATATCAAGGCAACAGGACTTGTTGTATTTTGAAGATGTTTCACTGGTCATCTGACTAGCTCTCTCAATTCTGAATGACTTCAGATTCTCTGGGAATATGGTGAATGTTGCTCCAATCAACATTATTTGTTAATCAGTCCAGCCTTCTTTTTTTTTTTTTTTTAAAGTAGACCTGTCACTCTGCCCATTGAGGGAAAAGTGATAGGATTTCTTGATAGCCTTTTTTCAACATCGGCTGATACCTTCTCTGTGTTACCTTCTCTGTGTTCCCTGCACTGAGTTCACCAATCACAGGCCTTGTACTACCCCTTCTATCCCACAATGCAGTGCTCAGCACCTGTGCAGCTACCCATCAGGCTCAAGCACTGTCACATAGGGGTATAGATAAGGTCATAGGTCATGTGTAATTTCTGATATCCACCTTACACTTGGCCTGTAACCAAGGGTTCCAGCAGGTGAAAAGAGTGACAGGGAATGTCAGAATGAGTGGGAGGGGGACCATCAGGAGAACCTGTCACCTTGCCCCGAACAGTACAAGTGGCAGGATTACTTTAAACACCCAAGGGACAGTTTGGAAAACAGTTCTCTGCTTTTAGGTGCCATATAAACACAGGCTTTCTTAAAGAAAGCGTAGGTGAAAAGGGTTGTGAAAGTAGATTAGATTGTAAGCTCCTTTGGTGCTCTAGGTATATATGAGCCCACACGTGTCGCTCATGGGTCTGTTCACAATTAAAAAGGAAGGGGCAGGTGGCGAGCCCTCACCTGACAGCAGCCTCTCGGCCTCCTCTCCGGCCGGTGGGTTGAGCAGATGGGCGAAGATGGCGGCGAAGGGGTTGGCGGCGAGCGGCTCGGTGCGGTACATCTCCCATAGCAGGTAGAGGGCAGTGAGGCGCTGCGGGGAGGTAGGCAGGAGATCCGGCTGCTGCAGGAGCATCACCAGCACCGAGCCCACCCGGAAATGGTCGGCCTTGGTGAAGTAGTGGTGGAAGGCAGTGGACAGGCCCTCGAACGTGTTGCTGCAGGCCTCCTCCGTCAGGATGCCCAGGAGGTTCGACAGCTCCTTCCCGCCGAGACTCATCGTGAGGCCGGTGACCAATACAGCAACCACCGCTAGCCTGTCTCTTCTTGCATGGGACCGGGAATACCAACACACGGCGATGCTGTTGTAGCCTACTTGAAAATGTCTTTGTCAATAAAGTTTTTTTTTCTCGGAAACACCGGCAGTAACGTAATAGTCGGAACAGCCAGGGCAATCCCGATGCGTGCGCGTTCCTGAGCCACGGGCTGAAAGACTGCGCATGCGCTGGGAGAAAGGGAGCGTGCTCTTTGCACAGTGAGTTGTGTACTGTGTGTATGCGGCTGTTCGCTGTATTGGAAAGAATAAGAAAACTTCTGAGGCCAGAAAGAAGGAAACCTTTAGGCACATGCGAATGTAAACAATGGACGCATCCCTGCCTGCTTTGAGAAGAAGAAAGAATTCACATGCAAAAAATGAATGGCTAAACCCAAAATTGCTGCTTTTATAGTGGCTTTTGAAAATATCAGATGCAGAAATGTAGAGGTTAGATAAAAGGTTTACTATAGTATAATGCTTTTCAGAGTTTATTCATACATTTTTATAGAGATCTATACCTCATTCCAAAAACAGGGACGACTGAGAAAGAAGGACAGATTTGCTTCACAATAGACTCCTTAATCGGTCCTGTTCACTACGGATGAGCTCAGGTTTAGGGCCTGTTCACACGACGTCCGTTTTCTGTGCTGACCTGATCCGTACGCTCCTGCACTAAAAATGCATCCCAATGTGTTTTATGGGCTACAGTTCTCACGTGCACAGTCCGTTCAGGTTACGACAGAAAAATACTGCATGTCACATTTTGTACGGTCAGGAAACGCAAAACGTGTCAAAAACACACTGCACTGCAGCTAACATACTGACAGCCCCACTGGAACGCATCAAAAACGCACTGCATCAGTAGCACCGCGTCTGCAGATCCTCACTTGATATCATGTGAACAGGCCCTTAGGCCCTGTTCACATGATTTTCAGGTCCGGATAAGGTGCGGATCTGCAGATGCGGTGCTATGTGTTTTGGTCGCGTTTTTAATGCGTTCCAATAAAAAAAAAGATTTTTTTTTTTTTGCTGGAGTGGGGCTGTCAGTATGTTAGCTGCATTACAGTGCGTTTTTGACGCGTTTTGCGTTTCCGGACCGTTTCCTGACCGTACAAAATGTGACATGCAGTATTTTTCTGTCGTAACCCGAACGGACTGCGCACGTGAGAACTGTAGCCCATAAAACATATTGGGATGCATTTTTAGTGCAGGAGCGTAAGTATCAGGTCAGCACAGAAAATAGACGTCGTGTGAACAGGCCCTTAGTCTGAACTTGAGTCTGTCCAGGACCCAGAAGCAAGGTGTCAGTGCAAATCCAAACAGCTACGGCCAGGCCATTCTCTTCCCTGCAGCTGCATGTAAACAAAGGGGGCGATGCTGGTCAGATCATTGACCTTTTAAAGTGACACTAAACTCAGGAGTTAAATCTTAAAAATACATTCAAGTACCTTATCTATTAACAAAAATTAGGGCTGGTAATGATTACAATTTTCGTGTTCGATTATTTGGACATCGACGTCACCGGACTCCTCCCCCTTCCCTTCGTTAGCCGTCACCGGACTCCTCCCCCCTTCCCTTCGTTAGCCGACGGAGCCACTTGGGGAAGGGGGAGGAGTCCGGTGACGTTGATGTCCCTGACGTCACCGGATCGCCAAAGGGACTCCCGGAAGCCGGCGCAGCGGTGAGTGTTTTCATTAGCGATCAAAATAATTTTAATCGATCAAAAAGTTTCACGATTAATCGAGAAATTTATCTTTAATTTCCGCGGCCCTAACAAAAATGTATCTTATTTGTTTGTCAGTCGGCTGTAAATCCTCAATCATCTCTGAATTGGTGCCGGCACTGTCCTTCCTTCTGGAGGGCGGCTACTTTTGCTCCCCATGATCCCTGTGTGTGTTGTAAAGTAGCCACCGCTCCAAGCTCGCTCCTGTGATGGACACAATCTCATGTTTAGTTTACTAATTTGTATTGAGATTGTAGTCCATCACAGGAGTGAGCTTGGAACAGTGGCTACTTTACAATACACACAGGGACCATGGGGATCAAAAGTAGCCACCCTCCAGAAGGAAGGACAGTGTCAGCACCAACTCAGAGATGATTTGAGGATCTACAGCTGAGTGATACACACATAAGATACATTTCTGTTAATAGTTAAGGAACATGAATGCATTTTTAAAATGTAACTCCTGAGTTTAGTGTCACTTTAAGGCCACATGGCCATGTTTGGGCAATGATGTTGACCTATTGTGGCCATATAAGGTCAATGATGTCACCAGCATCCCACCCCTTACGTGCAGCTCTGGGGCATGCCCCGGGATTTACGTGCAGCTGTGGGGCATGCCCCGGCACACAGCTGATTGGGTCGGCACTAACAGCTTCTTTATGGCTTTGGACAAACTCAAGTTCGGACCAAACCTAAGCTCATCCCTACTCTTCACTATAGTTTAATGGAATGTCAGTTTTCTTTGTCCATCAAAAGGCAGGCTCTATTCTAGGAACACTTAAGGTATCCCCTTTTAGAGATAAGGAAACTGGTGGTAATTAAGACCTAATTTATCTTGGAGTAATTTGTGTCAGATGTGAATTTCTTATCGCTCCTGACACAAATGATGAAAAGATGAAATCGGTTGCTGGGATGCTCTCAGCACAGTATCACTGGTTGCTAGGCTACTGACGGCACAGCATCATTGGTTGCTAAGCCGCTGTTTAGTTGCACAGCACCATAACAACCAATGATGCTGTACAGGCCAGTCCAGGGGATAATTATGCCCTGAGGATGGATTGCCCAGTATGGACACTCAGTGGCTCAGGGCCTCATTGCCAGCCCTCATTATGCCTCCATGGGACAAATTCATGTATCTGTTTTTAATAGGTACGTGAATATGTCACAGGCACAGGCATTTGTTATGCAAAGGAACAACAGAATTCTAAAAAGTGTTTTTGTGACACTTTAGGAATTCCAGGGTATATGTCTGTACTCAGATGATGCCATAAAATAAGTTGTATCAGTACTCAAATCTCAGTACTTTGTACAATTCCAATGTAAAATTATGACAATTTGTAATTTACATCTTTTATTGTAAACATTCAATACAAGTCTGTTGAAAACCAAATGAGAGTCAATCCCTTCAAGTGAGGATTAGTTGGATGCTATGCATGAAGAACAAATAAAGTACAGCATTGTCCCCCCCAAAAAAAGAGAAGGTATTTGTATATGTCTTTAGTGATAACACCAATTAAAACACAAATTAAAGTACGGTTGTCATTCCCTAAGCTGCAAAATGTTTCAGCCTCATAAGCATTACATCATAGTTGCTAACATCTGAAAAATCAACCAAAAAAATAAGGCGCATTTAGCACATTGTCGGCTGGATACTTGTGTGTGTGGCCAGTAAAGTAGATGCTGTTGTCTTAAGGTGCCCATACACCTTAAAACCATCGCACGACTTTCATCCTGTGATGGTTGTAAGGTAATTAAAAGCTCGTTCGATCTGCCTATCTTGGACAGGCAGATCGTACTTGCGATCATCACAAGCCCTCCCCGCTGAGGGCTAGATTCCAATGCTGAGCGGGTGGCTACTGACGGCACAGCATCATTGGTTGCTAAGCCGCTGTTTAGTTGCACAGCACCATAACAACCAATGATGCTGTACAGGCCAGTCCAGGGGATAATTATGCCCTGAGGATGGATTGCCCAGTATGGACACTCAGTGGCTCAGGGCCTCATTGCCAGCCCTCATTATGCCTCCATGGGACAAATTCATGTATCTGTTTTTAATAGGTACGTGAATATGTCACAGGCACAGGCATTTGTTATGCAAAGGAACAACAGAATTCTAAAAAGTGTTTTTGTGACACTTTAGGAATTCCAGGGTATATGTCTGTACTCAGATGATGCCATAAAATAAGTTGTATCAGTACTCAAATCTCAGTACTTTGTACAATTCCAATGTAAAATTATGACAATTTGTAATTTACATCTTTTATTGTAAACATTCAATACAAGTCTGTTGAAAACCAAATGAGAGTCAATCCCTTCAAGTGAGGATTAGTTGGATGCTATGCATGAAGAACAAATAAAGTACAGCATTGTCCCCCCCAAAAAAAGAGAAGGTATTTGTATATGTCTTTAGTGATAACACCAATTAAAACACAAATTAAAGTACGGTTGTCATTCCCTAAGCTGCAAAATGTTTCAGCCTCATAAGCATTACATCATAGTTGCTAACATCTGAAAAATCAACCAAAAAAATAAGGCGCATTTAGCACATTGTCGGCTGGATACTTGTGTGTGTGGCCAGTAAAGTAGATGCTGTTGTCTTAAGGTGCCCATACACCTTAAAACCATCGCACGACTTTCATCCTGTGATGGTTGTAAGGTAATTAAAAGCTCGTTCGATCTGCCTATCTTGGACAGGCAGATCGTACTTGCGATCATCACAAGCCCTCCCCGCTGAGGGCTAGATTCCAATGCTGAGCGGGCAGTGTGCGCTTGCGCACACCGACACGTGCGGCATTTGTCTCCTGAGAACGCTGCTAACCCGCCGAAAATCGTACGATTCTTGTCCGGTTTTCAAGCCTGCTCGGGAGACAAAAGACGTGCGACCGTACACATGGGCGTCCCGAGGCTGGGTG
>NW_017306411.1:924503-939429 GCF_000935625.1 Nanorana parkeri | reverse complement strand
CACCCGGCGGCATAAGGTATGCCGCCGGGTCCCCTCCTCTCTCCTGATACTGTCGGGCGTTCGGTCCATGACCGTGCGCCTGACTTTTCAGAGGGGAGTGACACCAAAATGACTGCGAGTCATTTTGGTGTCACCCCTGCAATGGTGGCACCCGGGTGCGGGTCGCACCCCCCTTGTGACGCCATTGACCGTACAGTAGAAACGGTCGCACGCCTTCCATACACCTGCCGATTATCGTACGATCGCGGGATCACCCACGATTATCATACGATAATCGGCAGGTGTATGGGTACCTTTAGGCTTGTATTGTGGCACCTTTTCGGTTTGCAGTACTATGGGGTCTATTCACTAAGCTGCCGTAGGCAGCCGAGTGAAAGACCGACCTGAAGTGAAGTGAGCCAAACACTGTTCGGCTATTCACTTCAGGTTTATACGGCTGATTTCAGCCGCATATTGGCTGAAAGGTAACCAGGTAACCAGAGACGCTGATCTCTCTGCAAGTGGCCGGAGCCAGCCGTAACGTCACCGCTGGCTCTGCCCAGCTGTCAGAAGCAGGTTGTCGGCCGGCCGCTCGGCCAGCTTTGGCTTTCACCTTGGCTCAGTCGAGCCAAAGCATATTCCTTCGGCTCGACTGAACCGCCCGGCCGACTTTGGGAACTGTACGGGCTATAGTGAATAGCCCGTACAGCAGCCCTTCAGTTCTACTGAACCGAAGGGGTCCTGGGGCCGAAGCTAGCCGAAGGATCAGCCGAAGCTATGGCTAGATCCTTCGGCTGCTTCGTGAATAGACCCCTATGTTTTACATAGGGTCTGGGGCTACACTAAAATGGTGGGAGTAAAATAAACATTAGCATCGGTGTCAGTGACATCAATAATAGCCCCAGCATTGGTGTCAGTGACATCAATAATAGCCTGAGCATTGATGTCAGTGGACACAATAATGACCCCAATATTGGTGTAAGTGGGCACATTAATAACCTCAGCATTGGTGTCAGTGAAAACATTAATAGCCGAGCATTGGTGTCAGTGGACATAATAATAATGACCCCAATATTGGTGTAAGTGGGCACATTAATAACCTCAGCATTGGTGTCAGTGAAAACATTAATAACCTCAGCAATGGTGTCAGTGGGAGCAAAAATAAACCCAATTTTATTAGTGGTAGTGGTCAGTGTCATTAATATTATGGCCCTCCCCGTTCATTAGTGGTTAGTAGCAGTAGTATTAAAGCCCAGCTTTTATTGGTGGTTAGTGGTTTTACTTACCTTAGCACATGCTTCTGCGCTGTTGTTTCTCTCCCCGATAAAGTTGGGTCGGGACTATACTTTGGCAGAGAGCGGAGGGGACAGTCACCCGGCGGCATAAGGTATGCCGCCGGGTCCCCTCCTCTCTCCTGATACTGTCGGGCGTTCGGTCCATGACCGTGCGCCTGACTTTTCAGAGGGGAGTGACACCAAAATGACTGCGAGTCATTTTGGTGTCACCCCTGCAATGGTGGCACCCGGGTGCGGGTCGCACCCCCCTTGTGACGCCATTGACCGTACAGTAGAAACGGTCGCACGCCTTCCATACACCTGCCGATTATCGTACGATCGCGGGATCACCCACGATTATCATACGATAATCGGCAGGTGTATGGGTACCTTTAGGCTTGTATTGTGGCACCTTTTCGGTTTGCAGTACTATGGGGTCTATTCACTAAGCTGCCGTAGGCAGCCGAGTGAAAGACCGACCTGAAGTGAAGTGAGCCAAACACTGTTCGGCTATTCACTTCAGGTTTATACGGCTGATTTCAGCCGCATATTGGCTGAAAGGTAACCAGGTAACCAGAGACGCTGATCTCTCTGCAAGTGGCCGGAGCCAGCCGTAACGTCACGGCTGGCTCTGCCCAGCTGTCAGAAGCAGGTTGTCGGCCGGCCGCTCGGCCAGCTTTGGCTTTCACCTTGGCTCAGTCGAGCCAAAGCATATTCCTTCGGCTCGACTGAACCGCCCGGCCGACTTTGGGAACTGTACGGGCTATAGTGAATAGCCCGTACAGCAGCCCTTCAGTTCTACTGAACCGAAGGGGTCCTGGGGCCGAAGCTAGCCGAAGGATCAGCCGAAGCTATGGCTAGATCCTTCGGCTGCTTCGTGAATAGACCCCTATGTTTTACATAGGGTCTGGGGCTACACTAAAATGGTGGGAGTAAAATAAACATTAGCATCGGTGTCAGTGACATCAATAATAGCCCCAGCATTGGTGTCAGTGACATCAATAATAGCCTGAGCATTGATGTCAGTGGACACAATAATGACCCCAATATTGGTGTAAGTGGGCACATTAATAACCTCAGCATTGGTGTCAGTGAAAACATTAATAGCCGAGCATTGGTGTCAGTGGACATAATAATAATGACCCCAATATTGGTGTAAGTGGGCACATTAATAACCTCAGCATTGGTGTCAGTGAAAACATTAATAACCTCAGCAATGGTGTCAGTGGGAGCAAAAATAAACCCAATTTTATTAGTGGTAGTGGTCAGTGTCATTAATATTATGGCCCTCCCCGTTCATTAGTGGTTAGTAGCAGTAGTATTAAAGCCCAGCTTTTATTGGTGGTTAGTGGTTTTACTTACCTTAGCACATGCTTCTGCGCTGTTGTTTCTCTCCCCGATAAAGTTGGGTCGGGACTATACTTTTATTGTTGGGCAGAGATCACTCTGTCCAACACTACCAGCATTATTTCAGTGCTGACAGCCTCATTGCACCCAGAACTACATGGACACTCTAGTTTGTTGCCATGGATCCTGCGGGACAGCCTGCAGGACACAAACACAATGAGACAGCGTTCCCAGTCTTGAGACTGTCCTGCATGATCCGGGAGAGTTGGCAACTAAGATATTTATGTAAAGGAACTCACTGATTCACTAAGCATGTCCTCCTCAATCATGCTTCCCCTCACAACCCAGTGCATGAGCCATCTTTGTCATTCCTGTCATGGAGAGGAAATGGTTCCTTCTCCAGGAAGTGTTTCTTCAGATCTGTGAAAAGTGGGGCACATAAGACATAGATTTGATGACATTCTGTCACAATCAAAAGGTTCCCAGCCAGAGGCCCTCTATCAGACACAGCCAATGCTCTGACTGATTTGTGGACACCATACTATCTAATTTATACTTTCTCCCACAGAGAATCAACTCAGATGGGATTTCCACTTTGTGTACAGCTTCTGCGTCAGGAACCAATATTCCATCCGGCTTATCAGTTTCTAGCTTTAATACCATGGCCAATAAAGCAAACAATCTGAGAGAGCATGATCTTTCACAAATTGTTGTCTCTACCAGGGACGTGCGGTCAGGGGAGGCAGAGCCTCACCTAGTATTAGGAAGAAAAAAGCTGTCCAATCAAAAAAAAACAAAAGTGAGGATATCGATCTCGCCAGTGACGAGCAAGTGAGGGACACGGAGGCTCCTACTTGTCTCCTCCCCACACAGTTTGGTTACCAGGCTGGGGGCAGAGCTTTGGCAGGATGGGGCGGAGCTTTGGCAGGATAGGGGATGCCTCACCCAGCACAGAAGGCACGGCGCGTCACTGGTCTCTACCATTTCCTGGGCATGGGAGCCTTCTTCTAACTGGTGTATCACTGCACTTTGAAAAGCCTTCTTCAGATAGTGTGAGTCTTAACTGTAGCACCTTAACTGAATCACTCAGATTCTCAATTTTCTTACAATATGGCATGGACTAGCACCTAGTGGGGAGCACCATGGAGGGCAAGACCTTGGCCCTCGCAATTTTGTTTAGTTTGCACCTTTTCTCAGGGTATTACTCACTATATCCCACCTAGTAAGCCTCCCATGAGTCCATGGGATCCTAATCTGGTGCTATCCACAAATTCCTCTTTTAAAGCTACTAGCAAAGTCAAGAATTAAATCAACAAAATGCATTCATGCACCCTATTAACAAAAATGTATCTTAATAGTTCATCACTCAGCTGTGGATCCTAAAATCATCTCTGAATTGCTGCTGACACTGTCCTTCCTTCTGGTGGGTGCCTACTTTTGCTTCCCATGAGAATTATTCACCCAACGCAGTTGATTTTTTAATTGACACTTGTCAAGCCAGGTGGTACAGGACCACCCACGGCCCATATTTCAGCCGATTAAGCAAAAATGAAGTTGTGCATGGCCAGCTTAGGTTTAAGTGCAATAAAGTATTCCTAGAGCCTAAGCCTTTTTTAATGTCTGTTAGAGTAGGGAAGGGTTAAAACTAGGGATGTTCAGATACCAGTATCTGTATCGGTGCCCATACTTGGTATTTTCACGAGAACTACCAGGGTTGCATCGGTCACTGGGCCATGCTGCTCCACCACTGTCCTGAAATAATAAGTCTGTATTCTTTTAGAAAAACTGTCACATGACAATAAACAAAAATGTATCAGTACTTGTATCTCTGAGTACTTGGAAAGTATCAGTACTTGTACTTGAAAAAATGGTATCGGTACATCCCTAATATATCAATCCTACATCAAAACAGGGATGTACAAATCCCAGGAGCCCCGTAGTCATTGCTCCTTAAAAATGACAGCTGCCTCCTAACTTTTGAGTTCTCTCTAGTCTCGTCTTGGAGATGGAACAGTATCGGTACTTGTACCAAATACGGTACTTGGTATCTGCATCCCTAGTTAAAACGCCATTTTTGTTTTTTTTGCCATTTGAGTCTCATTCACGATATTTCATTTTATTCCTGTAGACATAACAAGTGAGGATAGAAAATCTCTCCAAAGTTAGATTAAGACAGTTTGGACAATTTCCCCTTTATTTCCATTCCACTCCACTGACAACTCCATTTTGAACTCCCCTATAACTTTCATTCCCAGTGGTCACCAGGGCAAAATCTCCCTCGAAAGGAGAGCATACAACTCTTACAGAAGCTCTAACCCCTCACCACTCTATCCAATAAAAAAAACCGATTGGTCTTTAGATAAACATTTACAGTGCCTATGTATTGATACTTCTTTCCCATCCACCATAGACATAAGTCCTAATAAGAACTGAGTTTCTTGTCTACTAGTTTTAGGCTCACCATACACATTACTTTAGATCTAACTAAACAATGTAATGGAAAGACCTACCTAAATGATCCAATCAATTTGTATCCAGACAGGTTCTTCTACTAGATATTTGTTGGTAGACTTAAAGGAGATCATAGAATTAGAGCGGAACCTATGTGGTGAGCTTTAGAACCATCTCCAATAGTCCCATTTCACATTGGCAGGCTGATCAGATTTGCCCATTTAGGCAGATCTGATCAGACATTATTATTATTATTATTACATAGTATTTATATAGCGCAGTAACTCTTTAGGTAGCCAGATCCAGATGGATGTGCGTCTGATTACCTACAACTCCTTCCAGGTTCAAGAAAAAGAAAAGGAAAATAGTTGTTTTGGCAGACTTGAACATGACAGATCGGAAGTAATCAGATGTAAATAGACGGGTCAGCTAACATCCATCCATAGACCTAGCATGCGTCCGTACTGCTCAGTGTTTTCCTTCATCACAAGACGAAAGACATGGGGGGCACATCTGTTCCATACTGCTCCAATCAGCAGGGGATCCGTGCATGGATCCCCTACTGATCAGATCCAATGCTGCCTGTGTGAAAGGGGCCTTAGTTGGTCTGGTACTGAACTCTTTTATCTACTTCAATGTGATCGTCTAATGCAATCCCATGCAAGCCTCACCCATCCAGGGATAGCCTCACTGCAGGGGTTAATAAAAGGAGTTGTGCTTTAAGCGGGCATGGGTGAACCCAGGCTAATTTGCATGGCACTGATCCCACACACATCCCTAAACATGAGCAGGGCCCTCCTAATCCTCTTGTCTTATATTGTATTGTAACCATACTGCCCCCCTTTAAATTATACAATGCTGTGCAAAGTTAAAGAAAATGCATTTAATTACAATTTGCTTTTGATATACAATCATAAATTCACCTACTGGCATCTCTAATATAAAAATATTTTGCTGATGTACAATCTGGGGTTCATCTACTTGGATTTTGACATATAAATATAATGCTGATGTAGAATGGGAAGTTGTTGTACTTCTAATATGAAGCTATGTTGCTGATGTAGACTGTGGAGGTGGTGTAGTATGCATTGATTGCAGGCTGGCGCGGAGTGCGGCCAGTGAGAAGGAAGCATGCCCTGCCTAGCTGTGTGAGGCCATCTCCAGTACGAGGAAGGATCTGTACGGGGCTGGCTGGGATGAACTTCCTCTCTGGATGCCGGAACTGTAATGTGGTGTAAGACAACAAGCCAGATCCGGGCTGCGGGCTCCGTGTATATCAGGGACAGATCTGCAGAGACAGGTGAGCGACCTCTGATAGATGCGGCGGGACTAACAGTCATAGGAGATCGGTTTGCATGATGACAAAGAAATCACAGACTATGAGCTCCGAGTCCCCCCTGAGCCTGCAGACACCACGGAGAGATGCCTAGTCAGGACTGAAAGTAACGCTTGTATTGCTGAGGTGCCATTAGTGGACCCCGATCTCAGCCCACACCGACACAAAGTCTGTGACAGCCCGTCTTGTGTGATGTGACTTTGATTCCACTCCTGACAATAGACAGCATCGCGTCTTATAGGTGTGTGCGAGCTCCAAGGAATAGGCAGCAGCCGATCAGTGTGTTCTTTGTGGCTGACCGTACCATACAGAGACCCGTCTTCTTTTGTGTAGTCCGCTCTGTCCTCCTATAGATGTGTGTGTGCGCAGTGTGAGGACAGAGCGGCTCCGGGTGAAGGGTGCCGGGCTCTCCACTCACTGTGTGCTCTCTGATTGTACAGGCATGAAGCGGCTGTGACACGGGCGGCCAGGATGTGGCTGAAGCCTGAGGAGGTTTTACTGAAGAACGCCCTGCGGCTCTGGGTCACCCACAAGTCCAACCAGTACTTCATCCTGCAGCGCCGCCGAGGACATGGAGACGGTGCGGCCAAGTTCACCGGTGAGTCCCCTACACAGCGAAGATCACACACAGCTCTGTACACAGGAGAGCCGGGGGGAAGTTCACACACAGCTCTGTATATAGGAGAGCCGGGGGGAAGTTCACACACAGCTCTGTATATAGGAGAGCCAGCTCTGTATATAGGAGAGCCGGGGAAGTTCACACACAGCTCTGTATATAGGAGAGCCGGGGGGAAGTTCACACACAGCTCTGTATATAGGAGAGCCAGCTCTGTATATAGGAGAGCCGGGGGAAGTTCACACACGGCCCCGTACACAGGAGAGCCGGGGGAAGTTCACACACGGCCCCGTACACAGGAGAGCCGGGGGAAGTTCACACACGGCCCCGTACACAGGAGAGCCGGGGGAAGTTCACACACGGCCCCGTACACAGGAGAGCCGGGGGAAGTTCACACACAGCCCTGTACACAGGAGAGCCCGATCTACCTGTCCCTCATGACAATCCACTTGTCCTGATATAAAAAAAGAGTTTTAACCGTATTTAGCAGTGCTCAGAAGAGCTTCTCATTGGTCAGCAATGTCAGGTGACTGTGCTGACCAATGAGTGCTTGCAATTTGGGAGCGACATACACATGACACAGATAGTACACCTGTACTGGCGGACAGGAAGGACAGTTCGCCAAAAGGTAAGCATAGCGGGAGGAAGAGGGGGCCAGATTTCAGCGGGTAACTCCATTTTCCCAAATTACTTGGCAAAGTGATTTTACCCTTTTAAGGCTGGTGCTAACTTGGGCGATCCCGGGACTGCGCGATCGTGTGCGGATGCGTACCGTGGTTTCCGCGTGGCCCCATTGATTTGGATGGAGTTACATCCACTTGGCATTTGCTGAAAAAGGGTACATGCACATGCGTGTGTTCAACTGCGATCGTGCACGAATGCAAGGGCGGTATTGCGGTGGGAAACCGCACACTCTGACTGGGGTGCCATTAGAAAATAATGGCACTGCCAGCGAGATTGGCAGTGGTGTGTGCACAGTTGTCGCACGGTCACAGATCGCCTAGGTGTGAACCCGGCCTTAATGCACATTGTGCGTGTTAGAGAGCGTTGCTGCCCGCCAACACAATATTGCACACAGTGGAATGGGGCCACCTCTCCGCTCACACACACACAATGCCCTATGCTTGAGTTTATTCATTCTCCGCTCTGCTCTCCACTCTCCAACCACTTCGAAGGAGGGAGCCAACAGGCGGGAAGAGAGGCAGCGGAGGGCGGTGACAGATGGTGGTGGGCGGTGAGATAGGCGGAGGGCGGTGACGGAGGGCAGAGAGGCAGCGGCTGGTGAGAGAGGGGGTGTTTGGGGAAGGGGAGTGACTATCAGGTTGCTTACTGTACAAGTGACCTTGAGGGGCTGTACAGCTGCTCAAGATCACTTGTACAAAACTACTCCCCCCCCCCTCTGCCCGCCCTGAACTGCAGGCCCACAGCTCCAAGAAGAGGAGAGTGATGATTTTGGGGTGAGTAGGTTTAGGTAAGGAAAACTGCTTTTTCTTGTTCCCTAGGCATAAACGACCAGGTAACTTTTGCAGTGCTGTGGCAGTCTCCCTGTAAGGCAGGGGTAACCAAACTCTGGCCCTCCAGCTGTGGTAAAACTACCAATCCCATGAGGCATTGCAAGATTCTTACAGCCACAGGCATGACACCCAGAGACAAATGCATCATGGGATTTGTAGTTTCAGCACAGCTGGAGGGCCGAAGTTTGGCTACCCCTGCTGTAAGGGAATACTTTTGATTTTCCTACTTCGGGCTAAGATCATTTGCAGTACAGTAGGGTTGCACAGATACTTTTCGAGTACCAGTGCCGATTCTTGGCATTTTCATTAGAACTACCAGGGTTGCAGCTGGGACATGGCTCTGGTACTCCACCACTGTCCTCAAATTATTAATCTGTAATGTTTTAGAAAAACTGTCACATGACAATAAACAAATGTATCAGTACTTGTAAGTACTCGGCAAGTACCAGTACTTGTACTCGCAAAACTGGTATCTGTGCATCCCTTTTATTTATATTAATCAAAAACAAAATCGTACATTAAAACAGAGATGTACAAATTCCAGGAGCTCCGTGTGCTCCTTACAAATGACAGCTGCCTCCTAACTTTTGACTTTTTCTCTAGTCTAGTCTTGGAGCTCAAAAGTATCGGTACATGTAACGAATACGGTACTTGGTATTGGTGCATCCCTACAGGACAGTATGTCTGTACCCTGTACCTTACAGTGCCCTGTACCTTACAGTGCCCTGTACCTTACAGTGCCCTGTACCTTACAGTGCCCTGTACCTTACAGTGCCCTGTACCTTACAGTGCCCTGTACCTTACAGTGCCCTGTACCTTAAAGTACAGTATGTCTCTAGGGTACACATATGCTTTACATTTCCATTGAACTACTTTAGTCTTACTATACCTATAGACATCAGAGTAGCTTAGAAAATTCTGCCAAGGAACTTTCTTTCAAAAGATTACCATAAAAGTTTGATACATACAATACCGGTATGTATACTGGAATACGGGAAAGTGAGCCGAGTTGGAGAATTTTTGCACATCAGCTATGTTCTCCTAGATCGTTCACTTCTCCTGTCTTCTCCAAACTCTTCTCCCTTTTGTGACTAATCCTGAAAGTTTACTTCTGAATAAAACTGCATGCACAATCTTTGGTAATTGCGCTGCACTGGAACGCACGGCATTGTGGGCGCCATTGAAATGAATGGCACTGCAATGCACCTCCCACAACCTACCAACTTTTTTCCCACCGCTTGAATAGCATCAGCCAGGGAATGACCTAGGCATAAACGACCAGGTAACTTTTGCAGTGCTGTGGCAGTCTCCCTGTAAGGCAGGGTGACAGGATTCTGCAGACAGCAGCTGAATGTAAATACAGCAGGTAGTGGGCTGGTGCAATAGCCAGCCTGCTATTGATCATTTCAAATTGCAATAGCAGGCTGGCTATTGCACCCACCCACTGCTTGCTGTGCCCTCCCACCAGCGTAGAAGAGAGATCTTGGGGATCCAACTAACTAATCGATAATGAGAATAGTTGACAACTATTGTCATCGATTAATCGATAAGTTGGTTGCAGCCCTAGCTACAACCACAGGTGCTGGAGTATTTTGTCCTCATCTTTACTACGTTTCCGGCACTGGGCCTTATCTAGAGGCCCACACACAGCTCCACAATGCTCACTTTGAGATCTCTGGGCTCTTTCTTGGCCAGCACTGTCATGGTAGGGCACTGGCTTTTTAATCCGTTTTATTGACTGCCTCACTGATTGCAGAAATGCCTCCCCCCTTTCAGATGCCAGAATCTGGTGACTTTCTAACAGCTAGAAAGGAAGGTATGTCTATGGCATAGGTAGTGATTTCACTTTCTTTTTTGAAAGCCGCTAGAACATTTCTGGTGGCACAGGAGGTAGTTGTACAAAAACACCAGATACTAAGGAGAATACAGCAATGCAGTTGGAAGCTGTGCCAACTCTCCCCTATCTGAATCATCTTAACTGCGTCTCAGTAGCAGCACCGCAACATTAGAAAAAAGGCAACGCAGCCTTTAAATGGGGCAAACTGGTCAAATATTACTGGCTATATTTCTGTCTTGTATTACTCATTATTCATTGTGATTGTTAGATTATCATGGCCACAGAGCTGTATATTGGGAAATATCGTATTGATTGTTATATCTTGTTTAAGTTGGAATGTATTTTTACGGTGTTCTAAGTGGTGTGGTATTCTCAGTAAATGTTTATATCATGTATTATTCAATAGCATAATTGATAGTATTGATATTTCTAGTTTAAGGGGTATTTGAAGATACTAAATATAATTTGGAGATGTGAGAGACCACACTCGATGCCCTATATGTAGTCATTTACCACCACTGGCTTAACGTGATATTAAAGTCGGAAGGTTTTTAGGCTATTTCAAATGCTGATGAAATCACTTACAATGGATGCTGCTCCTTGATGTTTTATAGTTAGTTTCCTGCAGAATCAGCTGGTCCTTTGAGCACTGTTCTTGATATCTTGTTTTAGGATGGCTCCTTTTCCTGTGCAGGGGTCTGTAGAGCCTCCCTTGTGTGTACTACACAGATTCCTCCATCCACGCAAAATAGCGTGGATGGAAGAATCTTCTGCTTTGTACATTGTATTTGGACAGTGGCGCTGGCTGACAATTTCCAACATGTTCATTCAGCAAAACTCGACCGAATGATCGACTTCTGTTGGGGATAGAGTCGCCGATTCCTGTTGAATTGGCTGAAATTTGCTCATTTTTCTGAATGACTTGAGACATCCCAGATCTCAGCATTGTGCATGTTCTATTCTGTGCTAAAATAAGGTAGACTGTAAGACCAAAAGAAAGTAGTAAACATAAAAGTTATCTATATACAGTATGTCTCAGGTTTTGGTATGCTATGGAAGGAGAACTATTGTGAGAAAGAAATACACTCATCCCCATAGGTAGCGCTGACCTGTGACACTGCAGATGTCACACATTGGCTCTATGAATCGGCAACTCGGCTATCACAAACCACTGATCACTCAGTTCACAATCTTCTCTTTGCGCAGAGCAGTGACTGTCAGTCATCACTCCCCATAGGGGTTCCTCCCACCACTCTTTGTTCCTCCAGCACTTATTGGAAGGACAGAGGCGGCGGGCACAGCTGGCTCTGGATCTAGAGAATCACTACAGTATTGTTGGGATCTTTTCCGCCTGCAGCACGTCTTTGCACTGTCAGTATATAGCGGGCACTAGCCCGCTATGTGCTGCGTTTTGGTTAGCAGGAGGACATAAGTATATGTCCTCCTGTGACCCTAAAGAGAACTATGGCCAAAAAGATTGTCCCCCTAGTTCTCTTTTAATGGAAACACGTTGTGGGGCAGTTGTTAATGTCACATCACAAGTCATATTTTTCTGTGGACGCAACCCATGAAGATATCATGGGTTAGTTCAGAATCATTCTGTGAAAATCATATTTTTTCATGTTTAGTAAAAGTAGTAATTTATGGGTAGAAATAATTTTATAAATATGGCAAGCTGTTTTTATTTTCAGCTGACATTGCTGCATTTTGTTTGCTGCAGACAGAACGTTTGTACAGTAATACCTCGGTTCACGAACGCTTCTGTGTGCGAACAATTCGGTTTGCGAACAGGAAGTTCAGCAAAATGTTGCTTTCCTTTGCGAACTTCAATTTGGGTGAGGAACACGACCGCGGCCATTTTTCCCGCTCTGAAACGTGGTCGTGGCTTCCGTTAGTTGGGATTGTAGTCGCAGACAGACCTGTGCACACTTGCTGCGATGCTTTTTCGTGTGCTTTATATCACATACAGTACTGTACAGTATTATTCAATTCAGAATGGCTCCAAAGAAAGTGCAGAGGTTAGTGTTCACTCTCTTCATACTGTACTTTGTTTCATATTTGTGGTTAAAAAAAAAAATGACATATGGTTCAGAACGGATTAACCTCATTTACATTGAACCCTATGGGGAAATTTGATTCTGTTCGCATCCAAAATCGGTTTGCGACCACGTTCATAGGGGTCAGAACGAATGGACCTTATTTACATTGAACCTTATGGGGAAATTTGATTCGGTTCGCGACCAGAATCGTGGAACGAATTAAGTTTGTGAACCGAGTTTATTTATGGCACAGCAAAAGCAGGTTTCTCTTTGTTTTCCATCCCCCACATCAGGCTAAGTATTTGGTTTTCCTTAATCACATGTAGACAGAAGTGCTGGAAAGGAATGCTACCTGTAAAGTAGAATACTTTTGTTTTACTTTGGGTAAACACAGACCGATATGTTTTAGCTTCATAGGACTCTACATTTCCTCTAAACGTTTTGTATATTTTTGCATATTATTTTTATTTATTTATTATAGGTGTTTATATAGCGCTAACAATTTACACAGTGCTTTACATAGTGCACATTCACATCAGTCCCTGCCTTCAAGGAGCTTACAATCTAAGGTAAGTCCCTATCACACATGCATACAGGGCCAATTTAGACAGGAGCCAATTAACGTAGCAGCATGTTTTTGGATTGTGGGAGGTAACCGGAGTACCTTGAGGACCCCCCCCCCCAACAGGGAGAACATACAATTTTTTTGCAGATAGTGACCTGGCCAGGATTGGAACCGGGGACCCCCATGCTAACCACTATGCCATATTATTGGACTATTGTGTTAGAAAGTGCCTACCTTGATTATGGTATTGTAGTTAAACACTTATGATCTGTTACACCCCTTCACACTCCCTAAGGCTAGCTTTTCCACTGTTGTACTGTACAATACATTGTTTCATTTATGCTTCCTGTCTGTAACATGGAATGAGGGGAAATCTAGCTAATGGGACAGACAGAAAAAACAAACCATGAAAGATGTGCTACCCTATACCTATCACTCTTTTTACTGACATCAAAACATTCTGAGCTGGACCCGCACATGCATAGTAGCAGTGTTTTCTGTCTTTTGCTCCAGCAGACTGGAAAAAAATGGTAACCGAATAAAGTTATAACCAGCCTTTGTAGCAAGGTGCACATGGGAAGGCCTACAACAATACAACACACAAAAAAAGTCCCCAGCTCACCTGCCAGCTAGCCTGCAACAAAACAAATGACCCTGTCTAACAGTATGCCTTAGGCCTCATTCACACACAACGCAAGAGCAAAATTGTATATTGCGTATGTACGTGTGTATATGCGCGTATTTGTACGCATATACGCACACGCATATACGTGCACTATATGCAGTTCCAGAATGCATCACTCATAATGGACATTTTAATGTGCCGTACGCGCGTAAACACGCATATGTGTGTGTAAATATGCAGCAATACACTGCCCGGACGCATCTCTGTTCCATTATTTTTTTGCGCATATATACGCTACGCAAATATACGGCTCCATACGCGGCTTTGTGTATGGAGCCTCTTATTTGCATGTGTTGCATATGGTACAATATGCAACATGAGGCCTTAAAATCAGAGGTTTTAGTTGCACAAACCTTTGGCCAAAAATATGTAGAAGCCACACCGCCGCGCCAAGGCACCTCTGTAAAGTGTGGTCCTATCTCTATTTATATGAGCGTGAGCATATTAATGCAGTCTATAAATGAAATGCAGCTGTACCAGGAGGTGCGTCCCTGCACCTTTTGAGGAGGAGTAGGCTACCTCCTGGTACAGCTGCATTGCGGTGTGGCTTCTACATATTTTTGGCCAAAGGTTTGTGCAATTAAAACCTCTGCTTTTAACGCATACTGTTAGACAGGGTAATTTGTTTTGTTGCAGGCTAGCTGGCAGGTGTGCTGGGGACTTCTTTGTGTTTTGTATTTTTGTTCCAGCAGAGCACAAACTGTCCACAGGATTAAACCGCAGACGTTTTTAACAAGCAGCTCGGTGGCTTTGTGGGCAATATCTAGCTGGATTGAGGGCAGGTGAGTTTAAGACTTGTAGGGACGCTGGGGGAAAGTAGCCCTGCTGTTCAGTGCCTTTTGCTCTTTCCGAGTCACTGTACAGAACAAGTATATACTGTATATCTGGAGTTCTGAACAAACTATCACTTTCTGATGTGCATGCTTATTCCAGTTCAGTGATAAAATAGAGAAGGGCTCGCTTTTAAGTTAAAGGAGAACTATGGGCTGCGTGAATTACTCATCCCCATAGTTAGAGCCGATGTGTGACATTAACCCCTTCGTGACTGACGACGTACAGTGTACGTCGCCGGCATCGGGGCTGTTTAAACAGACTCCCGGCGACTTTTGCCGCCGGGAGTCTGTTTAAACTTGTAGAGCCGACTGTCGGCTTTACAACAGAAGCGATCCTGGCGACTTACCTGTCGCCAGATCGCTTCTGCGTCCCGAAGAAGGGGCCGCCCCCCCCCCGCCGGACACCCCCGCCGTGCTTCCCGGGCTCCGTTGCCCCTCCTACGGGCCCGG
>NW_017306411.1:883740-924446 GCF_000935625.1 Nanorana parkeri | reverse complement strand
CCGCCGACTCCCCCCCCCCCCCCCCCCCCCCCTACGAGCGCTGACTGGAGGGGGCGGACATAGCTCTAGATAGGCAGAGCCTGCTGTCAATCAGCCAGCTGGGTGGATCTCGACAGTATTGACGGGATCCATCCCAGCTGCGGCACTCTCAGCATATTGTGGGCAATAGCCTGAGTTTTGGGTCACAGGAGGACGTTGTTATAAGTCCTCCCGTGACCCTAAAGAGAACTATGGGATAAAAAGGTTACCCCATAGTTCTCTTTCTTTTTAAAGTATGCTGTGAAAAACTAACCCTTCACACCGCAGTTCACTGTCGCTTTAATTCAGTAGACAAATCTATGTTAAGCACTTTATATGTTGGTGTTAGCAATGGGTTACCTGGATGTGGTCTGGAACCTTGCTCAGGTAACCCATAAAAAGCATCAGTTTTTTTTTCTCCAGCTTTATTAATATTGTACAGCTTATGCTAGGAAAGCATTTGGAGCAATTCCAGGAATGTAAGACATCTGTATGATGATGAATCTGAGTGTTTGGAGCACAGACCCTCAATCAGCGACTTTACAACAAAAACAATAAGACATTACAAGCTCTGACTAGCGTCCCTGTACCGTATGATGTCCTACAAATGAATTCTGTTTCAAATGCTAACGTGTCTAGTGTCAGCATGTAATGAGAATGTACATATTAATGTATTTCTTTACCAGCTCAGCCACACGCATATGCCAACCCATATGTCCTCTTCTAAAAATGGGATTTTCTGAAATCTGTAGAATTAGTCATTATGGTTATGTATGAGTGGAGAAAGTTTTCCCTATATATATAAACCGCTAATGTATTTTTCTTGAACAAATGTTTGCTACATGCCAAATAAATTATTAATTGTAACATGGATGGGATTACTGTGTGTACCAGGCACACGCTTTTGCTGGCTGTGCTTTTACCCATTTGTAAACAGTAACCCCCTTGCTCCAGGTTAAATCGGTCACCACATTTGTGATGGTATGCTGAAGTCTTTAATTCGATATTAAAGTGAAAAGGTTTTTAAGCTATTTCAGTTGCTGATTGAATCACTTACACTGGATTTTGCTTCCTGATGTTTTAGTTTCTTGCAGAATTAGCTGGTCCCCTGAGCACTGGTCCTGACTTCCTTTTTTAGGGTGGCTCCTTTCCCTTCCAGGGTCCTATGGAACCACC
Organism: Nanorana parkeri; assembly: GCF_000935625.1. Taxonomy (NCBI): domain Eukaryota; kingdom Metazoa; phylum Chordata; class Amphibia; order Anura; family Dicroglossidae; genus Nanorana; species Nanorana parkeri. Next base: position 923,252 of record NW_017306411.1, on the reverse strand, counting down.
CTTGTGTGTGCTAGTAAGCTGTGTGTGTCTCCACAAATACACAGGCACAGCAAAGCTAGCTGCTCCCCTCCTCCCAGCTTCTCCTTCCTCGCTCCTCCTTTCTCCATTCTTACTATCCAGATAGCTGCTGGAGACTGCTCTGTTCCTCGTGATCTTGTACTTGACAGGAAGTTCAGGGAAGCTGAGCTGAGAGACTTGGATCAGCTTTTTGGACGCATGATGACTCTAAGTGCTTGTGTAAAAATGTAAAGAAATACTTAGCGGGGAAATGTATATTGTTTGATCTGGATTCAATATTGGAAACGTTTGAGAGTTTAATACTACTTTAATATGTGTTTTATCAAACTATATGCTACTAGATTAGCAGGTGTCTGTTTGGAACCACAGCCTCCTGTCACTTGATTCTGTGATATGTGCTCTTTGTCTTCAGTGTATTAATCAGGCTGCCGCAGGGTCCTAGAGGAGAAAGTTCTGCAGCGATTGAACATATTGGCCTGCATGTTGAAAGGCTTTAACTGGGTTTAGGAAAAACCTGTACTGAGAGAATATTATAGACTGCAACAAATATGCAGCTAAGGAAAGTCAGGGTGTTGTCAGAACTTCTGATCTACATACTTCTTCCAGGTCAGGGACTTGGAAAGCATTAAAGCCAATTCATTAGTAATTAGCACTTTGAAAAGACCGTGGGGCTACCCTTGCACTGCAAGGGTTAAGTGTTTGTTCTGGTCTAAGTGCAAAAATAAGAAAGTTATACTCGCCCATCCTCAGAGCTGGCTGGTTCTTTCAGCCTCGCTCCCCCTCCGCTCCAGCATTCTTACGTTTATCATGTGACATCAGGTCTTGAGTCATCATGTACAATACACTGGGGGGGAATTAATAAAAACTGGAGAAGTTGCCCATGGTAACCAATCAGCTTCTCTCTTCAGTTTGTTCAGTTAAGATTTGAAAATTAAAGAGAGAAGCTGATTGGTTGCCGTGTACAACTGCTCCAGATTTTGTCTGCTCCAATTTTGATCAATTCCCCTCACCGTGTATTGGATGTGAGGATGCCAAGGGACATTCCATCACTGGAGTGTAGGAGGAGGTTGGAGCGAGCGCTGTAACATCCAGCCAGCCGGCTCTGAGGTGAGTTTAAACCTTGCAGTGGGGCTAAGAAGGGTTTTACCCAGAATCCTTCTTTAAAGTGTATTTCCACTTTTGCTGTCAAATTTGGGAACCCCCCCCAAAGAATAATGACACTATGGGCTTCCTCTCATTAACATACAATGCTTCTAGATCTTTGACCCTTTGTTAGGACAGACGTGATTTAAATCTAGTTTACAACTGATAATGAGATCTGGTAGCACAGTACAGACAGGAATATTTGTGATGACCTCCCCCTGCCTCCTTTAGTTTAGAGGAAGCTAGTAATATATGAGCAGCAAATTGTATGTGATATGAGTGAGGACATGTAATAAATATAGAAGAGGCGGTATACCAATTGGGCTACAAACAAGGAAATGCACTTTAAAGCCACACTCCGGGCAAAATGATAAGTTACACAATACACTGGATGTGCCAATGATCATTAATAAGCTGTATGTTATGTGCAGAGGGCTGCAGCGAAGTATACAAATCTTACCTGGCAGCATACTGTGCCCCGCAGAGAACGCCCAGCTTCCGGCCACTGAAAAAAGGGAGAGATGCGACTCAAGCTGTACAACGCTCCAGTCACATCACCTGCCCCTCCTCACTATCCTCGATTCACAAAATATCTCATTGCTAATATCAGCAATGTTCTTTTTTATAGCGGCCAGAGAAGGTGACTTAAAGGAGATCTATGAGGTGAGTGATTTTCACTCATCCTCATAGTTCTAGCCGACCTGTGACAATGAGACTGTCACAGGTCGGCTCAGTAGATCGGGAAGTGAGCGAAACACATATCGTTGCTCGCTCACTTCCCGATCATCTCCCTGCACAGAGCCGTGACTGTCATCACCGCTCGCAATGGGATAAAAAGGTTACCCCCATAGTTCTCTTTTAATTTGTTTTGCTAGAGATATGCTGAGCTGCCTCTGGCTGCTTTCTGTGACAGGAACTGCATGGCAAATTGACCTCAGTAATGTGCAGTGAAGAGTGAAGATCCAGAATCTCCAAGGAGGTTTTTATGCAGGCCAGGCCTAATCTGTATTTCACTGTGGCCACTATTCCATGTTTGTGAGTCATTTGTTTCTGAATAGAGGAAAGTGAGGAGGGGCAGTGATGTGACCGGAGCACTGTACAGCTCAGGTCGCCTGTCTCCATGTTTTCAGTGCCTGGAAGCTTGGCCTTTGTGTGCTGTAGACAGCGGGCCTGCAAGGTACAATTTGTATACGTTGCTTTGGGGCTTCACACATAACACACAGCTTTTGAATAATTTGCATACTCTGTGCAGTGTGTAAATGATCACTTTTCCCAGAGTGGTTTTAGCACAAGCAAAGGTGTGAGTGGGGCCTTCGAGTTTTAGGTGGACTAGCTGTGTTGGACTTCCTGTTCTGGTACAGATGCTGTTTATATTGCTCTTCCTGTAGCTAACAATTTCCAGTAGTGAACGTATTGTCTTACTTTCAGCAATGTTATTTTTTATGGCGGCCAGAGAAGGTGACTTAATTTGTTTTGCTAGAGATAGGCTGAGCTGCCTCTGGCTGCTTTCTGTGACAGGAACTGCATGGCAAATTGACCTCAGTAATGTGCAGTGAAGAGTGAAGATCCAGAATCTCCAAGGAGATTTTTCTGCAGGCCAGGCCTAATCTGTATTTTACTGTGGCCACCATTCTATTTTTATGAGTCATTTTTACTAGGGTGAAAGAACAGAGCGCACTTAGATTTTTCAATAATCTATTATTTGGGCACTGCTGTGACTTTCCAGTGTGTTGATTATTAACAGTCTGCAGCTAAGGATGTGAGCGCTGTAGTCTTACTTACATAGATGGATAGATTCAGGGTTTATAGTAAATTGGCTTTTTTTTATAAGAAAAGTCAGTAACTAAGGTATACAGTAATAATGTTTTCTTTAAATTTGCCTTCAGACATTCAAATCTATAAAAACACAATCAGTGTATTCTGTTTTTTAAAGCAGGATTAAACGATACTGCCATTTACTATACTGTGCTCTCCTCCAGGGATGTCAGGTCTGCGCTCCCTGCATCCACTGCGTTCTCCCTGGTGCCATGACCTTCTTCTCTTCTTCCGAGTTGGATGTCTTCTTGCTTCACCCATTGGGCAGGCACTAATGATTTAACTCCTATGCATGTGCATTGACGTTACATTATCTCGGCACCCGGCTCCATTACAGATGCTGGGACTATATACTGTACTGTATGTACCACAATCAGTGTGCAGACTAAAAATATTTGCTTGCAGGTAAGTAAAAGAGGCTTTGGCAAAAGAAAATGATGAATTCTATTCTACCCAGGCCCTACCTGCTGGCAAATGTTATTTTTGTAGGGTTTACGGCTGATTTAACCTAATATTTCTCTTTATATATTAAGGAAAAGTATGCAATTACAGGAGCCCTTCTACATATTTAGCTATAACTGATGGTAGTGTGGAATATCACGTGACCCAAAGCAACTCTACCATGCATTTCATGTTTATACACGCTGTATTATTATTACTATAATTTAAGGCCGACTCCAGGGAAATATAAAGTTTTCCCTTTCGGTGGGGCTACCCCCTGCAGTGCAAAGATCAGCTGCTTGTTTGTGCCTAGATGACGGCATGCTGTTGACATAGGTTTTTGTTTTTCATCTTGAAATGAAAAGCCGAACTCCAGCTAACACTTTCTAATCAGTTCCAGCAACAGTTCCTTTTTCCTTTTGGTTTGCGTGTTAGATAAGCGAGTAAAAGCTGACCATTGTAAGCACCCCTGTCAATGTTAAATGATTTGTCTCATCCCTCTGACTAACACTTTTGATGGACAGTTTGGTCTGATAAAGGAAGTTGAAAAATAACAGACTCACTGGTCAGATCACTAGATGGAAAAAAGCCTAAAAAAGGAAATAACGCAGCCACTGCATCTAAGAATGGGTAGGCTGCAGTTTATTAAATTTTTTGGTTTTGGGTTTAGATATATTTGAATTCCTTATTTTGAGAGAAATTTACTGTCGGATAATTATATTGACATAACAATGGCTGGTTGCTCTTCCTCCACAGCATCATGGGCCCTCATTCTTCTTAATAATTCCTATTTTTCCAATTTATCCTCTCAGTACAGTTATTCTTCTAGTTGTCCTGGAAGAACTGCTAACATATTCACATAATACTGCGATTCAGCTACCTGTGACTTTCAACACTTGTTGGCAAACTTCAGCTCCCAACATTTCTTCTACTCGGTCACTGTAATGTCCATCTGCAAAGGAAAATGTGTCTGTTTTGCTTGCTATCCACTAATGTAGTTATGATGAGAAGACTGGGAGCCCTGCCAGAATAACCTCACACATTCTCAAGCCCCTGTGCCTTCATCTTTGACTGACCTTCTGAGAAGCTGCACTCATCTTTTATCAACTTGGCATGCGTTTTGAAATAAATTCAGATTAAAACGGGTCACAATTATCGTTAAACGTTTTTGAAGCAGCTCATAAAGTAGATCAGATATCAATATCTTCATTTAAATGTTTTTTTATATCCTAATTTATCATAATGATACTTTTTAATCTTTTTTTTTATTTTATTAGGATTTCTAAGCTTTGACAGAACAAATGTTTTCTTTTAAAGAATATGTTTATTTTGAGGAAGTTTGTAAGTTACAGTAAACAAAACAGTACAATACAGAAGGACATAGAAGGCAGAGAGCACATACATCTAGTGCAAAAAGGACGTGGCCACCACCGTCTCTCCCAAGGCACGTCAGTGCTACAAGAACAAATGTTTTCAATGCTTTGTGCTGGAACGCTAGCTAAGATTTGATGCTTGCATCATTGGTTGATATGAGAGTATGAGAAATCTGGAGGTTTGTTAGTAATGGCAGAATGGGGACTGCTCAGGTTTTCCACCCTTTCGTTGTACAGTTCTTAGAGAATGATGGGGAAAGCCTGTTTAGGTCACACGCCAGCAAGGCATTTTTAATATGGGGTATAATTTGATTGTGTTTTGTATCTAAAGGCGTTCTAAAGTCCCAGCATATACTATCCTGTTATAAAATCAGCATTGTAATAGGAATACATACTAGGGTTGTTTTTCATAATGCAATCAAAGCTTACTTGAAAAAAAAACCCTGCTACCTTTTGTCTGCCCATCACTTTCCCAGTGTGCTTTGCATCTCTTTTCCTGCTCCTTGATGTGATGCAATCTCCATTTCTCAAGACTACACAGCCCTTAATGCATTGTTTCTAGCAAGCAATGATAATGTTACATTGTTTAGCAAGCAGGCTCTGTGAGAGTGGTAGTACAAGGAAGTGCACATTTACAGGGCTGAGTGAAATTGTGTCAGTGGATTAGGGAAGATCTTTTGGGCATCTTCAATAGGGTAAATTTTACAAACTTCTGGATCGATATGGGTATTAGGAGTGGGATAGAACTAATAGAAATTCAATGTAGAAATACATATTTAGTTTTAGTTTTTCACCATGGATACCCTTTAACAACAGTATATTTCTGCAGAATTTGGAAATGCATAGGAAGTCAATGTACACTGAAACAATAAAACTTCTTGCCATATTCATGTGGGAGATACTGGAGCACCTGGCTGATCCTCCCTGGGATTCATTGACTAGCACAGTTGGAAATCACTTTGTCAGACCCATAGTGTGTGAACCCAAACACACGAAAAATGTTTGGGATTGCAAGACTTTCCCACTACTGTATTTCAAGTAACATGGTGGGAAAGACTTTCTCTGACCGTTGTCATTAGTAGAAGGCATGCGTGCTTCACGTCTGTGTAATAAAGAATAATGTGCAGTGGAAGAAGAGTGAATCACTCACTGGCAATGTCATTATTACATTACAGTCATGTGCGGTTATTGTTTACTGTGCATGCTTATAATGTAGTGATGATACATGGTGGGAGAGTCTTTCCCACCATTGTGTGTTACTATTATAGAGGTCTGGAAGGGTACTAGAGTGCTGGGTATGGACAAGGTATGTCAGCACCCCTGGACTCCAAGCAACATTGATTTGATAAAGGACACTAGAGGAGGAGGCAGCTAGTACTTATACATAATGCAGTCTTGGTCCCTATTAAAGCATGGAGAGCTTCCAGAGAGTATACAATGTTGTGCTGCTGTGCACATGACACAATTATTAGGGCACTTTATAATATATTTAAAATAAAAATCCCTTTTGATGAGTTCATGAACAGAATAAGGTAGGAACTTTGAAGAGGAAATACATGAGGGATTTGAGGAGCTTTGTGAGCTTACTCTGAAAAAAATAACATGTTCTTTAAAAATGTATTAACAACATATATGGGATCCCATAACATTTTCTGACTGAGTTTGGGGTCTTGGCCCTGAAAAGATTGAGCACTGCTGCTCTAGAAAACCCCAGATATGTGACCATTACAATAGGCACATTATATGCATATTTTCATGTTTTAGCAATTTTGTGGCGGTCTTGTCATTTTAGTAGACAGTTAGGCCTTGTTCACACCAAGTGCGTTCCAGGAGCAGAGCAGTTACAGACCGGACCAAAACTGCGTCCAATGTATTCCAATGGCATTTTGGGCTCTAGTTCACACCGCAGCGTCCAGTTCCAGAGCATGTAAAAAAACTGCAGCATGCCCTGTTTTTCCTGCTCTGGAACGCATGCAAACACCCTGGAACGCACTGAAAGCCCACTGTAGGTTCTTTTACAAAAACAGCCCGAAACACGGCAAAACACACTGCACTGCATGTACAGAAACTCATGCAGAGCTGGTCTGCATTTGGTGTGAACAAGCCCTTAGCTTTTTTGCAAAAGCAAGTCTTCTTTTTTTGCGCCCCAAGTATGTTTACTTCTTGCACTTACTTGGAATTACTTATGCAAGTCGCTGTCATTTCTTAAAATCGTCTCCGCTTACACAGAAAACCAACATCTTTTCTGCCTTCCCGTTATTTATCAGATGTCTCAAATGAGGAAGTTACAAAGTGTGAACGTTCCTGTGCTATAAACTAGCACCCTAATCCCTGCTGCTAAAATAGAATCAGTCTTTGCAAACACATGTATTTGCATGTCAAGTTACAGAGAAACATAATGCATTGAAAGCCAAACAGTCACATTTCAACTGTCATTTTTGTATCGTTTAGGACTATTGCAGTTTTTTTTCCTGTACTGTGCATCTCCTTCTGTCATTTTGTAGGTCTTGTCTTGCTGACATATTATATAATTTCCTTTGTTCCATTGGAGTTATTGGCAGAGATTTCCCCCATCCCGGCCAGGCATGCAGTCTGGCAGATCCTACTTCAATCTGCAAACCCTGCAAATAAATATTAGACGACATAGCATATGCCCAGTTTACTAAATGATTGTAGAAATATACATGATTATTTTTAGGAATAGGAGCGGACTTTACAACAGTGAGGGAGAAAGAAAATATTTTGCTTTGCTTTCACAGTGCACCATTCAGAAGACCAAAGACATGGTGCCTGGGGCCGTGCATTATGCTGCATTATCTTGATATAGAAACAGACATCACTAGATAGTCATGTGGCAGGCTGACTCCAGGCTGATTAGGTTACACTCTATATTATAAAACCTCTTCCCAGTACAATTTACACACAGCTGAAAATAGTAGTGTGCTGCAGTTCACATGTAGCTTGCAAACGGTGAATCCAAACAGCACAATGCCAAGTCAATTGCTGATTGTGAATTCACCGTACTCTAAATTGGAGAAGCCCAGTGTAGAAATATTGAGGATAAACTGTATGTGTTATTTTGTAAAACTCGGAGCTATGCTGGAATGTTGGTGTTATATAAATGACAATTGTAAACAGACATTTTGTTTTACAAATATCTTATTAGTTTTAACAAGAAATAAAGTGGTACAAACCGTATACTAAATATAGAAAACTGCCATGTTGTAAGAGTATTAAATACAATAAGGGGAATTTATCAAAACTGGAGCAGACAAAATCTGGACCAGCCAAGCATGGCAACCAATCAGCATCTCTCTTTCATTTTCAAATCTTAACTGAATGTACTGAAGAGAGGAGCTGATTGGCTGCCATGCACGGCTGCTCCAGATTTTGTCTGCTCCAGTTTTGATAAATTCCCCTCAATGTTCTCGCATATAAAGGGCAATACAGATGCTCCTCAGGTTACGATCGTTCGGTTTAGGACTTACAACAAATACGCAAAAGGTCATGATGATTAGAAGTACAACAACCAGTGTTTCCAGATCCGAAGACATTTTTCATAGGAGTCATTCAGTATTGCTGTCAACTCTTCAGTGATCAACCTCTGTTTGACCTCCAGAAAGCTAAGGGTAACTTGTTTTCAGGATCTCTCTATCATTTAATGAGTTGCGAGAAACAGAAAAGGAGCAAATCTGGCTTTTGGTTTAGGTAGCAACTGGGATATTTTGTTTAAAACGGCCTCCAAGGGGTTCCTACGGATATTACAATGCAACAAGGATCACAGAAGGTTCTAAACCCATTCCCATGGCCTTTGTACCTTGGGACACAGCCACCAGATATGGAGCATGGAACCAGGAGAGGCACAACCCCTAAAATAATTAGGGGAGGCTGTCAGAGCAAACCTTGCTAAACAGGCATTTTGTAACAATGAAATCTGTCCTGAATGCGTGTTAGAAATCTGTTTTGTTAAAATATTGTTTTGCAGAGGTAAGATCAGACAGGAGCTGGAAAAACAAACCATTTGGTTGGCAGTCATCCCTGAAATAGAAAAACAGTTTGTTTTTCCTCTGTGTGTTCTATCTATTGCATGTCTTCTAAGTAATTTTTTTAAACTTATGGTATTTAGTACACTGATGAAACTTGTACTTGTCTGTCCTAGTGATAAATATAAGCTAGCTCTTTTAGCGTAATGAGATGCGTATGCTAGCGTCTAAAAATGACAGCTGCAGCTGCCTTGTTTGCAATATGATCATCTAAAACAATGAAGCATCTACTAGATACCAGCTAAATCTACACTTATTGGACATATTCAGTCTACATCTGTTGTAAGAAAACAATTTGCTTTAACATGCATTGTTATTTGTGATAATAGGTTTAGGAATACATTTAGGAATCTATTTCAGTAACAGGAGGCATCTCGTGCTTCATACAAGGAAATGAACAGGGTTTGCTATAGGCTGGCATTTATCAGTTCTTAATTCAAGATACCAGTTACATTAAAATGTTTGGCATATAACAACTTTAATATTTAATCCTGTTTGTTTTAAAGGTCGTCTTGTTGGTGCCCTGGATGCTGTGCTGGATTCCAATGCCCGTGTTGCCCCGTTCCGGATATTGCTTCAGGTCCCCGGATCTCAAGTTTACTCGAACATTGCTTGTGGTGAGTCAGAGATGTACTGGGCCCTAGCAATTGGTGAGTTTCAGAACCAGAATGTAAAACGTGCTGTGTGCCTGCATGGCCATGGATGTTAAGGTAACTAAAAATAACATTGCTGTGCAGTGACTCAATGCTAATGACTTCGTTCACTAATACTGAAGGTTGCTCAAAGTCTCACATTCCTCATATATTGCTGAAAAAATTTAATTGCGGAAGTCATAAAACACACTTTTAAAAGTTACAGGGTAAAACTGTGGGGTAAAGATGTAAAAAGCCACTTTAGAATGTTAGCCAGTTCTCTATCCACGTACACACCACCTCATCTATGCCCATAGCCCTCAGCTTGTGTAGCAAGCGTTTGTGTGGTACCGTATCAAAAGCCTTTGAGAAATCCAGATATACCACATCCACCGGCTTACCTCCGTCCATATCTCTACTTACCCCCTCATAAAAAGTTAGCAAGTTAGTTAGGCAGGAACGGTCTTTCCTGAACCCGTGCTGATTGTCATTAACTATCCCGTTTTCCTGAACAAATTCTACCAGATAATCCTTTATTATGCCCTCTAGCATTTTACAAACTACCGATGTTAGACTGACCGGCCTATAGTGTTTGTAAGTAATATTCTCCGTTTATACACAGCACATTGATATATGCTCTAATACACTTCAGCATTAAAAACAAGGGTTCTTGATCATTGCTGACCACTTCCTTAAAAAGCTAGTGGCCAGGTTCTTCTTATGATCCCACAATACTTTGTGTCACTTGCTTGGAACAAATACACATTTCCGTAAAATCATCAGAAAGTCAAAAGTCCTAATATGCTTACTTCTCCCTTAGGCTGGGTTCACACCTGGGCGTTTTTCAGTGCTGCTCGAAGCGCTGAAAAACGCTTAGCAAGTGAAATCCCATACTTCCCTATGGGCATGGTTCCCACCTGGGCGTATTTCAGCCCGTGGAAATGCGCTGAAAAACGCCCTACGCCCAAACATGTACAGGAGCTTCTTTGGGGCGTTTTTCCGCGCGTATCCATTGGTATTCCCGAGTTTGGCTCGGGGTTAACAAAGCGGTAACCCCGAGCCACACTCAGGAATACAGCGTAGGACTTACCTTGTCTGCGATCCCCGCTGTGTCCTCCGGCCGCTTCCGAGTTCTGTCCCTTAAGAGCGGCCGCGTCGCAGGGGGGCGGAACCGGCGGGAAGTTTGAAAGTGAACCTCCCCCCCAAAAAAAAAACATAGAGAAAATAAAGGGAAAAAAAAATATCATACCGCCAGGGAGGTATAAAAACGAGTGTCGAACGCGCATTTCACTGAACTAAAAAAATGAGCTGAAAAAACGCGCCTATGGTACGCACAGGTGTGAACCCAGCCTTAATGACTGGAAATATTTAGGCATGATGCTTAGTATGACAGCTACCTAACTAGCATTTGCAGAATGAAGAGTCAGCAAAGGCAGCCTCTGTACTTCAGGAGTGATGTTCTTTATGTTTTAGATGTCATGTACTGAACAATAGGGATACATTTCCAGCAAAAGGTGGTCTATTATTAGTTAATATGCATGCCATGGCCTTAACCCTGCCACACCAGTAAACCTGTCATTGGCAGAGCTTGTCACTCTACCAGAACCAGTCTTTGCAGAAATTGATATGGTGACTAATAGAAGGTGTTGCATATTTAATCAAGTGTTTAGAGGTACTTGGATTTGTTGTTGTTGTCCAACCCTGAAATTTACTAAGTGCTTTTTTTGTGGTTTTTTTTAAAAATAAAATGTTGGAGATGCATTTTTGTGTTCTTTTGTTATAAGTTGCAGGGGTTGCATTTTTGTGCCCTTTTGTTTTATAAGAAGCAGTGTTGCATTTTTGTGTTCTTTTGTATATATGATGCAGGGGTTGCATTTTTGTATTTCTTTCTTTTTTTCTTTTTGTTGTTGTAACAAGGGGATGCTAAGTTCACCTATCAAAGTACATAGGTTATGAACTGGGGTTTTAGTGGTGTTGTCCTCCTATAAGCTGGCCTAAGAATTGACTGTTACTGGACTTTGCAACTTAAAGTGACCCTGTCATGAAAATAGTCCAGGGACTGCCATGAACCATGGATTGGCTAAATGTTTCCTGGGATGCTGTAGTGGACATTAGCAATGTGCGGCGTTGGGTGAAGAGGTTTCAAGAAGGAGAAACCGAAGTTCCACTACAGTGTCTCCATAAACATCCTTATTTATGAATTTCCTTAGGTGCGCCAATGTCTTTCACCAGAAATTCAATTGCAGCTCGTTGCTTTAGCCGCAGATCCATGGTTCTAATCACTCAATCTGAAAAAGAAAAGCATACATTAGTGGGGTAAGGACACCTCTATAACATGGTACGCAACAATTCATAGTCTAGTACGATCTGCCCGTCCAAGGTGGGCAGATCGTACGGGCTTTTAATGAGCATACGACCATCGCAAGACAAAAGTCTTGCGATGGTCGTAAGGTGTATGGGCACCTTAATAGATCTCAAATTACAGACATGGAGGCTTTGCTTTTTGATTGACCCCCGTATAATCGCAAGCAGCTAGATCATTAAGTAGGCTTGCTTATCTGGATATTTTGTTTACTGAATGTGGGAAGAAACTAGACTGAAGTATTGTACAAGCTTTCTGTCTACTCAAATTAAGCCTCAATACTTGCCTGATTTACCGTATATACTTTTTTCTGGAATTGCTGACATTCATTGTGTTTTGTTGCAAGATTTTCCTGTTTGTGAAATTCTTAGCCAGTTGGCCGGCTGTCTGGAAATATACTATAAGAGACTCAAGAAACTCTGATTGTCTAAATGTCTTCTGCTTTTGGATGACTTCCAAAGAATAAAGTGGAGTAGATTATAAGAGCCTGATTGAAAATAAAAAACAACCTAAAATCTGTAAGGGCCAGTTCACACCAATTGCGGTGCGTTCCAGAGCGGCAGCTACGCCCCACCGCCCGCAGTGTGATCGTACGCGTGGCAAAACATTGCCTGCGTTCCGGTCCACTGCGAGCGCACAAAATAGAGCATGCAGCATTTTTTTCGGTCGCAGAGGAACAGAACCCTGGCAATGTTTTGCCATTCGTCTGATTGCACTGCAGGTGGTGGGGTGTGGCTACGGTGCCATTGACTTCAATGCACCTCCATAGCCCAGAACAAAGGGGGAAGTCTAGTGCGCGATTGCTGTGCATTCTAGCAGCTACAGCTCTGGAACGCACCGCAATTGGTGTGAACAAGCCCCAGGGCAGGTTCACACCATTTTGCGGACCAGATCTGGAATGCAGTGCATTGCGTTATGCTGTGTTTTTACCACGATTATGCCGCATTCCGAAGCTGTTTTTTTTTTTTTTTTCCAGCTTCATGGCCCATTCAAACCATAAAGATAGTGTTCGGCCCCTGGAATGCAACCAGGCCGGCTCACTTTGTTTTGGAGCGGGAGGGGGCATGTCAGTTCATTGAAGTCAATGGCACTGCAGCCACGCCCCCCGCCCGCAGTGCGATCACCGACACCCGAACGCGTAGCACATTAGTGCCTGCGTTCTGGTCCAGTGCGATCTGCAAAAAATGCTGCATGCACTAGACACTAATGTGCCACACGCTCGGGTGTCGGTGATAGCACTGCAGGGGAGGGCTGCAGTTCTATTGACTTCAATGCACCGCTATGCCCCTTCCGCCCCAAAACAAAGTGAGCTGGGCGAGTTGCATTCCAGTGCGTTCCAGAGACCGAATGCTCTGGAACGCACTCTTTATGGTGTGACTTGACCCTAAAATGGCCTTTCAGGTGCATTCCAGTGTGTTTGCATGCGTTATTGATACGTTTCCATGCATTCCAGACAAAATGAGACAAGCAGTATTTTTCTGGTCTGGAATGGACTGCACTGGTGTGAACAGAGGCCAGGAATAGTATAGGGATACATTAGGATGCATTTTGGCTCCGGAAAACAATCTAGTCTGGAGATGATCTGGTGTGAATGGGCCCTTACAGTGTAGGTTGGATTATCCATTGGATGTGTTTATTGCCAGTTGCAGTGTTTCTAAAGAGCATAATCCCAACCTGCTTGAGTTTAACAATGAGAATTCAAATAACCTTTATTTTTTTAAAGTGTCTATTGTAATATAGATAGCCATTCATACATTAGTTGCCTATGAGAAGTAAATAATAGGTATTTCCAAGCTGAGATTGTTGGGATGCTACGGTGGGAGGCTTCTGAATATTGACTGAACTATGTTAAGGTGCCCATACACTGCACGATTATCGTACGATAATCGTATGCGATCGGTTTTTCGTACGATAATCGAGCAGTGTGAACGGAGACGTGCGACCGTTTCTACTGTACGGTCGCACGTCTTCTGTCGAACCAGCATGTTCGAAAACCAGCCGGGAATCGTACGATTCTCGGCTGGTTAGAACGGTGCTCGGAAGATAAATGCTGAACGGGCCGGTGTGCGCACGCGCACACTGCCCGTTCAGCATTGCGGTCATCGGAAGCCCGCCCCTCAGGGGGGCGGGCTTGCGATGATCGAGAGTGCGATCTGCCTGTCCAAGATAGGCAGATCGTACGTTTTTTTAATCCCTTTACAACCATCGCAAGACTAAAGTCTTGCGATGGTTGTAGAGTGTATGGCCACCTTTAGGCTCCCCGGCCATTGTTGGAGAATCTCTGTTCTACAGGATCATTTATCATTTATTCCGTTGGTTGGGAGTAAATCCTTACCAAATCATGTTAAAGTGAAATTACTTAATGTTTCCCAGCTCCAGGTTATGAATCACAATATTTCAGAAGAACTTATTGTTTGTCTTTTATTCTGTTTTTCAACTTTGCAACTTTGTGAACTGGAGAACTTCTAGAATTACTATGAGACATTATATTGTGGCAGCTTATTATGTGATTGCAGCTTTCTAGCTGCATTTTGCTCCCATTTTTTTCTGCAGTGTTTTTTTTTTTTTTTTTGAAGCTTGACCTGACAAATTTCAGAAACCTGTTCCCAATCAGTCCTAATGACATCTAACATCGTTAAAGGGTTTCTAAACCCTCCGTTTTTTGTTGCCTATATCTGCTAGCAAGCTGTAGATATATGCAAAAAGTTTGAAAAAAACCAAAAACTGCTTTAACAGCGGTTTAAACTTAACCTGTCTTTGCCACACGCTCCCGTCCCAGAGTCCGAAACTGCTTGGGCGGCCGCAAAGCATCTTGGGGCGGGCGCATGCGCAGTTCGGATTTTTGGCCGGGAGACAAGGAGAGACGCAAGGTAAGTCTATGGACGCATGCAGACACCGTGGGATCGGAAGTGCCAGCAAGGACAGAGGAGTCAGCGCTGGATCGGAGACCCGCTGGAGAGAAGGCTGAAAAGGACAGGAAAGAAGAGGAAGATCGGATTAAGAGACATCATTTAAGGTAAGTGCTGACATTATCATTGGGGGAGGAAAAAAAAAATTGTCGTTTTTAATGTCACTTTAAGAGTTTTCTACAAAGGACGTGAGCTCTGGTTGTGTTGAGGTGTCTGCAGACTAATCTAGTAGGCCGGACTGACTTGCTCCTCCATTCTATATTCATATCTCCACCCTTGTATAAAACTGACCACGTACTAGTAAGATTTTATTTTTTTATGTAATCTGCTAGGTGAGAATAGTTTATCGAGAACCATGTAGTGTGAGGGTCCTTACTGGCGGAACATAAATTAAATCGATTATTTTTGTAGGCCCTCATACTACTTTGTTATTGTTACAGTTTGCTGTAATAATGAATCAAATCTGAAGAACATATTAACTGGTGTGTGACCAGCTTTATAATAGTGTTTCAGTGCTACTTTTGGATTTTTGGTTAACTCTGTCCCTATACATGCAGTTTATCTGTGGCTAAGCATAGGAACGTTTTTCATTAAATTTGTATGTCAGGCAGTAAAACACATTCAGTACATCTCTGCAATACATGTGCATTTCCCAATGTTTTATCCCTTTTAAAAACCCTGCAAGTACAGGAAAATACCTGCTGATCTGCCAAAAATCCACTCCACTGCTAAATTCTGCTGCGAGTTGACAACTCGCAGCATATTTGTGAACTGAATGATGTCATCCCTGTGCAGTTGTCTTTTGCGAAACTACTCAAACCCTTCCCCTATCGTATTCTCTAAAACATAGAGACTAATTGTTCTATGGTCCGAGATAAGGACTGGGTGGGCTAATTACCCTGTTTGAGATAACACAAGAAGTGTGCACAGGACACAGCATAGCCCTACATTGTTTTACAAGAGCCGCAGGTATGTTTTTGCATTTATTGAACCGATATAACAAAATACTTTCAATGGTATATTTAACAGACCAAAATGTAGCATAGAAATGTATTAGGGTTTACATACTAATCTTTGCTCATTCATAATCGCAATGTAGTAACCCAAAACAGCCAGACACATTGCAGAGTACCAAAGTCAGTTGGTGAAAGATAAACTTTGTGTTACTGTACATTGCACATTGCAGTATACATTCCTGGATAATCCTGTTTCTGATGTTGGTACATTTTGCTACTACTAGGTCCCAAGCCTGTGTTTTATATTACCAGGGGCTACAATGGAGGAGATCACACAGCACTGGGACTGGCTGGAACAGAACTTGCTTCACACTTTGTCAGTGTTTGACAACAAAGATGACATAGCTAATTTTGTCAAGGGAAAAGTAAAGGTAGGATCTATCGATCTTTCTAGAGAAATTACTGTCAGTCTGTCTCCCTATCCAGAGAAATGTCTGTCTGTCTCTCCATCGAGAGAAATGTGAAACCTATATGTGGCCAAATAATTTAGCAATGTAGGTTGTATTAGAGGTAACCGTTTATTTTCATTTTGGTTTTTGTGACCTACAGTATTTTTTTCTAAACCTAGCTACAGCACAGGGAGAAAGCTATTTATGATGAAGTATTTTTGGCAAAACTGATTTTTCAGTTCATCACTGTAAAGTGATGGCATTCACCAACTGGGTGTCAAACTGGTTAGCTCCCACCACCTTCATTGTAAGCATGGTCATAAGATAGCAGCCTGATCGCAGCAAACAAGTGGAAGCATCAGGCGTGCGTGCTTATGTACCTGTGTATTGTAAATGGTTAAAAAAATAAATCTGACCTGGTATGGGAATTTGCTACACAATACAGTGTAGATCTATGCTGGCTGGTAGTTTATTGTCTGATAGAGGTTCCATATATGTAGTGAAAAATGATCTACCTCAATTAACATCTGATTGCATATTTAAAGGCTGCATCCTGAACAATGAGTTTAGCTTTCAAATGATCACTCAAGATTTATTTGGCATAACACCATTCTTGAAAGAAATACTGCAGCTGGACACTTTTTGGTAATTTTCTATTGTTATGTGTATAAAACCGTCCAGGCAAGACAAAGATGATAACTACCCCTAAGCTGCTGGAAGCATCTTTCCTAAAGAAATGGAAAAAGAAAATAAAAAATAAGAAATAAACATTTCCCCACTGTGGATAAACCAAAGCTATTGTGTGTGTAATATATACTCTATATTTTTAGAATGTTTTATCGAGTAGAGACTTTTTTATAAATTTGTCCATAGGTTCAAAATACAACATTCAAATAAGACTTGTTTCAAAGGGTCGAAGGGGTAGGTAGAATTATGAGGAAAGAGCAAAATAAAGACAGCAGAGAATAGGTACAAAATGAGGATTAGTAATACTGACAATTGCATGATAGATAGCAAATATGAATTATGTAATAATCACAGAAGAATAAGCAAATAGAGGAGACTATAAATCTGAAATACGCTTAAAACTGTGTTGCTCATTTTGCACAGGGTCTTATTGCAGAGGAAGCTAGCAGTAGGTTGGCTGAACAGGAGGAAGATCCTGAAAAGTTCCGTGAGGGCTTGGTCAAGTTTGAGAGCCGATTCAACTTTCCAGAGGCAGAGAAGCTGGTGACCTTTTATTCATGCTGCTGTTGGAAGGGCCGAGTGCCACGCCAGGGCTGGCTGTACCTAAGCATCAACCACATATGTTTCTACTCCTTCTTTCTGGGAAAAGAGTGTAAGCAACTGATTTAGCATTTGTTGATATGTTTATTTGTTTATGCATAGAAATTGCTTGCTTTTTGTATGATAGCATTGTACAGTCATGCAGAAAACAGATATTTGCAATGACAGTTCCTTTCAAGGTTAGACTAGTTATATGAATACATAATAATGTGGTGCAATATCGATTGATTATGTCCGTGAGACTGTGTAATTATTGACCCTTGTGCTTTTATATAATATTGTTTTATTGCTGAGTTATAAAGTAGGCTTTACTTCCTCACATGCAAAAAGTTTGTATGAGTTGGCTGCATGACAAAACCTGCAGGCCAGCAATGTTATACGAAAATGTATTTCAGCATGCTTGTTTCTATTAAGGAACTGAAAGCCTCTAGTACCAAAGGCCAAATGCACATGATCATGGTCATCCACAAACGAAGTAAATAGGATCTCAAACTTTAACCTTTCATTATCAGTGTCTCTTATCCAGAGATATCCCCCATATTCATGTAAAAACAGAAGGAAATGCACACATAGGATAACTTAAATTTATTGGGAAAAAGCTAATAACGTGTTCACTCACTTTTAACATGAGCAAGCAATATGTATCTCAGCATGTAAAATAACTTCACTGCAAATTTCCATCTTGTTTCCCAGCCGGAGTCACTCAGCATCCCTACTCCGGCCGACTCTTGGTATGCAGGGTAAATGTGATGATGTTTCTTATTCCAACCCGGGCGGTTGTTACCCTGAGAGACAGACCCATGCTTCTCCAAGCCCATCCACTTGTTCAGTATTCATCAATAGCAAAGAAAGGCTCACTTAAACATTAATATGCAGAGGAACAACTTCAAATGTTCTAAAATAATTGTGGGGGGAATGTATCAAAACTGCAGCAGATGTAATCTGAAGCAGCTGTGCAGGGCAACCAATCACCTTCTCTCTTTCATTTTCAAATCTTAACTGAATAAACTGAAGAGAGAAGCTGATTGGTTGCCACGCACAGCTGCTCCAGATTTTCTCTGCTCCAGTTTGGATAAATTCCCCCCTCAGAATTTAATGGAAAGCTCAAAGCACTTTGTGTGGACCCCACTTCCTCTTCATTAGTCATTGTCATTGGAGTTATGGCAAAATATGAAGGACTTGGATATTTATAGTGTGGACACCTGTGAATCCTGGATGGATATGGCAACCCCACATCATGTCTTTGTGTTTTAGGAAGTGTAGTGTGGGTGTTTTGTATAAGTGAAGGCAGGATTGGCAATATTTCAGGTAATTGACGGATGTTGATTGATAGTTGTTTTTTTAATGGAATATACTCTTGCTACCTCCTTTAAATTTCTCTGATGTGTTTGGCATTGTATTGCACATTCTCTCTGAAGTAGAATTTACTGGGTTGTTGAGCTGTTAAAAAAAAAACTGTCTCCAAAAGCAGGTCTGCCCTAGTAGCCGATTTGCTTGACAGATACCATACAATAACATCCATTCATTGAGGTATTCGAATCTCCTTTGTTCATTACATTTAAGGGAGAGGACTTGAAGTGCTGTGCTTGGTTTCTCCTGTTTAGAAAGCAGTAGAACCTGTTTTTAATTTTTTTGTTTGTTCCTAGAAGCTTGGAACATTATGGCGTGCAGGGACCAGAGGGTAAATAGAGCTTGGTTTATGTAGGCTAAAACATTCGAGATATCTTATTTATACAAAATAAAAAGTTACATATATCCAGGATACAGACACATAATTCCATTAAAGAAAATAACCAGACAAACATGTCTGCCTTTGTGTGTGTTTGGAAGGGGAGTGGGGGAGTAGGAGGGATTGAAAAAGGTTTGGGTTGGAGGGTCTCCTTATAACAAAAAATGTCGCCACCAACGAACATTCCTTACTGCTTATAGAGCTGCAGACTGTTTGCTTTCTTCTAGTATTTCGTCTGGACATAAAGGGATTCTTCAGTGTTTTATACATTTCTTTATTATTATTAGATTTAGATAACATTTAGGTTACCATTGTGGTAATGCACAGTAAAACACAAATCAAGCCATTTTGAATTGCACCCCAATGCACTATTACATAAGTGGGAAATGCACCCACAGTGCAGGACATCACTATGCACATGCAGCATGTTGTGGTATGATGCGTTGGAAAAAAAAGTAATGTACAATTGTTTGGATACACGTCTTCTGCAGAAAATGTGAAAGCCGCGCCAAGGCACCTCTTATAGTGCGGTCCTAACTCTAAACTATCGGAGCTTCCATCTTGGAGCACATGGGCAGAAGATGAAATTGGGTGCAGGTTTGTCAGCTGCCATTGGGATGTGCGGGATCCCTTGTGTGTTCCTGTGCCTTTAAGGGGGGTTGGGCTTCCTCCTGACAAACCTGCACCCAATTTTATCTTCTGCCCCATGTGCTCCAAGATGGAGGCCCTGATAGTTTAGCGTTAGGACCGCACTATAAGAGGTGCCTTGGTGCGGCTGTGCGGCTTTCACATTTTCTGCACAAGACGTGTATCCAAACCTCTGTTTTTAACCTTAGCGGTGAGACAAGTTTTTTTTACATGCTAGCTTGTGAGTGTGCCAGGAAAACGTTTTGCTGTTTGACTATTTACCCGACGTGACCCCGTCTTTATATTTTACCAAAAATATGGGTAAGAATAAATGTTTTTTAACATAACGTAGGCAAACTTTTTTTTTTTTTTGAAATTTACGGTACTTTTTTCATTATACAGCAAAAAATAAACCCCCCCAGTGGTGAATTATATACCTCCAAAAGAAAGCTCTATGCGTCCCTAAAAAATTTTAACTTAAATTGCAAAGCTATAGTCCGGTCATGCTGACTGGTGAAATCTTTGACTGACTGGTGAGACACCCTAAAAGCCCTGTATATGTGTATATACAGAGTTCAGGACACCTAAAGTGTATTTCCACTTTTGCAGTCAGATTAAGGAAAACCAACTCTATATGTTTGTGTTCGGGGCCTTGCAAGCTGCTCTCTCAGTTTCCAAGTGATAGGAAATTCTGTCTGTCCCCGTAGAAAAAGTAGAGACAGACTAAGATCCCCTCATTAACATACAATGCTTCTAGATCTTTTAACCCTTTGTTCGGGCAGACATGTTTTAATCTAGGCCATAACTAAAAATGAGATCTGCTAGCACAGTACTGACAAAGCTAATTTAGTTACTGTTAACCTGCCGGGCCCACCATGCATTCCAGGGCAAAACGGTACAGAGAACAACTTTTCTTTCAGGATAGAGCATGTATTGTGCAAGCAGCAATTACAAAAAAAAAACAGTTCTGCTATATGGATGAAAGACATTTAACAATCCCAATTTGGCTGCAAAAGTGGAAATAAACTTTAGATTGGCCATACACATCACTTTTGCTCATTCCGCTCCGTGGGCTGAACAATAAAACCTCATAATTCCCCCATCCGCGCACACAGTGTACAGCTGATAGGCTGGAGTCACTGTTCATCCGACATTTTTCGGACCAGCTTCTTCAACAAAAGTCGATTAAAAAATCAACTTTTGTCTAAAGAATGGTTGCCACCAGAGCCGCACAGTGCTCGAATTTGAGCAGTGTATTACCAGCTTAACACAGGATACAATTACAGTACATCAATTATATATTATATCAATTACAGAGAGACCATAAACATAATGAGCAGCTGCGGTTGTGTGGTCTTATTAAAGTGGACCTTTACACTCGAAATCTAATTCTACCAATGCATCCCTCTATGTATGATGATGATGATGATTAATAAGAACATATGATTAGTTGTTGCAGCCCTAGTCACATGTCTAGTCACATGTGCCAGAAATCCAGGAAGTAATAGGAGAATTAGTAATCTGCTCTTGGTAAACATGGCCACTGTCAGAAGACTGGGAAAGAAAAGAGATATAGGGTATGCAAAACAATGCAAATCATGTAGAAGTATGTGCTTGTAGATTGTCATTATCAAAAATGTCTAATTGTGTTTTGTGTTGTTGTTTTAAAGATACGGCTAAAGGTCTGCTTGGAATACTCTGGGCACATTGTTATTGGTGCACCCTGTAGTAAGATGGTATCCCAGACAAATGGCTGAAACCACAGCTCAAATGCTTATACATTGTTTCCTCTGTTACCTGTCAATGGATTTTTATTCTGTACAGTCAAAGTTTGTCATATGACTTATAAACATTTACTATACTAGACAGGTAGACCGTTAACACACTTATTTCTTGCTTCACCTGTCACCACTCCAGCTACAACCTGCTCAAATGAATTGGCATAATCACCTCTATCCAACCATTCTTTACAACACGGGTCCTTCGGTTGGTAACCATTAAATATGTGCATTTCGGCTGCTTTTAACTGTCTGCCTTTAAAACAATTTACAGTTTAATATTCCTTTAAAACAATTTACAGAAAAAACAAACAAACTTGTGAATATTCAAAAAAGAAAAATGTAAATGACAAAAAAAAGTGTCAGGATGAAGGAGGGCTGTTTGTTTGTAATGACTATTTTGTTGTTGCTCCCTAATGTAAAAAACCATATTTGTCCTAAATGTATGTTTTATATCTGTAATGTTGCCCAAAGTGCTGTGTGGTCCATCTGTTTATGTACTCAGGGGCAGCAGGGGTCCGGAAATCGCTTTAATGCAGTCTATGGCTGCTTGAAAAACACTGACCTGGTTACTTAAAATATGCGTATGATTAATTTTTATTATTTAAAAATCTATAATGCAGAAAAAAGCTTATTTTCCATTTCCACAAGCTTGTTTTGTTATATTGTACTGTCCAGAACATATTTCACGATTTGTATTAGGCAAGACAAAGTTTTCCAAAAGTGTGCCAATCATGTTTTATTTCTGTTTTTGTATTAAGTGAAACTTGTGATCCCCTGGGTAGAGCTTCAGAAACTTGAAAGGACATCCAATGTTTTAATGGCAGACATCATTGTCGTCCATGCACGAGGGAAGGAGCGAGAGTTTTCTATGTTCCTTGAAATCAATGAAGTATTCCAGATAATGGAGCAGCTTGCAGATGTGACGGTCAGAAGACTGTTGGATAATGAAGTATTTGAACTGGACCCAAATTTGCAACAGTCCACACAAATAACAAAGAGGTATTTATTTATTTTCCTCAAATAATGATGTGCTGGATTAGTGTAGCCCAGGGCTCCTATGGAAGAGCTTTGAATACAGTGCACCCTTCAACTGCAAGCTATAATAAATGTAGAATATGACTCGAGGGCTTGAGGTCTGCTGGAAGTAAAAGCAAAGCAAGTGGATCTTGAAAAAGGGTGTAGTCAAAAAGCTTTAGCATACTCATACAAGTTAGACAATCTGACCTCTGAATGATCTTTTTATAAATAATTGAACTTTGAATTGAGCAAATACCCGATGTGACCTTATTTTGGGGAAAGTAGAAATGTTATCTTTCGATTTGCAACATGTGATCAGCTCACCTAGCTAAGCAATGATTGCCCCAGTGCTCAGCAGCACTCTTCTCTAAGTGCCCATTCACACCTAAGCTGTTTGTCATTCGTGATCAGTGCAACAAACAGCTCAACACCAGGAATCCCATTCATTTCTCTGGCCCCTGTGCCGGTCAGTGTTTTGTCGCAAGCAGAAATACGCCTGTCACACGAAAGAGTACATGCTCTACTTTGGGGCAGATTCCAGAGCGTTTTGTCCCATAAACTCAATAGAAAGCACTTGAAAAACACACATTGCGATCTCTTTTTGCACGCGTTTGCCCATTGACATGTGCCAGAATCTGCTCACAAAAACACGCAACTTAATTTACGGGCTTGCAAAAACCGCACAAAAAAAATGCACGCGTAAAATGCTTGATAGGTGTCGCCTAGGTATGAATCCACCCTTAGTGCACAGTGAAATATACAACAGTAAACAAAGAAAGTACTCCATTCAGTTACAAAAGATGTTTATTAGTACATATCAAGTTAAAAGAAAGCTATCCCCTGCTGACATGTTTTAGCCAATCCTGGTCTTAGTTGTAGTCAATGTTGATTATTCAATTTCCTCCCATAAATACTCCCAAATCAAGGGAAGAGATGGGATGGAACCTCGATTCCTGGGGACCATAAACACATGCCAAAATGTACTGTACATGAACACAATACAATCATAATGCACAATACATAGTAGTAAACGTGACATACACAGTCTGCGTTCACAGCTGAAGGCTGCAAGCAACTTTTTTTGATGTATACACTGTATAATAATAGCCCTGAATGAATAGATCCTGAATGACATAAGAGGTTCATGAAATATGTAAATCCAAATTCCAGAGATGACCCATTGGTATCCTGGTTTGATACCAAATCCAGTATGCCACTTGACAAAGCAACAGCTGTCACAGATATCCATCTTGACACAAACCAATCATTTTCTCATTGCCATAGAAGGGTAAAGGTCTACCTGTACAACCAGCACACTGGATTTCACAATTTGTACATATAACATAAATACACAGCTACAAACCCACTTAATAAACCATTGGTGAACATATGGTAATATATAATGTGGACATAAAAGTCAATAACAAAACCGACAAAAATAAAAATAGAAGGGATGGTAAAGAGCCATCTCTCCCATATCCCTTTGTATTATTGACTCCATATGATTACTTTTTTCATACTAATAGGTACTATATTGAGAATACATAAGGCCTGCACTAATTACATCAAACCATCAGATGGTTTAATCCAGTTAGGTTTTCGTTAAAGCTGATGCAAAACTTGTTTTTTAGTTTTGTATAGAATGGACCCCTCTCAGAGGGTTGAGAGGAAATCTCCGTGGGTCAGCAGGGTCACTAGAACAAGAGTCCTCATTGGAAGATTTCCCATTTACTCCTGTTGTGTTGTCCCTTTACCATCCAATCACTTCCTTGGGCAAGCTGTATTGCATTAATTGCTCTGGAGAGGAAATGGTCGGGACTTTATAACCAGCTAAATTGAATTACACATTTTGTGGCACGTAAGACAGCTCACACATACGTGTTTGAACTGTGTATTTTCTGTTTTCACACACCTCTGCTTCAAGTTCAGCAAATTTGTCATTTTTTGTGTAGTACGATAAGAGTGCATAGTTTTAAAAAATTGCCTAAAGTACTCTGGTTTTAATGTGATGTACATTTTTGTTGAACCAGTATGTTCTAAGCCTCTTACCAGAAGCTCCTATTGAATTAAGAGTGCATACAGATTATTTCAGCCAATGAAAAGGTTTCCTCCTTGGCAATCATGATGGGTTCATTTTAAAAGACTCATGGAGCAACTGTTTGTTTGTATTAACCTCATTATGCATCTGCCTTCAGTGTATACTAATGTTTACTGTTCAATAAATGGTGTAGTAAAGCACAGCTCAGTTAGTTTATGTGAAATAATCCCTTTTCCAATACTGATCAATCTGTTTTTGTATGTGTTATTGAACTGTGTAGTCTTTGTCTGTTGTTCGGTTTGTCTGAGAGCCTTCCCGTGATTGCTCTTCCCAGCAATCCAATTCTGTACACACATAAATATTTAAAGCATCTATCTTTATTAGTCATTAAAAATATTCTTCAAGCACAGCTCATGAGTACAAAATAATTATGGCTAATAGGCATCCTGCTGCTTATTGACTTTCCATCCTAAGAGTTTTTTTTTCTTCTCTTTAATCTCAGATTTATATTACATGGTTACATCTGGGTCAGGATTTGCAAATGGACTAAAGTGGTGTAATGAAGTTTGATGTAGTGCAAAAGCAGTGTGCTAATGTTTTCCAATCTGTAATGGCTTCTGCATATTTGTAACACTTTCTGCTCTGGAATACAATGTGGCACCTTTTGGATAAAGCAAAACGCCCCGAAAAACAGTAAATACATGACTATGCATTCAATACCTACCGTTAACAGTACTTTTGTGTAGAGTAGCAAAATTAGACATTTTCTACTTCCCATGAATTTCTGGCAAAAATCGGGACGTTTCAGCAAAATTTGCCATTTTGGTAAAATGCATTAAAGTAAACTTTTTATGAAGGGACTTCTTTTTTGGGTGAGAAAGAATTACAGTGACAGCTTTGTTAATAAACAAAGCCATTTTACTGGCATGGCTTTGTTCATCAATAAAGCAATGTGTCCACCATTTCAGCAATGAGCTGTTGATAAATGGCTTCATGGATAAACATAGCCATTCATCACCAGCTCCGTGCTACTGTTAATTGTCTATCAAATATCAACACAGCCATTCATTACCATGTTAGCAGCAATGCTGATCACATGGCTTTGTAGATAAACAAAGCCATGTTGGTAATCGGTAATCGATACCAATGTTAGAAAGTTATTAACACTAAGCCTAACTTTTTTTTTTTACGTTGGCGTTGAGTTTAAGGTTAACGCTAAGTTTACCTGTAGAATTGGGGTTAGCGTTATATTTAGCATTGGCTTTGTTTACTTTTAAAAGACTTTTGTGAGCAAATTTTTGACAAGCAGCCAACATTTGAGGCCCATTTCAGCAAAGATTAAATTTTACAGCAAACGCATCCACTCATCCCTAGTTGAGTATCATTTTATAGTGAAATCATCCACGTATCCTCTATTTGTATGCTTCCGTTCCCCTTAAGTCTAAGACATCTTCCCAGTTTATAATCTTCAGTTGGCAATGTTGAAATATGTTAAAGTGACCCTCGCAACATCACCTCAACAATCAAAGCCATCATCACTTAGAATGTGAGTTTGCAATTTAATGTTAGGCTGCTAAACGAATGTCCCTTCTTGGGTCCCATCAAACCCTCCCTTTTATAACAAATTAGCAGCCTAACATGCTCTTCATTGTAGTTGTGCTTATAAGTGTCTGTTGACTTTTCATTGTGAGTTTAGTGATGTGCCCCTAGTTGATCGTTTAACAGTATATATAATAAAAGCACTCGGGGTGGGAGGGATGGGAAATGAGTTTACAGCAATGCCCCACTGACAAATGAATACATAGACATCACGTTTGAAGTGAATGGCTAATTTCCTTTTTAAATGTACATGAATACCATGCTGAACTCTGGGTACAAAAACTTTCATTTAAATCTATTCCTAACTAGCCACAAAGAATCCCCCTTTGTGCACCAAATACTTTTGTAAATCCGTTATTACACTGTAAAGGCAGCAGAGACATTATCTCTGTGACGCACATAGTCTGTGCAGAGAGCAGAGCTGTGGTAGGCACCCAGCAGGCCCACCCACTACAGGCTGCCTGCAAAAAACTACAGGAGGGGGTGTATACAAGACTAGTCACCCTGCACAAGGAGACAGAGCATCACTGACTAGTCTTTTTTATGGGAAGCTCCAACACAAAGGAAAAGTTTCACATTAGATTACTGCACAGATCTGGAAGGAATAGACAAAGCACACCAAGATTCAAGTTAAGCTTGGCTATACACTGAGAGATTTTCAGCTGGTAAACCGGTTGAAATTCGCTCAGTGGGTGGTCCTGTTGGCAGCCATCCACCTGACATTCTTCAATCATAAGACTGAAGGAGCTGGATGGAAAATTGTCGGATGAACAGTGACTGTAGCTAATCAGCTGTGGTCACTGTTTGGTTATTCTAACAGTGGCACACCCGCTGCTGTCAGAATACAATAGCCCCATAGAAGATTCGTCCATCCACACTGTTTAGTGTGGATGGAGGAATTTGTTTATGGCCAGCTGAAGAGTACACATACCTCCCTTGTATTTAGGCAATATATGCTTATCCTGTAGTTCTGTTTTAACAGCAGAAACCATCAACACTTGCGATTGGACGCGTGGCAAAACTTTGCCAGCGTTCCGTTCCACTGCAGACACAAAAAATAGTGCAAGCCCCAGAACGTGGTTGGAAGTTTCTTAGCGATCGCGGTGCGTTCCAGCAGCTACTGCTCTGGAACGCACATGCTTTTGGTGTGAACAAGCCCTTATAAGGAGGGGATTAGCTATTTCAAAACATTATCACTTTCCATAACTATTAAGATTTTAGACAATTAACATATTTGTATATTTAAAACCCTGAACCCTCTGTATATATTGCCGTAATACTATCAAGCTGCATATACAGATGACTGTGCTACCCTAAGTGCTGCAGCAAGGGTAAAAATACCCCATCTCCCTGAGCAGTGCTGGCGATTGAACAAAGAGGCAGAGGAGCATGTCAGGCCACTGAAGACATGGTGCTGCTGGCAAAGGGTATCCTAACCCTTGCTGCAGCACTTATATATAGAGCAGAATCTGTTTATTATATATCCTGCTTAACTGCATTGCAATTATATATACAGAGGTTTCGGTTGGGATTTAATTATTGCCAAATCATAGGTCATTTGGATCAATTCATTTTTAAATGGAGTCCATTGTCAACAGTGAAACACAGATGCATTGGGCTGTCTTGCCCTGTGCACTCCCAATGCAGAGATAAGGTAATTTGCCCTGTTTACAGTCGACATACAGTACTTTTTTTTTCAGTGCAGTGTGGTATAGTTCAATCCACCATGCTAAGGCTGATAGAACTGAATAAAATATGACTTTGTGACATTCCAATAAAGTTCTACCCCACCCCAAAAAAAAGTGCTCTGCAGACAAAGTACCCCAGTGGCTGCATTCTAACTCAACTGCTGGTGTGAATGGCTCCTAAGAGACACCGAAAGTTAGCTTTTATGATCCCTTTAGATCATATCATTAAACATTGGCTTCTGGTGGATGGATAATTTTCTTATTACAGTTGGAACATTTTCTAGTGAGGCTTATCATGTGAACAGTACCTGCAGGATATAAGACTATGTCAACTACAATCCATCATGAGGTGGAAGATAGGAAAATAAGCTTTCTGGAAATATTGGCTAGATAGCACGTTCATTGCAATGCAATTCCTATACAAGATGCTGCCAACAGTGCACACATAATTCAGGAGGAGGTCTACAAAGAACTTAATTATACTCATGTGCTGTAGCCCATAACATCTAAAGTAAATGAATATTGGTTGTTAAGCTAATTATGATTTTGCTATGGAATAGTAAATGATGTGCTGAATTGAAAAAGAAAATATTGGTATTTTAAAGGAATCCGTCAGTTTAGAAATATGTTACTGTTGATTTATTTTTTTGAAGTTATACAGTAGTGAAGCCAGGATAAGGATGCTAGCCCTGGAGACGTGTGAGCCACTAGCCTATGTATATGTGTGTCACATGTCCTGACATTGAAAGGTAAGTTGTTCGCACACGAATCTGCTTCAGATTGTCTATTGCACTATTTGCAGGACGAAACGTTGCATTGACTTATATCATGCTGCAAGAACATCAATAAAGACGACATTCTGAAGCAAATTTGCGTGCGGACAACGTATCTGTCAGTGTAAGTTGTGGTGCCATCTGCCAGTTCCAGCACCCAAGGTATTCCAAGGAAGTGATTTATCAGTATGGAGTGCGGTGGAGATATTTCTATTATAGGTGTCCTGACATGTCACTGGATGCGACGTGTAGTAGCAAGTAGTTAAGCAAGGATAAGGAAGACAGCCCTGGATCTTTTACATATATCTGAAGCAAGTTGACAGTGGTTGCTCCCAAATGACTAACATGATGAGTTTCCTTTTGAAGAACTTGCAAACCAGCCTTGCTTCGTCTAAACTCTTAAGGCCTCATTCAGACAGCTAAGTGTTGGCCCGTACAGATCTGTGCAGCGTGCAAGACCGTATCCGGCCGTTCCTGGGAAGGACAGGTGCTGTGTGTGATTGTATGCAGCAGCCTGTTCTACTCTATGGGAGTATGTGGCCGTACGCTCACCTGAGCCGCACATATGTGCAGGTGCGGGTGGATCCTGTCTTTGTTCGAACGCGGACACCCGCACGAAGGTGCAGTTTGGGTGAGCGTACGGCCGCATACTCCCATAGAGAAGAACAGGCTGCTACATACAATCGTACGCAGCACCTGTCCTTCCGGGGAACTGCCCGATACGGCCGTGCACACCGCATGGATCTCTACAGGCCGACACTTAGCTGTGTGAATGAGGCCTAAGGATCACAGTGCAAAGTGCGTAATTGTATTCAGCAATGAAACTAAGTTTCATAACAATACTTTATTTGAATGCCATTGGACTCATTGACTAGCACACCTGTCAAAAGAATTTTGGACATTTCATTTTTCCTTATTCAGAGGCATATCTGATCGGTTACTATGGTGCAAAAAAGCTATGCAAAATAACTTTTGTTTCACGAGCTTTACTTCAATGGAGGCATAATCTCTTTAGTAATACGTTTTGTTCTAGCTGTGTTCAGAAAAGTTCTTCTTCCACAGTCATTTCCTGACCAGTATGGCAAAGTGTAAACATTAGCTTACTCAAAGCTCTGGTCACCTTGTATTGTACATCCTGTACTTCTTGAAAGAAGGAAGCTGTGCCAGCCATACACAATTCAAGTTGGACTTGTCTTATTTTTAGTAAACAGAAGAAAAAAAAATAAACTTCATATATTTACTTTTTATAATTTTACACAAAGTTGTACAAAAAGCAGAGTGGAACAAAAACATGGTAAAGAAAAATTACAATTAGGATTTGTCATTTTTTTAAAATGTCTGTAGTATGTATAGTGGAAAACAATCATCGAGATTCAGCTAAATTAATGTAAATGTAAACCCTATCACTAAAATCACATTTAAGCTTTAACATGATATTATACTTTTAAAAATTAATTTTTACATCAACTCATATTAACTTTATAAAAGGAGTATAGTTAAAGTGAACCTTAGCATTAAAAACTAACCATATGGTGATGAAAAAAACACACAAGCAGCTGATGTTCTATGTATATCTTGATTTTTCCTGTTAGAATTGTTTCACAGGAACAACATCTGATTAGCTATTTTCTCATAATATGCTTAAGCTTTAAAGTGACACTAAACTCAGGAGTTAAATCTTAAAAAAATACATTTAGGTACTTTAACTATTAACAAAAATGTATCTTAT
This sequence comes from Nanorana parkeri, assembly GCF_000935625.1. Classification (NCBI taxonomy): domain Eukaryota; kingdom Metazoa; phylum Chordata; class Amphibia; order Anura; family Dicroglossidae; genus Nanorana; species Nanorana parkeri. The sequence goes on along the minus strand of NW_017306411.1, from coordinate 892,843 downwards.
TTGTGCCTCATTTGGCTGCAGATCCTCAAATCTAATCAAATTTGTGCGGGCACTATCCTCCTTCTGGAGGGCGACTACTTTTGTTCTCCATGGTCCCTGTGTGTTGTAAAGTAGCCAGCGCTCTAAGCTCGCTCCTGTGATGGACTATAATTTAAATACAAGTTGGTAAACAAAACATTATTAGATTGTAGTCCATCACGAGAGCGGTGGCTACTTTATAACAGACTCAGGGACCATGAGGAACAAAAGTAGCCACCCGCCAGAAGGAATGACTAATGTCAGCACAAATTTGATTAGATTTGAGGATCTACAGCCCAGTGAGGCACAAATAGGATACATTTTTGTAAGTAGTTAAGCATCTATAAGATTTAACTCCTGAGTTTAGTCTCACTTTAATTGCCCAGATTGGTAATAGGTTTACTTTTAACCACTTGAGGACCTTGGGCAGAGGAGATGAGCCCTAAAAACCCTGCTCCTCTTCTCCCGCGGCTGCTTCCTCACCGCTATTATCAGCAATTCCCGGCTTTCAAAATGACAGCTGGTAGATACTAGGTATCGCATACCAGGAGTGGCTGTCTAAACGCAGCTGCTTCTGTGTAAAGCCACACTTGCTGATAGTTCTTCCAAAAACAGCTCACTGAAAGGAATGTATGGGGCTGTGGTGTGTGTTGGCACTAAGAAGAAAAGCCAGCCTGGGCATTTTATGAAGAAAGACTGTTTGGTGTTGGGCAGGGCTGCACAGTGAATACCACTGGAACAGGGAGAAAGGTAAGAATTTAACATGGCTGGTTGCACCAAAGGAGGACTGGAAATGTATTAATGGATAAGTGGATACGTTCGCTAAAAGTTCCAAATAGCTGAATACACTGTGATGCACATCTTTCTTGGGATTAATATTGCATTTTACACCTAATAAATGTATGAGCTGACAGGGCTGGTGTACATTGGTGCTGTTTATGCACTGTTAAATATACGTAGGGATGCACCGATACTAGTATCGGTGCCAATACCAAGTATTTGGGTGAGTACTCGTACTCGCCCAAATGCTCTGATACTTACCCCCGATACCAGAACTTCCGGTCAGAGAGAGGTTTCCTCTGGCCGGCAGTACCACGAGGGAACATGGAGCCAGCTTCTCGGCCAATCAGGAAGCCAGGCGGCAGGTAATGACTTGCCGCCCAGCTTCCTGATTGCCCGGGCAGCCGGCTCCATGCTAGCGGAAGTACCGGTATTGGGGAGTACTGAAAGATTAATATCGGTACTGGTACTCGATGTGGAAAAAATGGTATCAAAAGATATATGTATTCAAAAGATATACTAAGCCTTCATATTGGGGAAGTAAATGTTTTGGACATTGCTTTATTGTCCAATCAGTGTCTCCACATGAAAAGGAAGATGAGAATCTAAGTGGATGCTACGAGGCAGTTTAGACTGAATTCTTCCCTCTACACTTTTAAAGATACCAGTGTGACTGGGAGATGTTTGATGTGCACTTATTTATTGTACATTCTTCAGCATGTGTTATGTATTAGACATAATCCCATATTGCCCCTACTATGGTGAGGAAACATGCTTTATTTTACAGCATTGGTTCCCTGTCTGGTAGGGCAGCAATGGCCAATAAATTATTCTGTTTTCTGATCTAATATTAGGTCACAAAAATGAATTCTGATATATTTCAGAACTATGGATACAATAGCTATATTGTATTTGTGAGGTTTCTGATCTTACAGTTCAGGTGCACTCAATATCAAAATGTGGCAGCAAGGAAAGCAGTATTGCATTTGCTATCTAAAAGTGTATTTGCACACTTTGTAGCTAATGTTTGTGTTCTAGTGAATGATACTATGTATAAGACTGATTGGTTTGCCTATTAAACACTTATTTGAAGCTTAGAGTAGTCTTTTACTTTGTTCCTATTCTAAGGGATCTTGAAGCAAGAGCGCAAAAAGAGTTTTTCCGGGCCCTGTTTAAACTACCAAGGAAAGAGAAGCTATACGATGTTGTGGAGTGTTCGCTCTGGACTCCCTTTAGCCGATGCCATACACCAGGCAGGATATATGCTTCTGACAGCTACCTCTGCTTTGCCAGCAAAGAAGATGGATTATGTAATGTTATTATTCCTTTGAAGGAGGTAAGTGTTGGGTCTGAGGATCTTATTTTTTGCTCAGCGGGTGTTTACTTATATTAATGTTCTTACACAAAAACTAAAACAATCTTGCTTGCAGTCACTGTTTGGTGCACATTGTTTATGGAACCTGTGGTAGATAAGACGTCACATACATAGAGGATGTTGAAGGGACCATTTATATGACCTATTGCATTTTATTTATTATGGACTTTATTTGCTGTATAAATGCTCTGCATTAATACACTAATAACACCCAACATACTTATGTTGTGTCTACTACCTTGACCTTCATTGATAATAGGTTCTCTGCTTGTTTTTAAGGCCCATATCTTCAAGGTACCCTTTCCTTTTTTCTTCGCCCCCCCGCCCCCCCCTCCCTCAAACCCTCTGAATGTTAATTAAAAACTTTACTTAGAAAAAATACCTACATCAAGATTTTGCTTACCATTTGCTGAAAGGCAAGAAGTCCAATATCTTGCTACGTGACTTTCTGAGTTATCTGAATTCCATTTACCTATTTCAGGTGGTGAGTGTTGAGAAGATGGAGGACACCAGCCATCTGCCTAATCCCGTTATCATCAGCATAAGGCAACAGATGGCGTTTCAGTTTATTGAGCTGAAAGACCGGGAGAGTCTGGTTAATGGTTTACTTCTCAGGCTTGAACAGATCAACTCCAACACAGTATCCACAAAAAAACGAGATATGGTATAGTTCATACTCCATAGCTTTGTGTATTAAAAAATGTGTCACTAAGTTTAATCTTGTACATTAGAAAGTTTCCCAGCAGCTCTAAGTATACATAACAAAAGAACAATTCTTCAGGCTAATACTGGCTCATTTTGGTATTTGGGTCAATGTAACCAAGCCCTATTGTGTATTCCTTCCTATTCTGAAACCCATGATTATTGATGGGCACGTTCTGTTTTCTGGTCAGTTTAGGCTTATCTTTGCTGAAAGTGTAACCGTATTCACCCTTTTCAGTAAAGTTTATATGGGGATCTGAGTGGTGTAATAAATAGAAATCTGCGCTCTTGGAAATAACTACAACATTAAACGACCACAAAGCTGCTATGAAAAAAGGGGTGAACCTGTGTTGCTTATTTCTTATGATCTGAGTTGTGTGTCATAATGTCACTGCTGTGTGTTGCTTTTAATTAGAATTATATCAGCTTCCCCTGCATTATTCCAGTGGTTGGTTGAAATATGTGAAAGTCTGCTTTTTAATTTGTTTATACAATCTGTTTATATAATGTATTTCTGAAAACACAAATTCAGCTTTCAAGGGCTTAATAATACGTGATTTATTAAAGAAAGAATAGTTTCAGGAGTTATCCATACCTGGAATTTTTTCCTTTGTAAATTTTAACATCTGATTTACAAATGTTGGGAATGATTCAGTAAAGCATTTTCAACACTTTTCTGGCTTTAGAAAGTCCCAAGGGCCAAATTTTTTAAAAAACGCGGCTTTTCCTGGCTATTTCTGACAAATTCTGGAAGTTATGTGCGGCACTTGTATATTCTGGCACTATGGCTGGAACAAATTCATTAAGAAATGTCACTCATATGAAAAGTGGAGGTAAAGAAGACCTCTTCCATGTTTGGGAGAATTGTGTTGCATATGTAGGTATTGTCTGAGCCTGATGGAGGGGACCCTGTAAGGCCCCCAAAGCGCTTGCAAAATGAGAGACAGCACACGTCAATAAATGACCACTTATCTTCTGTGAAGAAATTGGTTTGCTGATGACATTCTTCACAAATGAGCCAAAATTCTGTCTGAGGCAATTCTGCAACAGATTCATATACACCTTGTCAACAGTTACATGAGTCTGTTGCAAGTTGTGCCATTTGCTGTACAGACAGGAGGCAGATTTCTAAAAAATTGTATGACATGCTTCATGAATTCCAGGGGTTTTTCACTTGATAAGAAAATTCTGATTTCGTGTATTAAACCAAAACCACACTTTGACCATGCAGGGAAAGGCCACAGGTTTGCTTCAATTCACCCTTCCAAGCAGCATATACTAACCTTCCTTTTCTCCGTATACATGCATTTACTGGCCTTTGAACAGTTGGGCTGCCTATTCTTCTTCTGATACTTACTTTGAGCACAAAGTAACCCAAATCCAATGGGCTTTTTATCGTCTTTTTTTCTTTCCCATAGCCATTTATTCAGTATTTTTGTTTATGTAATAGCTAAGTAAAGAACTCCCAAGGCTCCATGGTGCTGAAAGCCTGGATGTTGAGGAGTAGGTCGAATACAAGTGTATGATGTAATATCAAACCATATTTATTACATATTAGAGTTTCCTTTCGTTCCATGTTTTCTAATATGAATATGTCTTCTGACCAGGTTTTCAGTAAGGAGGGCTTTGGCAATATGAATATAATGGTAAACCAAAACATAGAAAGTGGAAATGAGAAGGAGAAGTTCTCAACAAATGCAGAAGCTTTTATGGCTACTTTTCATCAGACGGGAACCGACACTGAAATGGTACTGTACTACTTCTTCACAGTATTATTTTGTGATAAAAGTAGGAACTGGTCAAAAACAATGTGAAGCAATGTTATAATTGTCAAGAATTACAGTTTGTGTCCTTCCGTATAACATGTATTATAGATTGTGTTCTACATGAAACAATAGGAAATTGTGTGATTTTAGAATAACAGTGTTATTTGTTTAAGATAAATCAATTGTTTTCACAATGTTATGCTCTTAAAACCTTTTTTTAGTGTTTTCCTAAAGTTGTGTCAGGGACTGCAAAACTGAATTTAATATTAAAGGGTATCTAGGGTGAAAAACGTCTATAAGTTCTCTCTCACACCCATAAGACTCTACAAATCCCATCATGCATCTACTTATGGGAGTCATGCCTGTGGCTGTAAGTTTTGCAATGTCTAATGGGATTTGTAGTTGCACCACAACTGAAGGGCTGGGGTTTGCCAACTCCTGATCGGGAACTTTGTAAACTTACCGAAAATGCCCACAGGATGTACTTCCTCAATGCAGTGACACAATTTCACTCAGCCCTCTGAATATGCAGTCTAACTAAACCGACAGTCTAAACAATGTAACATTCAGGGACGTGCGGTCAGGGGAGGCAGAGCCTCGCATAGTATTATGGAGGAAAAGGCTGTCGGCTTCAAGTCTGAAGCTGATGGCTTTTTCTCCATTCAGAGCGTCTTGTAACAGGTTACACAACAGGGAAAGCCTCCCCGCTGTGTAACTTGTCTGTTATGGATGGAGCGCTGCCTGTTAATGACTTAATTAGGTTACACAGCATCGGGCTTCTCCACTGCTTGTGTAACCTAACTAGTGAGGTAAGAGCTACAACAGCCTCTACCCTGTTAGAGGCTTGAGCTCTGTGGATGGTTTGGACCAATGGCAAAGCGCCATTGGTCCAAGCTGTCCAATCAAAAAAAAGAAGAAATAAAAACACTCACCAGTGACAAGCAAGTGAGGGACAGGTTGGGGCTCCTCCCTGTCTCCTCCCTTCCTTCTCCTCCCTCCTCCACACATATGGTGACTGGGCTGGGTGTTGGTGGGCTGGGAGCGGGGCTGGGGGAATGCGGGGCTGGAAGGTACCACACGTCACTGGTAACATTATAATTGCTTGCTGCAAGCAATGCATTATGGGCTATATAGCCTTGATAAATCAAGATTGCATCACATCAAGCAGCAGGGAAAGAGATGCAAAGCACACTGGGAATCCAGGAAGTTGTTGAAGTTGATAGGCGGACAGAAGGCAGCACTCATTACATAAAAGGGATTTGATCAGTTTTGATTGTATTATCAAAAATAACTCTAGTATGTATTCCTATTACAATGCTGATAACAGGATAGTGTATGCTGGGACTTTAGAACTCCTTAAATGGTTTAGCAGACCCCAGGAGTCATCTGATACTTAATGAATACCTGTTGTAGTACATTTTTATATGTTTTAGTAATAAACATGTACATCTCTGCAATACATTTACATTTGTACTATATTTAAAATGCTGCAGAAAACTCCCTGGCAATCCAGCTAGATTGTAGTGAAAATTTGAAGGCACCTCTGACAAACCCAGAAGGCATCCCAGGGTGCCACCTCACCCTGGTTGAGAAAGGCTATTTTAGAGAGAGTGGCATGCAAAAAAGGGAATACTTGTAAGGAAGTGAAGACACTCGCAAAGAATAGAATGTGCTGGAGTGGTCCTTTTAGCTGCCTTGTGCTCTACAAAGGAGCAATAGAAAATACAGTTCCAAAGCTTAAAGGGTTTCTAAACCCTCCGTTTTTTTTGCCTATATCTACTGCTAGCAAGCAGTAGATATAGGCAAACATTTAAAAACAAAAAAACGTTTTAACAGCAGTTTAAACTTACCCCGTTTTCGCCGCGCGCTCCCGCCCGAGAATCCGAAACAGCTCGGGCAGCCGCAAAGCATCCTGGGGCAGGCGCATACGCAGTTCCGATTTTTGGCCGGGAGACTAGCAGAGACGCAAGGTAAGTCTATGGACGCATGCACCCGCATGCAGACACTGCGGGATCGGAAGTGCCTGCAAGGACAGAGGAGTCAGCGCTGGATCAGAGAGCCGCCGGACCGCTGGAGGGACAGATGAAAACATCAGGAAAGAAGATCGGATTAAGAGACCTCATTTAAGGTAAGTGCTGACATTAACATTGGGGGGAGGGAATTTTTTTTAACTTTAATGGCACTTTAATGCTAAACATAGTTATTTGCCCATGTACTAAGGTCCTAACAGTCACATTTGCTTATTCCCTTCACAAATCCACCAGAGAAATCATTAGTGTACTTCTCTGCTTGCCGGCCTGGCGAGTGGTTCCTGTGCAGAAGGGCTGATGACCATCATCACAGTTTCTTTGTAAGCTCAGTTTTTGGTTGAATCAAAGCATTTCATCTTTTGTTGCTAGAGATGAAAGTGTCTATATATCATCATTGCACACCACATTTGGCTGTAGCTGCAGTGCTCTCTGCCACTCAGATTATATGTATGTGAAGTGTAATGATTCCTTTTGATGGAGTATTTGAACTCTGCTGTGTAGTGGTACTCCTCATGGAATGTGTGAAAAGGTCAGCAAAGATGCTGCCTAGATAAACCAACCACATGTTTAAAGTGACACTACGCTCAGGAGTTACATCTTAAAATGCATTCAAGTACCTTATTAACAAACATGTATCTTATTTGTGTATCACTCGGCTGTAGATCCTCAAATCATCTCTGAATTGGTGCTGACACTGTCCTTCCTTCTGGAGGGTGGCTACTTTTGTTCCCCTTCGTCCCTGTGTGTGTTGTAAAGTAGTCACCGCTCCAAGCTCACTCCCGTGATGGACTACAATCTCATGTTTAGTTTACTAATTTTAATGAAGTTATAATCTATCACAGGAGCGAGCTTGGAGGGGTGGCCACTTTACAACACACACAAGGACCATGGGGAAGAAAAGTAGCCACCCTCCAGAAGGATGGACAGTGTCGCACCAATTCAGAGATGATTTGGGGATCTACGTTTTTAAATGCATTTTTAAGATTTAACTTCTGAGTTTTTAGTGTCACTTTAATTTTCCAAGCATTGGTTGCAGTGATGATGTCATGGGCAACTAACCTGCACACCTAAAGTAGATTTTTTTAAATTTTGGGTAGAGTAAGGGGGGGTTATATCCGCTGTGAGTCTCTCTTTTTTTGCCATCTGTGTCCCATTGGGGAGATTTCCCTTCACATCCGGTCTTATCACCACAACAAGAAATGAGAGAAAATCTCTCCAAAAATAAGGAAATCCCTGGGGACCTGCAGGGTCACCAGAACTAGTGTCCCCATTGGAAATTTTCCCATCTAATTCTGTTATGATGACAACCCAAAATTTGGGATTTTCTTTCACTTTCATTGATCACAGTCACCAGGACAAATAAAGAGGGTGAATCTCCCTATCGGGGGCACAAACAGCAATAACATTCAGACCGTTGTTCTAAAGCTTTGGCTTCAGTTGCACTTTGCGGAGAGCGACGCTTCTTTACTACACACATACTTTTTAGATAGAAATTTCACAATATTATTATTGTACAATAAAAAAGTTCCTACCTTTTTTTTAATGCGTTTATGTCTTAGTAACATAAGGTTTTACTGCTTTAGAATGGTATCATTATCTATACAATAGTAATTTTGAGCAGTGCTAATTTACAGTAGTTTTGTTTACAACATCGTGAAGCACTGGTGAAGAAAGCTGGATACACGTATTTCCCTGGCATAGCTGATGTTTGGTGGGAGATGCTGTCTGTGGGTCAGGAATGTTTTACTGTGCACATATCGCATCATCCCACATTTACTGAAACAAAAGCTCCGGCTGTGTAAATCAGTGAATACTTTTCATTATTGTTTTTTCATTTGTTAGACAGGATATTACACCCACCTTGGCTTGATTTTACTTAATCAAAGTATGGATATATGCTTAATATTCTAGCCAATTACTAATGTGGAGTAGTCTGCCTTCCTTTATATCTGCTATAATATAGGGCAAGATCCCCACTGTCCTGTATGTCCACTAGAATCAATCTTCATCCATACAACTATGACAGTGCTTCACTTGAATGTTGTTTATTCTCAATGGACAGACTTAAACTGCTTGGACATCATAAACTGAGGGTCCTGCTACTGCTCCTTATGTAGCAATTAAGGGGATCCCACTGCTGTATCTCAAAGAAGATTTCATTATTTAAGTCACTAATATTTCTAGTCGCCTTAGGTCCCCTAGTTTTATTCTGAATGCACCATATTCTATTGCAGTGTCATTAAAGTCATCTTTTATATAACTTTCATATTTACAAGTTTGCTCCTCCATATATTTCTTATTAGAGGTGCACCGAAATTAAAATGTCAAAACCGAAATGAAAAAAAATGTCAGGACGAAACCGAAAATGTTTTTGTTTTCCTAACCTTTTCAAATATTTTATTTATTTGTATTAAATATTTGTATCTATATAT
>NW_017306411.1:870016-881882 GCF_000935625.1 Nanorana parkeri | reverse complement strand
GTATACTGAACTCCCTTTGATCTCCTGTCACAGAGCCGTGCCGGTCCCGGCCGCATCGGGCACAGCGGATCTCGGGACCGAACACGGCAGTCACAGATGCTGATACAAGTGATCGAGCGTCTATAGAGACGCTCGATCGCTTGACTGTGTTAAGCCCCCGGCCCGCCGTGTAATTACAACGGCCGGCCAGGAAGCTGCTCGTCGGGCTCCGCCGTCCTCTCGTCACAGACGAGTGGACGAGTGGATTTTTCATATTTTTCATATATATATATGTTATATAGTGTACATTTTTATGACTCAAATTGCAGGTTTTATTTTGTTAACTTTTTGTTACGCCTGAATCCTACAAATTCAAAAATGTATCCACAGGAAACTCAGTCTGACATGGTCAGAGTGTAAAGCAAGCTGTAAGCAGCTGCCCCCCTTCCTTTGATTCTGTGTAACACGGTCACTAAACACCAGCTCTGCCTTTACACACAATACACACTCTGGGGGGGAGGGAGGGGTTGCCACTATGAATGGGGGGAGAGCTCAGTTGTAACTTGCACAGATTGTAAAAAAATGTAAGTTTCTGTGTTCATATAAAGCAACCGCATATGCCTGCTTTATGTTCACTCGGTGTACATTGCCGGCATATGTTTTTGTAGTACCTCCGCAAAGGTTAAAATGGGCTTTAAAGTTTTGGGGCTTTGAGATGTGTTACAGCATATTCGTTTTGAATGGGCAGCCTAAATTGCCGCAATGTACTTCAACGCAGGAAAGAGAGCTTCTATTGTGTGGTCTTCTGGAAGTGCCTGGGGTCACATTTGAGGCCAGCCATAATTTTCAAGTTGACCATCACTGCGCTAATGTCTTAACTGTTGAGATAGTAGCCACAACGTTACTTGAACTGTAAGAAGTAGCAACAAAGCACAACCATTGTGTAGCACTACAAACATGATGCAGGGCCTTAGTATGTAATGAACACACTTATTATATATATAAAAAAAAGGTTTTGAGAAAATTAACACACATTTATAAGATTATTTGCGTAACCTTGATCTCTTTTTATGTTTATCGAAAGCAAAAAAATTACAGACTATACGTCTTCATTTCTGTTTCTTTTCCATGAGCAAAATAGGCTGCTATTGGGTCATATACAGAAACTAGTTAGATATATGGCATTTTATCTTCAGATACAATAATGGTTGCATCTAATACAATAATGGTTGCATTAGGCACCAGCTAACATGATCATGTGGATTGATGCATTCTGCTTTTTTTTATCCTTACAGACTCGGGAACAGATAAAAGAGCGTTTGTGGATGGATCATTTTGCTGAGTATGGGAGAACTGTTTGTATGTTCCGTACAGAAAAGATCCAGAAGCTTGTTGCTATGGGAATACCCGAATCTTTGCGAGGGGAACTGTGGCTCGTCTTCTCAGGTGATTTACATAACACCTAAGCTATAAACAGATGTTTGAGTTATTTAATTGCTGGCATGTTAAACTGTACAAATAGCTGAACTATGTATGCTTAGAAAACATAATCTGTGCAGTATGTCCCAAAAATATCAAAACAAGGGAAATCAGAAGTATAATGGTAATTTTGTGCACGTGGTCTTTTTTCTTTTCTACTAGATGCAGTAACAGACCTTGCCACTCACCCGGGGTACTACAACAGCCTGGTGGAGGAGTCAATGGGCAGGTGCTGTGTGGTAACTGATGAGATAGAGCGGGATCTCCACCGCTCGCTGCCAGAGCATCCAGCTTACCAGAATGAAACTGGCATTGCAGCTCTCAGGAGAGTACTTACTGCATATGCCCACAGGAACCCCAAAATAGGATACTGTCAGGTGATAACATGACATTGTAATATACATGTGTCCGACATAAAGGAATTGTTTTTACTTGGAGCAGTAACACATTGTTATTTCACCATAGATTGAAAACCAGCCATATCGGTCTGCAAGAGTCAATATGTCCATATTTTACCCACGGACATTGTTGTCATACACTCACATAAACTCAGGTTTAACTCTGGCAGCCTGGATCTTTGACAGACTTGCCTACAAGTGCCTATGGACAAATCTTTTTGATCCAGGCTCTAAGCCCTACTGCCCAGATCAGTATGTAACTTGCAATAAATTAAATTAAACAAATCACATAAAATGTCCTTAAAATATACCTTTGCCCAGACTATATGCAGTAAATGATTTACATCTCTTTAACAAGCAGTAAAAGCGCCCTAGTACACTGGATGAAATATTTCCGACTGCGCGGCTTCTATTCTCAACTCCAGCACCAATGTAAACCTGCATAGGGATCTCTCTCCCTTTAAACAACTCTGTTTGGGTTCAGACACTACGCCGCCCAATCTCCACCTTTTACAGTTTATTGCTCTTGTGCCTCCTTCTGGATCTGTCTAAATATATGGCGGACTGGGCCAAAAAGCTTTCTTGCTTCTTCTCTGAATCTGACATCTCCAAGTCTTTTATACTGATACATCAATTCTCCATGGCCAGTATGGTACAGGAAGGCAACTTTAAGATTCTTTCCAGGTGGTACTGCTGTCTTACTCGTTTTCACACATCTACACTCATGTCTCTAATCTTTGCTGGCTCTATTCTACACATCTGATAGTCTTGTCACGGTGCTTCTGCTTTATGGTCCGCTATCTTTGATACCTATGACCACCTTACTGCTTCCAGGATCAAATGTACTCCTCAACTTGCCCTCCACTCTATGATATTGGGTTCCATCAACTCCTCAAAAAAGGGAATACTTAGGTAAAGTAGTCATACCGAGGTGCTGGAATTCGACTCCCCATGCTTCCATGAGAAAATGGGTCATAGAGATGCAGTTCCACTATCATATGGAGGATCTCAACACCAGTTTATATGACCGCCATTGTCAATTCTATGAAATGTGGAGCATCTGGTTACATTTCAGTTACATTTGATAGCTTTCATGCACTGCTTCCAGATTAATGACTGGTTCCATCCCACAGTTTGAACATATCCATGAGAGCTTGTGGACTCCTGGACACTTCTGTATACTCTCCTTTTGTTACTTCAACTTTCCTAGACTTTTCCTTTTCCCTCTCTAGACCTCTATGCTTTTGCTTTTTATTTCATTCTCTTTTCCAGCATTCTCTGGACTCTGGTACTGTCCCCTTTTCTTCTCCTTTACCTTTCCTCTTCTTCTCCTTTTACCTTTCCTCTACAGGTCAGTGGGGAGCCTGGGTCGCTATTTTTCCTTACAGCAACTGACATGCACTTAGACAGCTGGTACTACATGGATTTGACCACTTTACTTTGATGGTTTGGAATATTTTAAATGGAAAGGTAATTTTTAATAACATTAAATTACAAAATGGCTTTTGCAACATGTTAAGGCTGTGACACACTACAAGCGAAGCAGCAGCATGTAATTTTCTCCTTGGCACGTCAGCTTGCGAGAGCTCGCGTAGCTGAGCGTGCCGAGATGAGAAATTTAATCTTCAGCCAATCTGCTTGCGCTTATAAACCCGCGCATCGGCATGCGGCGTCTGGCTGGTTCGTACGATGAAGGAATTAACTAAAAGTCCCGGACCCCATGTCTGTCTATGGGGAATCGGATGTAAATGCACATTCTGGCGAAACCGAACACTATTCCATTTGTTTTTCCGGGCCTGGCTGGAGCCTGGGGTCACTGGATGTAAACAGACACCCATCCATTTAGATCAGACTGCCATTAGACTAGCATTTTGCATCCGATTGGGTCTGCCTGAAAAACTGATAGGCGGACCCAATTGGACCACCCATGCGAAAGGGGCCTACAGCTACAGAGGTGGATGGGGGCTTATTTTAAAGTGCTTTCACAACTTTTTCTGAATATGTAAATACTTTATTGTGCATAGTCTGGGCATAGGTACACTTTAACATTTAATGTTAACACGGAAAGTCATTGTCAAAAGCAAGAGTAAAATTTCAGAAAATGCTTTCATCATCCTCTGTTTTTTTATCTTATTAGTTTGGAGTGTCCTGCTTCAGATACAATAATGACATTTCATTGTGCATTTTTTTATTGCATTTGTCCTTCTTTAAAGGAGGCCTGTTATAAAGGAAAGCTGATGCAATTGCTGACCTATTAACTTGTTTCCAGTCAAAACTCCTATTTTTATGTATATTTTGTGCTTATATTTTGTTTTTTACAAGTGCATTTTGATTTATCTTACTTTGCAATTAACATTTCCCTCTTTATTGTATTCTTACATAAGTCGATGAATATCCTGACTTCAGTTTTACTTCTGTATGCCAAAGAGGAAGAGGCTTTTTGGCTGTTGGTTGCTGTATGTGAAAGGATGCTGCCTGATTACTTTAATCATAGGGTCCTTGGTGAGTTTACTGCTTTTGGGAATCTGATGGGAATCGTGCCGCAAATTGACCTAGATATGTTTCCTTTTGAAAATATTTTGCAACAGCTTGGCAAACGATGATTAGACGATGAAAAATGCAGACCTTTTATTACAGTGATATGAAAAACAGTTACCTCATGTGCGTGTATTGCATTATGAAATGATTGTTAAAGTGTGTCTGGGCAAAATATAATAGTGTATAGCCAGACAAAGTGTATTTCAGAAATGCATGCACATTTACCTAATGTTTTATCTATATAGAAATAGCGCAAGCATAGAATAATACCTGTGGTCCTACTAGAAATCAGGGGTGCTCCTAACTTCCTGTAGTGAGCTGCTAGCAACTCTGCTGTACTGAAATCCCAAGCAGTATAATCAGCCCTGAGTTCTCCTCTGCTGTACTACAGAACTACTCTTCTTCTCATCTCCAGATGATGTAGATTTAAGGCCATTTTTAGGGAAACCATTAGTCTCCTGGCCAGGGCTGGATTTACTCGTTCTGCTGCCCCAAGGCCTTATTTTTCTTAAATTTTTTTTTTTTTAATCAATTTAAAAAAAACTAATTTTTTCACTTAACGTTATTGCTATCACACAGGAGCTGACAAGCCCCTGTGTGATATCATTTGGAGGTGACAGGTTCTCTTTATTGAACCTATCACTTCCAATACAGGAGCTCTAGCACAGCATGGACAAACGGACCTGCAGTCTTATTACAAGTGATCTTGGCGACATCGCCGATATCACTTGTAAATTAACAAGTTTACAGGGCTAAATGTAGAAAACAACTACCCTCCCAGCGCCCGAAATTGCATATCATGGGCATTGGGAGATTCTACACCCCTGCCTCCCCGAGTCCTTGTGGGAAATCCGGCCCTGCTTCTGGCTAATGATTATAAAGGAGATAACGGACCGCATACACAAGGACATGCTATAACAAGGCTGTGTACAGTATATTGCACATGCATTCATAAAACCCTACAGAAATGTTTACAATATGTTTGTAGGGCCAATGCTGAATAGTCCCGTATTCCTGTATTTATATTTTATATTCTTCACAGTAAGAAGTATCTTAGGCAGTGATCGCAGGCAGTGTTAGAAAGTTAGTAAAAAGTTTCAGGTTTCCTTTTTCAGGTTTACATCTAAACTCTGTTTAGGGAAATTGTGTAGTTGCAGAATCTAGTTGAGCAATAATTGTTTTCCAATACAGATAAATACTTCAAGCCACTATAGGAAAAATATTGTATTCTGATAACTGTATGGTGGAAATACCTGTAAATATAGTATTCAGTGTAGGAATTGTTTTTTGTTATACATTTTTCCACTTTTAATTATAGGCCAAGATGTCCAGCAAAGTAACAGTTATAGGGCATGGGACAAAAAGTATTTACTGGCAAAGGTGCTTACAATGATCACATATTTATGATATGTCCCACACACCAGGTCAATTAAAGAGTTGAAACAATCTCAAGGCTACAGTAGCAGCCATGAGCTTGTTGTAGATTTAAAGAGCAGGTCCATGACTGTTAGTTAAACGTGTTCTGGGCACCATTACAGGCAGTCCCCGAGTTACATACAACTACTTACAAACGGAGGCTATTACTGTACAGCAGGGGTAGTTGTAATGCTACCACGCTCATGCTGACGAGGAGTGTCCACTTTTTTGGGTCTGGTTTGTAGTGCTGTACATACATTACAGGAAGTTGGCTCTTGTTAGACATGCAGACGAGGGGCGACCACCTCTTCTTCCGGGTCACTGTGAGGTTTGTATCCTCATTAGAAAGATTTAATCTCACTTCCTGTCCTTGAGACATCAGGAAGTGAAAGGAAATTCACTCCTGTAAGAGTGATCATGGGAAAAAGGTGTCTCCACTGAAGCGTTATCAATAATCCTTGTTTCTACAACAACCCAAAGTTTTTAAAATCCGATTGTCACAGGGACAGAAAGTGAGGTGAAATCTTCTGGACAGGGGCACACACAAACTTTACAGCGATTGAACTGAAAACAAAATAATTTTGGCTGGAGTTACAACTAAAAAATGTACCTGTTCCAACTTGTATACAAATTCAACTTAAGAACAAACCTACAGTCCCTATCTTGTTCGTAACCCGGGGACTGCCTGTATAGCCCAAAATGTATGCTGGACACCTCCTATGGTTCCCATGCTCTCCCTAAAAGTGGGAGAAGATGGAGGAAGATCTATTCCCTGATGTCTGCGGTGAATGAACCCAGAAATGCTCAGCTCTGATCTCTTCTGGCTTCAGAGATGTCAGATCCTGGACAGTATGGCCAAGTAACCAGCGGATCAAGCACAGTCTGTGCTCAATCAGCTGCAGCACGGGGACCCCTCTGATGTTTCTTAAAGAGGACATGCTTTAGGCTGGGTTCACACCTAGGCGTATCGAATATGCGCGTTTGTCGCGCGTTTCGTGACGCGCCTTTTTACCCCGTTTCGCGGTTAAAAAAAACCCGCGCCAAACACGCGTTTATGAGGGCTACTTGGCTATATCCCAATGGAAACTCGCAACAAAAACGCCCCAAAGAAGCTCCTGTACATCTTTGGGCGTAGGGCATTTTGTAGCGCGTTCATACGGCCTGTAATACGCCCAGGTGTTAACCATACCCATAGGAAATAATGGGATTTCGGTGTTTGAGCGTTTTGCAGAGCGTTCGAACGCACGACAAAATGCCCAGGTGTGGACCAGGCCTTAGGCCCCCTATAGTCACTAAGTTCACCACCACTGTAATGGAAATGAGAGGAGGAGGTGTTTTTTTTGTTTTGGTTTTTTTGTTTTTTTTTAGTCCTAACACTTCCTAGCCTAGGATGGCACTGTTAGTGGGTGAGTGTTGTCACCCTAGGACAGGAAGTGTTTCGCTAGTAAGATCACAAGGTGAGTATAAAGGCGAAAAAAAGCTGAAAAGGAAAAATGCGCGCAGTTTCCACATGACTGGTAAGCTTCAATATATAAAAAAATTTGGTTCTTGGGTATACACTTTAAGAAATATTGCTTGTAGTTTCATAATGCTCCCATATAGCTGTGTTCAGTGGAAGTGTAATTCATTGTATGGCAAAATGTCATCAACAATAGACCATTGACAGTAATCTAGAGACTTGTACATTTTTCTGAAGGAATTTCAAGCATGATTGTTCCTAATGTCCCCACTGGGGTTATGTTCTTGGCAGGAGCCCAGGTTGATCAGTCCGTCTTTGAAGAACTAATACAAGAGAAACTTCCTGAGCTGGCTGAGCATATAACTGACTTATCCACACTGGCTTCCATATCTTTGTCGTGGTTTCTCACCCTATTCATCAGTATTATGCCCCTGCAGAGCGCTGTGAACGTTGTGGACTGTTTCTTCTTTGATGGCATTAAAGCCATTTTCCAGATCGGACTTGCCGTTTTAGATGCCACTGCTGTGGAGTTGTGCAACAGCAAAGATGATGGGCAAGCCTTAATGATTTTGAGCAGGTTGTTTATTCTGTTACCCCTTTTACATTTTCATTTATTATTATTATATAAAATGCAAAACTAGTGATTTCTGTAGCAAGACGATGCATACAACATGTCAGCGTTCATAAAATGTCTTTCAGTTTTATAGAAAATGCCTCTAGTAAATTAGCCAAAACAGGTTTCAGAATGTAAAGGAAGTTTCAAATGTGGCTTAATATTGCTGAAGCATCTTTACTGCCTTACCATATAGTCCTCTGAGCACAACTGACACACAGTAACAGAAAATATACTTCTGTGAAGATTTCTAGAGCATGTCAGGAACGAGGAGAGTCCCTTGCCACAGACTGGAAACTGGCATAGTGTGCTGAATAATGAGCAAGAGGCCTATCCAATTACAGAAATTGCGGATTTAATACGAGATTCATATGAGGTATGTGGTTTAATCTGTAAAAACAAACAAAACAATAAGATGCTAAACTGTGTCAACAGGCATCAATTAAATGCTAATATGGTTGTGTCTGATGTATCCACTGATAACATGAGTTTATCTGCTAATAAGTACTTGATACTCTGCCTAAAAGTGTTGTTTTTTGTTGCCAGGGACTTGTAGTCATATAAAGATAACCATCCATTTGAATATGTACATAATGATTGATAGACACTCATAGATTTGTTTGTTTGCAGAAATTTGGCACCAATTCTGTGGAACACATTGAGCGCTTGCGTTGCAAACATAGGATCCGTGTGCTCCAAAACCATGAGGACACTACAAAGCAGAATGTTGTAAGTATGCTGCTGTATAGTACAGTATTTCATGCATCTGTCCATCTATTAACACTACAACCTATCCTGGGCCTCATCCTTATTCAAGAGTCTTTGCCATCTCTCAATTGCAAGTGACTACTTTTCCATTTCTATTTCCTATCCTTGCGTGCATCCCTTTGTACTCCCTTATTTTTCCAATGGTCAGTTTGGTACTCCTTTTGGTTGTTTTCCCCTGGGCTCAGTTAGTGATACTTTTTTCGAAAGGTTAATTTTCATCCTACTCACCATAACCTGCTTAACATTATGAATTTTAACCATAGCAAAGTCACCAAACAACCAATAGATATCACAGTTGGCTCTGTGGTGCCACCTTTCTCCATTTTAAACTGTTGTGTATGTGTCAGTAAAGGCAACAATATATCTTCAAAGTACCCTTTGAATGGAAGGCATTGCTTTTGCTTTCAGTTCACTATTTTACATGGTGTATGCAAGACCAGTCTAGCTGTTCCCCATTCAATCCGCCTGAGGGTTGGCCAGACCTAATTTTGGCTCTTCTACCGAACCCCACCGTCTTACTTTCATGTGTCCCATCATATTACGTCTTATAGAAATGTTTTGACACCCCTTATCAAATTACACGTTTTGATCGTTCAGGAGGAGATCACCTCTAGGGGGAACTAATTAAAGTAAGAATAACATTTTTGCAAATTTTGGAACACTTTCCACATTTTTGCTAATCTGTCAGTGCACCACAATAGAAAAAAAACACACTCGTGCACCATTTTAGGCAGTGATGGGCACCACAACATGCATGTTACTATGTGTTGTGATGTGCTACAACATATGATTGTTCCTTTTAATATGTTGGGGCATCATTGAAAATGAATAGCACTGCAATACACCAATGTGTGTGGTGCGTTAACATGCATTGTGGTATGCTGCAATGCAGTGATGTTTGTGTGGACCCTTAATGTGACGTGCAGAAGGTTTGCTCATTCTGGGTAGTGAATTGGCAGACATTGCAGCCCCCAATTGTTTCTTGTAGCCAGCTCACAGTCTTTCCGGTCCAAAACCTTATTAAAAACCTGTGAGGATAGAAAAATGGGAGCTGTTGTTGCATCTGATTTTCAAAGAACAACGTCACCTTTAATAAAGTTGTTCTTGAAAAATTTCCCCACACCTGAGTGCAGCCCACCTGAGATTAAAATCTTCCTACCCAATCCAGCTATCTTTCCTCTGACATGGTCCCAGCCGACTCCACTTCATACTGTGCATGTGTGCCATGGCTCTATGCATTCCTATGAGTAAGTCGCTCTGGAGGTCGCCATGAGTACGGCTTGTCATGGCTCCCATGTACAGTATGAAGAGGGCTGGGACCATGTGAGAGGAAAGATCACCGACCAGGGATGAAAGTTAGTATTATCCCAGTTTGGCTGCATTCAGAGTGTAAGGGTAAGGTATAGTCGCTAAAGGTAATGTTCTTTTTAAAGGTACAAACTCTTGGGTTGTCATAGACTCCTATACATGGCTTCCCTACCTAGTTATTGACTTAAGACTGCTTCTTTTTTTTATATTCCCCAAGCATCCTTTTGATAATTGTAGCTGAAGAGTTCAGATTTTGTTTGTGAAAGCACAGCACTTGATTCCAAAATGCCACTGGCAAATCTAACGCTTGTGAGGCTTGCTGCAGATATTGATATTTGTGATGAGCTCATGATAAAGATTTCCTTTTGCTGACTCTTCTATGCAGAACATATATTTGTTTAGGCAGCAGATCATCACTGTGACAGCTAAACCTAAAGCTGGCTCTGTACACTAGAAATAATTTCATCTGGTTTTTGATGAACTGGCCATAAATTGCTCCGTGCTTTCTGCCTGACATCCTGTGATTTAAAAATCAAAGGAGCCAGATGGAAAAGGGTCTTCAAGACAGAGCCTCCATCCAGTCAGATGCAGGCTCTGCTCAGGTATTTTGATAGTCATTGGGGACGAATGTCATGGTACAATAGCTGAAGCAGGAGATACCTCCATCCAGTCAGATGCAGGCTCTGCTCAAGTATTTTGATAGTCATTGGGGACGAATGTCAAAGTACAATAGCTAAAGGATACCTCTATCCTGCTGTTTAGCGTGAATGGGGGAATCAGTTAGATTTTCGGGCCGATTGAAAAAAAACCTGCCAGTGTATATGCAGCTGTTAGCAGTGATATAGGAGATTTGCTTTGCCTACCCAATCAGTCTGCAAGCAGTTCTACTGGAGACCTTTCATACTGATGTACCAGATAGTGTAAATTAGGAAACATTCAAACATTGTTTTAAACCCAGTAGAGCTGCAGCTAACGATTATTTTCAAAATCGATTAGTTAGCCGATTTATTAAGTTCGATTAATCGGATAAACTATAAAATAAAGTTTAAAAAATGGCTCCAGTGATAGGACTACTAGTTTGTATTAAGGGTTGTAGTCCATCACAGGAGCAAGCTTGGAGCGGTGGAAGTAAAAAAGAAAAAAAGATAGTGGTGTGCAATATAGTGAAATGGAAAGTGTAAAATTATACAGCAATGCATGCAGAATGGCACCGGCTATAGAGGACTACAAAACCCAGCAAAAGCACATTATACAGCGCAATGCAGAATACCGCCAGCTATAGAGGCATACAAAAAATCCCAGCAATAGTACATAATAGTTGGCGGCATCCTGCATTGTGCTGTATAATGTGCTTTTGCTGGGTTTTGTAGTCCTCTATAGCTGGTGGTATTTAGCATTGTACCACTTTATAATGCATTATTGCTGGGATTTGTTCTACTCTTCTACAGCTGGTGGTATTCTGCATTGCGTTGTATAATGTATTATTGCTGGGACTTGTAGTCCTCTATACAGCGCAATGCAGAATGTCACCAGCTATAGAGGAGTACAACAAATCCCAGCAATAGTACATTATACATACAGTGTATAATGTATTGCTAGGATTTGTATTCCTATGTATAATATATTCCTATGTATAATATACAGCACAATGTACCATCAGCTATAGAGGAATACAAATCCCAGCAATACATTATAGAGCACCATGTGTGGGAAAGTGCAGGCTTACCTGAGCAGTCTTCCAGCAACGTGCTTCTGAGATCGGACCTGTCAGCAGCTGCCATCCCCCCACACCTCCTCCTCCTTACTACATCTCCACGCGTCGCTGTGCCGATCGTGGATGTGGATGGGCAGGAAATGTGAGGCGGGGAGGAGGTGCGGCATGTGGAGCGTGGATGCGAGCGGGTCTGG
>NW_017306411.1:864191-868121 GCF_000935625.1 Nanorana parkeri | reverse complement strand
GTGGATGGGCAGGAAATGTGAGGCGGGGAGGAGGTGCGGCGTGTGGAGCGTGGATGCGAGCGGGTCTGGCAGCGGCGAGCGTGAGGTGGGGAGGAGGTGCGGCGCACAGCGTGTGGAGCTGTGAACAGGGCCAACTGATCGGAAGCCGATTAATCGATTATTGAAAAAGTTGACAACTTTTTCAATAATCGATTATAATCGATTATGTCGATTAGTTGTTGCAGCCCTAAAACCCAGCATTGTCAGTAACGACTCTTACAAAGTAATGTAATTGTGTAAAACAATATTTTATTAAAAAACAAAAATCAGATCCTCATTCAGCTGCTCAGAGAACCCTATGGCTGATGGGTGTAATCACCACACATTTAAAAGTCCTAAGGGTCAACTTTTTTTAACATATAGTATAGTCTGCACATGTGCTGGATGAAAATGTATGTTAAGCTTGTCAAATTTGATGTTTCCGCGGCCTTACTATTTGTCCTTACAGAAAGTGATGGAAAAAAATATTAGAGTTGTTACCCTCACAGGAAATAAGTGGAAATCTTCCAGTGGGGCCATGGGTTCTGGACAACTGTCTAAGAAGGGATTTCTTTTCACTTTGGAGAGGTTTCCTCTTACTTTTGCTGTCTCCGGAACAGGTAGCGAAGGAAAAGCTCAGTGTCAGGACACAGACATGATGGATCTTAAACATTCAGTACTGTATCTAAAACTAAAATAGAAAAAAAAAATAGTTTTACATACACTTTCAGTCAATTACATTTTGGGACCTTCTAAAAAAAATCTAGTGCAAGGGTGCCCTGGTCTTTTGCACATGCCTTTTTGTTAGGGATGTTCAGATATCAAGTACTGTACTCAGTACAAGTACATGTACAGATACTTTTCCCGCTCCAAGACTAGAGAAAAATTCAAATGTTAAGAGGCAATTTTTAACGAGCATACAGAGCTCCTGTATGATTTATATATATATATACACACACTATATTTTTCCTCCTTAAGACGCACTTTTTTCCCCCCAAAAGGCGCGAAAAAATGTCTGTGCGTTTTAAGAAGCGAATATTCCCCCAAGGTCTCGACAATTTCCTGCGTCGAGAGACGGCGCTACCCTATAGGCAGGCAAGGAGGGGGGCGG
The DNA here is from genome assembly GCF_000935625.1 of Nanorana parkeri. NCBI lineage: Eukaryota > Metazoa > Chordata > Amphibia > Anura > Dicroglossidae > Nanorana > Nanorana parkeri. The sequence continues at coordinate 866,992 of NW_017306411.1, read as the reverse complement.
AAAGATGCGACTGGGAGAGGGCCCCTTTAAGATGGCCGTGGTGGCGGCGATCACACCTGTCAGCGCTCCCTCTCTCTCCTCCTGGTTGCTGCAGCTTCAGAGCGGCCAGGAGGAGAGAGAGGGAGCGCTGTCAGGTGTGATCAGAGCCGCCTCGCTGAGCAGTGTGAGCGTGTGGGGGTATACGTGCATGCAGAGCGGAATTTGCCAGGGAGCAGAGGAGCGGCAGGTAAGTTCCCGCTCCCCGTCAGGAAGTTCTCGCCCGCTCTCCCCCGCAAACAACCCCGCCGGCTACCTTTCATGCCGCCGGACAGCCGCAAATCCTGGCTGGAGTAGACAGTGAGGAGAGAGCTGCACATATAACAAGTTCAAACAGGTGCCATTGATACAGGTAATGAGTGCAGGACAGAGGAGCTTCTTAAGGTGGCCATACACTGTACAACCATCGCAAGACCTTAGATTCGGTTCGCGTCCAGAATCGCGAAACAAATTAAGTTCGTGAACCGAGGCACCACTGTGTATATGTATATATATTTATTTCTTTTTTGAGCCCCTAGAGAAAAACAAGCAGTTTAACCCTTGCAGAGTGGGGGAAGCCACACTATAAGGGTTAACATTTTACATTCCTGGAGTTCCTCTTTATTAATATTTAACATGAATTTTGATTAATTATGTCTGTTAGTCTCAGCCTAGCTTTTTGTTTTACTGTTTAGCTTCGAGTTGTTGCACCAGATGTTTCATTTCTTCATGAAGATTTAGAAGATCTGTATGACATGTTTAAGGTGAGACCAAGCAGGGAATGTTTCATGTAAGATGGCACACACTTGTGTATTCATACTTTGATATATATACTGTGGTGCAAGTTAAATGTGTGGTATTGCAAATTACAGCAGAGACATACATTGCATTTGATTCTGTTTATATGTGAACCATGATTTTGTAACCTATAACAAACAGAATATCATAAGCAGGTATGTGTCCATATCAGGTGACGGAAAGCATTTGAAATAAAATGTTTGTAAAATGAATATTATGCTGTGTGTATTACACAGGAGCAACGAAAAGTTGAATTCAGCTGCAACAGATGATGCAATGTTGAATCTGAGAACCTTAACAACAAAGGAATACACATGTTTATCACTATGGCACCAGTTTGTAATTATAGATAATAGTCAGAGTTAAAAAAAGCATTTTGGATTGATTGTACGCAGATATTTTCCTAAGGGCCTACGTCTATGGAGCTTTTGTTTGCATCAGATCTGCATATTTCCCCATACAAACTAATGGGAAGGCAAAAGCAGCTTCCCACAGCTTATGAGGAGGTCAAATGCCAGAGAATTCTGAATAACCTTAGAAGTGTCTCAAGCTGATCTCAAATGGAAGTGGAATGTACCTGAAAGCAAGCTGCATTTGTCCATTGACACAAGCCATAGCCTGTCGATATAACCCGTTAATGAAATGAAGAAATGTCAGGTTAGGGAGCAGGTAATTCTGGCATGGTAACACAACTCGGCTGTTTTGTCTTTTATAGTCCTTTAACAGGGCAGCCTTCAGAAATTTCGGGGCCCCTTACACGGCTTTAGGCCGGGCACCGCCGCCACGCTGAGCCAGTCACACTGTTATTATTATACATATATATAGCTCTGACATATATTTACCACAATGCTGTACAGAGGAGCTTACACTCTAATGTCCCCCGCCCCACAGTCACATCAGTCTCTGTACAGAGGATCTTACACTCTAATGTCTAATAACCTTAGAAGTGTCTCAAGCTGATCTCAAATGGAAGTGGAATGTACCTGAAAGCAAGCTGCATTTGTCCATTGACACAAGCCATAGCCTGTCGATATAACCCGTTAATGAAATGAAGAAATGTCAGGTTAGGGAGCAGGTAATTCTGGCATGGTAACACAACTCGGCTGTTTTGTCTTTTATAGTCCTTTAACAGGGCAGCCTTCAGAAATTTCGGGGCCCCTTACACGGCTTTAGGCCGGGCACCGCCGCCACGCTGAGCCAGTCACACTGTTATTATTATACATATATATAGCTCTGACATATATTTACCACAATGCTGTACAGAGGAGCTTACACTCTAATGTCCCCCGCCCCACAGTCACATCAGTCTCTGTACAGAGGATCTTACACTCTAATGTCCCCCCACAGTCACATTACCCGCTGGACACAGGGCTTTGTGAGCCGCTGGACACAGGGCTTTGTGAGCCGCTGGATGCAGGGCTTTGTGAGCCGCTGGACGCAGGGCTTTGTGACCCGCTGGACGCAGGGCTTTGTGACCCGCTGGACGCAGGGCTCTGTGAGCCGCTGGACGCAGGGCTCTGTGAGCCGCTGGACGCAGGGCTTCCTGACCCGCTGGACACTAGACATGTGCACCGGCAAAACAATTGTTTCATCTTGCTTTGATTCGGATTTTGCGTTATTTAGTTTTTCGGGATTCGGATGAAATTCGTTAGCGGTAGTCTGTACGAATGTTCATTTCCGTTTCATGTTCGTATCGTTCGTTTCATTGCAGCAAAGTGACATTACATTTTTTTTTATTGTCACTTTGCTGAAATTAAAATTCGTCCACAAATGACAATGCGTACAGGCGACCGCTAACGAGTTTCGTTCGGAAAACTAATTTTTCCGAAAACTAATCGCACATGTCTACTGGACGCAGGGCTTAGGGTTAGTTCACACCATAAGCAGTGCGCTTTGGTCCGATTCTAGCCAGAACTCACTGCCCGCATTGCGGCCGGCTCACTTTTTTGACGGGCCGGAGGGGGGGGGGCAGGCGCCTTGAAAGCGCA